>NC_056733.1:709447850-709782850 GCF_019279795.1 Protopterus annectens | reverse complement strand
GAAGAATCTGCCTTCCGTGATAAAGAGAGCCGCAACATGCAAAAAACCATGAATGTTTCACAACGAAAAATGACTTGCCGTTGGAAACAAAGTTGCCTCAATACCAAAATACACAGTCTATTCACGACTTATCCAAACTGCCAAAGGTAATCTCAAATATTCACTTTTCACATGTGTTGAAAAAATACTGGCAACAAAAGTGAATATAAAGCAAAATGTCTGTTGTGAATATAAAGCAAAATGTCTGTTGGGATGAGTTTACCTCTTACTGTAAACACAAAAAAATGCAACAAACAAAACAGACCTTCGGCCTCGCTTTGTGGTTTGACGCTGTTCTATCAACAGCTGAAGCTTGTGGGTAGCCCTTCTATTGTTCCGCTTACACACACCGTGCTTCGTAGGGCTTTAGATGTAGATATAGGCGTTGAACTAGTTGTCACATATAAACCAATGTCTCTTCAGACCGAAGATGGACCGCCAAACCTTCAGAATGGTAAACGTACCAAATGCTGTAACATACAAAGGTTCAGGTCTATTCAGACCATGCAGCTAATAAAAACAGATGTTCCAAATACACTCGTACTTCCAAAAAAGCAGAAGGATTTCAAAATAATCTTTGAAAACAAATTAGATTTATTGGATTCCAAATGAAACAGTGGTAAGCGCTTTTCAAACCAACAATCAATTCGTTTTAAAACACACCTTTTATACTTAATTGTTAAATTTTGGCGGTTAAAAACCCATCCATTTAAAGGGACACACAAAATCACAGCAATTATTCTTGCTAAATATAATATAAATGCATTATTTAAAATCTATTTCCTTTATTTAACTTTAATAAACATGTAAAATAAACGAAACTAATAAAAATCAATATAAATTATTAGACATATAAAAAAGAACATATATATACATATACATATGTATGCATATATACAATATACATAGATATTCCTTGATATATGTAAAACAACAATCTATACTGTATGAATCTAACTATGATTTTATCACATTTCTTTAAAAATATGATATATACATTGAATTTACAGAATATATATACATATGTATATGCATTGTATTGTTCATATAATTAAATAAAAATAAGAATAAAAATGTAAGTGTAAAACATAAATGTAAATATTAATAAAAATAATAATAAAAATAAAAAACATATATCCAATACTAAATGATGTGTATATATATGTAAATAAAATTAAATTTATAATGTGTATGGTGTATATGATATAATATATATAATGTATATGAAAAAATGTATATATATGTAGGTAAATGTATATATGTGGGTAATATAGTATAAAATAATAAAACTTTACTTTAAACTCAGTTCCCTGATAATCTTATATAAAAAAATTAATAAATTCATTAACAAAATTATCAAAAATATTCTCAGTGTTTAAATTCATTCACTAATGTCTAGTTACATGTCACTTGGGCCTATGTCTTCTGCTTTTTAACATGGGTTTCAAAGGAACCCTGTCATTTAATCCAGGAAAACAGTGTGCTCTAGTTTTTATTATCCATTGCCCCTCTACTGTTTCGGTAATGTTTTTAACATCACCACCTCTTATATTGGGCTGTAGAACTTGCAACACTGAAAAAGAAAAATTATGTGTGATATCTGTATTAAGGATATGTTTGGATAAAGCATTCACTTGTGATTTTATTCTGATTTGATAAATGTGTTCCCTAATGCGTTCCTTTAACATTCTATCAGTTTTTCCTATGTAAAAGGAATTGCATGACGAACATCTTGCTAAATAAATCAAGGACAAGGTCGCGAAAGGACTGCATGAAAGTATGAAGATATTTTTCATTGTGAGATATTATTATTGACTAAGTGTCTTTCAAACTAGAACAAGTAGGTTTATACAGAGCTGACACCAACACCTATTATATTTTTTAATGTTAAACATTATGGCAAGCAAATTACTGCATAAACCGCTGAACTGCATGCTAATAAAGTCAAGATGTTGGAGCTATTCAACAAGCTATAAAGCAATCATGTATCTTTAGTGTTGCCTTGTGCCTTGTACTCCAAAATCTTTTGGAATACAACCATAGAACCTACACTGGAGGGAAAGAATGTTAGGGGCTGCTGCTCTTCCGCATGTGTATGTGCAACAGGCTCAAGTCTATACTGTTGCTGTTGCTGATAGACCACAGGCAAGGAGGAGAAGGGTATTTAGACCCCATTTGACTTTTCATGATCTGCATCCGGTGGAAACAATAGATCAGTACAGGTTGGCTAGAGAAACACAACAGGAACTCTGAAACATCTGTCATCCTCACCTGAGAGCAAGGGCAAACCAAAGGGAACCAATAGCTGTGGAGACCAAGGTATGTGTAGGACTTAAAATATTAGCTAAAGAAACCTTTCAATGACCCACAGCAGACATGCTGGGGATGTCACAGGCAGCATCATAAGAATCCGGGATCCTCCATCAATTTCTGAATGCTATGCTACAACATGCCAGTGACTATATATATATTTTCCTCACCTCTGAGGACAGAGCTAGAAGTATGCAGGACTTCTACCCCATAACACACTCTCCTAACATCTTAGGTGCCACAGACTGCATGCATATTGAGATCAAAGCATCACTCAGGGAGCAGGAAAGGGTCCACATCAACAGAAAGGGATTCCCCTCCATTAACTGCCAGGTCATGTATAATGCTAGGGGAATCACCCTGAATGTGTGTGTGTTGGCAGCCCTGGTAGTTACCATGACTCCCATATCTAGCACACCTCACAGCTCTACCAGAGGTTTTCCAGGGATGATGTCCCTCAAGACCATTTACCAAGTTAAGCAGGGGGTGCACTAGAGCAATAGTTGATGATGCCTATCAGAAATTCCTTGCACCCATGGAGGAATGCAATAATGAAGTACACACTCAAATGAGAAACATCATAGAGCCTGTGTTTGGGCTGCTGAAGTCACGGTTTTGGTGCCTAGATAGATCGGGAGCCCTGCAGTGCAATCCCAGTACTTATGCTGAAATTATTACAGTCTGTGCTATCTTACACAATATCACCCTGTGAAAACAGCTGCAGCATGTACACCAAAGGCTAGCAGTAAATTTTCCACAACCACTGGCAAAATCGCCTCATCCACACATAGGTAAGGAGTCAGGGGGGAGAACCACCAGCTGCTGTGGGTGTAGGTAGACATAGACATGCACAATATGTCCTTGCCCTGGCCAAGAGGCAATGGATAGCACACAAGCTGACAACCTAAGAAGTATACATTTTATCCTATGCACATACATGCATGCAGTTAAATTGATGCAAGGCAAAGCTCACACACTTTACTTACCCATGTGTCAAAAGAAAAATATACTTTAAAAATGATCAAAACATGGTAGGTTCAGGTTAAGGCACTTTAATCTTGCAGCAAGGAGACAAAAACGTGCTAATACAGAGTTTGTTTAACTAGAAACAGGAAATGCTTACATTTTTATACACTTTCTAATAAGACATTGCCTACCAAGCTGACGTAGTGAATCACAAGTTTTGTCATCATCATTTACTAATAATTGCTTTCATAAAATTCTGCTGATTTATCAATTTTTGTGAGAAACTTCCTAAGGAAAACAACGTGGCCTTGGCTACCACCGGTTAGATACATGCAATGTTACCATTCAAGGTACTATGGCTAATTCAAGCACAAAGCAAGCAGTTAATTTCTCTAATAATCCTTTGTCTACACTATCTCTAAACTTCTGCAGCTGCACATGTTCTCATACTTCAAACAGAGCTGATTGTTTAAGATCATTACATTTACAGGATATAGCATTGTTCATTTATTCTCCCCTGATCTAGCAGATAACCACCTGCTTCTCAAGTACATTTCCAAAAGGCATAAACATGAATATTGCTGTGCTAGCAATTACTAGGACAGAGGGCATCTTGCAAGTTTCAGAAAGCACACTGCAGTTTCAAAAAGCATCTTTTCAGTCTCATATGAAACTCAATTTATATATAAAAACAGTGCATATAAAATAGAATGAAAAATGTGTTAACTTATTTAGCTTCTAATTTTCATTAAGCATACACACATTAATACATCTTTTTCTAACATTTCCCCCCTGTTAATACTTTTTAATTCTATTTTCAAAAAGAATAAACAGTTTGCTTCTTTTCCTAACCTCTTCCATTCAGGATTTGCAGTTAAGAAAGTCATTCAGTTTAAAACTTTATGAAAGTGTTTCACATTCTAACAGTTCTTCAAATTCAGTACTTTGATATATAGTTTCAGAAACTGATATATCTATACATTTTTTGACTAATTTTTTCATGCAGGGGATACCACAACAAATTCAAGCTCCTATCAGGAGCAAACCCACACAAATGGCAATCAAGATGTTCATTAGGATGGAACTCCACCCCCCCCAAGCAAATTCTGGAAAAAGTCCGTCAGAGGGTTTGGGCCTGGCTTGGTCATGGCCGACACTTGCTGTATCACCTCAAGGTGGTCATTTATTTCGTATTTCATGCTGATGATCTGGTATATACGCACAGCACTCTTCTTTGATTAAAGCGCGCGTACCACCCCTCGCCGCTAGGGTGAAGTCAAGAGCCATTCGGTTTTGGAGCACTGCAGTTCTCATAGCATTCAGTTCGTCAGTTATCAGTTCAAGAGCAGAGAAAGTTGCATTACTCATTACTTCGAGAAGTTTAGACAGTTTTTGCAGCTCCTAAATTGATTTAACTGTGCCATATGCAGGTAATATGCCTGCCCACGATATAACAGCATCACTCAAGTCCATGTGCGTCAGTTTGGTACACACAGTATGATGGTCTTTCCAGCCCGCCTCGATCTGTCCCACTGGATTTTTAGGATTTTTAACAGCTTTCTTGGTCACATCTCGGGTATTTTGAATATTTCCCTGAGGCAAAACTGCAGTGTGTCGTATGGCCGGGACCAGGTACCCCAAAAAACAACTGCCGGACCAATTCTTAGGTAACCATTTATATGCTTTTTTACCACACACAAAATAACAATCCTCTACCTTAGTAGTTACTTTGTTACAAAATGGCTGCCCTGCATGAAACATTTTTCTATCTATTACAGATAACTGTTTAAAAAGTACAGGATTACGTTGCACTTGGTCAATAGTCTTATGCATGGACTCAAGAAATGAGTCATAATTTGAACTACAAGTTCCACCTATTTTGTTTGCTTTGGTATAACATTTATAATATACAGTCACATTACACTTGCTCCAACCCACTTGAATTGTGTCATTCTTGTAAAAACATACAATTCCCTTTTGTGTCACAGGCAAATACAGTGCTACCTTATCATATGCTTTAATAGCTACTGTGTCATAAACCAAGTTTTCCCAGGTCTCATTGACCCCTAGGGGGATCGCAGTCATTAATAGCCCCCCGTATGCTTTTGGTATGGCTGTGCAGATCCAGCAGTTCAAAACATTAAAAGTCTCAGCATACACACGTGTAATTGCCTGATAAGTGTTAAAGTTTGGGTGCCAGTCTATGTTCGGTTCATCACGTTTAATCAGTTCAACTTTTGTGGCAGGAAAAAGGAAAGGCCACAGCAAAAAGAACAATGTTATCAATATGGCTACCAGAATAATCATGCAAGTTTTCTGAGGTTGTTCTGTGTCTCTGTTTGCTCTATACCTGGTCATTTTGTTCTCGTTGTACAACAGTAACAAGGTTTTTGTCCAGTTCAAAGTTCTTAACCAGTTTACAGTGTGTCAAATGAATCCAGGATGCCCGCTCCACAATCTTGACTGCAGTGGGTGTCGACAGTAGTACCTGGTACGGCCATTCACACTTCGGAGAACTCCAGTTTTTTCTCTTCACTATCTTCACCCAGACCCAGGTGCCTGGGGCTACTGCTGCTTCCAATGTTTTCATTTGCTCTTTATCTGAAACAGAATTTAACTGCAAAAGTTTGTTATTCAAAAATCGCCTCATATACCCTGCAAGTGAACTGTCAGCCTCCTGCTCTGCAGACATGAGAGGTTTCCATTGAGGTGTATAATATGCCCTCCCAAACAGAACTTCAAAAGGAGTCAACCCTTTTGCATTTGGAACAGTTCTCATGCTCAACAGTGCCAGAGGTAAACAGTGCACCAAGTTCTTTTGTGTCTCACTAATCAATTTTCTAAGTTTATTCTTCAACACCCCATTATGCCTCTCTACTAATCCTGCAGATTGGGGGTGGTATGCACAATGGTTTTTCAACGATATCCCGAAATAGCGACTAAGTTGTTGTATAGTCTGATTTACAAAGTGTGTGCCATTGTCACTATAAATCTTTTCCGGTATGCCAAATCTAGGAATAATTTCTTTAACAAGGACTTTTGCAACAGTAGCTGCATCTGGATTTTTAGTTGGAAAAGCTTCCACCCATTTGGAAAACATATCTATAATGGCAAGGCAGTACTTATTTTCTCATTTGTTCAGTTCTATAAAATCCATACAAATAATATGAAATGGATACGGTGGTATAGGGAAACTCCCTTGCTTAGGTTTCAATGCCCCTTGTGCATGATGCCTGTTACAAACATTGCATGCTGCACAAAAAATTGTTGTGTAATTAGTAAATCCATACGTCGTAAACACTTGATT
Organism: Protopterus annectens; assembly: GCF_019279795.1. NCBI lineage: Eukaryota > Metazoa > Chordata > Ceratodontiformes > Protopteridae > Protopterus > Protopterus annectens. The sequence goes on along the minus strand of NC_056733.1, from coordinate 709,776,228 downwards.
CACTAACTGTACCATCCCCCCTGTTGAAACATGGCTCTGCCCATGGCTCAACAAAGCTGCATATCTAAACAAGTTAGATGGTAAGATCGGTTTCTTTTCTTTGGAGATGTACAGTCCCTTCTCAAGAATTGCTCCTCGTTTTATCCACTTCTGTTTTTCTACATTTGTAGTAAGTGTCTGCATTGTTTTTAACATTTCTAAATCTAAAATCTCAGATGGTTGTAATTCTTCACTCAAAAGAAAAACTTCTGAAGCTGAAGCTGCTTGTTTTACAGCTATATCAGCCATTGCATTGCCTTTTGAAATTCTATCCTGTTGTTTGGTATGAGCTACGCATTTACAAATAGCTACTTTTTGTGGTAACTGAATAGAGTCTAACAGATCTAAAATAAATTGCGCATGGTTAATTGGTTTACCAGTAGATGTTATCATTCCTCTATTTTTCCACTGCTGCGCAAAAACATGTACAGTAGAAAAAGCATACTGACTATCAGTAAAAATGTTCACTTTCTTACCTTCCGCTAAGGTACATGCCCTTGTCAAGGCAATCAATTCTGCTGCTTGTGCAGATAAGTTGTGTGGTAAAGACTTTGCTTCTAAAATCTCAGTATCAGAAACTACTGCATACCCTACTAGATTCTGTCCTGTAGGGCCCCTTCTGCACAAGCCGTCCACATAGTATGTCACCTCGGCATCATCCAAGGGAACATCTGTAAGGTCTGTTCTAGGTAGTGTCTTTTGCTCAATCTCCTGCAGGCAGCAGTGTGGTTTGCCATCTACAGGGTTTGGGAGCAAGGTTGATGGATTCAAAGTTGTGCATCGTTCAATTGTCATATGAGGTTGGCTCAACAGTATAGTCATACAGGAAAGATGTCTAGCAGGAGAAAGATATGCTACTTTTTCTTGCAGTAAAATAATCGCGAATGCATGAAGCACTCTCAATGTGAGAGGGTGGAACAATACTACTGAGGCTGAAGCCTGCACTGCCATTGCAGCTGCGACTACTGCTTGTACACAGTTGGGCAAGGATCGTGCCACTGGGTCTAACTGTGATGAATAGTAAGCTATGGGGCGTTGTTTGTCCCCATGCTGTTGTGTTAATACTGATGTCATATAACCTTGCTTACAGTCTTCAGTTTGGAAAAATCGCTTATGATAATTTGGTAATCCTAAAACTAAGGAAGAAGCTATCAATTGTTTCAGTTTGATTCTGCTTCTGGTGTCCACTGTAATAAATCCTGTGCTGCCATCGGCTTTTTGAATATCAAATTAGTCAGCGGAGCAGACTCCAAAGCATAGTTTGGTATCCAACTCCGACAAAAGTTAGTAGTACCCAGGAAGGACATCATTTCCTTCTTGGTAGTTGGTTTAGGTGCTTGTAATATTACTGTTTTTCTGTCTTCATCTAATATTCTGCCTTCTTTGGATATTACATATTCCAGGTATTTAACCTGTTTTTTCCAAAGTTGCAGTTTGTTCTTGTTTACCTTGTGTCCTTGAGTAGCTAAAAATTGTAATAATGCTATGGTAGCCTCTCTGCATTCTTGCTGGGTGGGGGCTGCCAGCAGAATGTCATCTACATAAATTAGAATTTGACTACCTTTCGGTGGGATAAATCCCGCCAGGTTACTTGCCATCTCTTGTGAGCACATATTGTTGTACTTTCACAATATCCCTGTGGTAGTCTCGTATATGTATACCGTTTCCCCTGAAATGTAAATGCAAACCAATGTTGGCTGTCTGGATGTATCGGTATTGAGAAAAATGCATTGCTAATATCTACCACAGAAAAATACTTCTGTTGAGGTTTCAAATCATTCAATAAAGTGTGTGGATCTGGCACCGTTGGTGCCCTGGGTATAACTGCGTCATTTACAGCTTGTAAATCTTGGACCATACGCCATTCCGCGTTTGCTTTCCTAACAGGAAATAAGGGTGTATTACACGGTGAATCAGGAGATTCTATTAAGACTCCTTCCTTAAGTAAAGCTGCTATTATAGGTTTGATTCCTATTTCTGCATCCTTCCTTAAGGGATATTGTCTCTTTTGAGGTCTAAATGCTGATATTGGCGTAATAGTAACTGGTCCTGCTGTACTAATAAGTCCTACATCTGATTTCCCTGTTGACCAGAGAGTCTCTGGTATGTCTCGTAAGGCTTTTTCCTCTTCCTCTAGTAAGAGTACTACTCAGCTATCCTCACTTGCCTGTGAGTGCACAGCTGGGTGTGTCTGTGTTATCCAATTCAATTTCTGCTTTTGTACCCCTTGTTCAGAGAGTTCTAACTCTGTCTGTTTTTCCCACCTTGTGACTTCTTCTCCTAGGTCTGCCCACTTTAAATTTCTATCTTTAGTCAAGCTTACATGTGGTAATCGATTAGATTTGTAAAGTGCTAAGAATTCCTGGGGCAATGAACAGCTTACTACACTGTTTCCTTCTGCATCCCAGTACAAATTTCGTAATACTAACCTATTAGCATGGTTTCTAAACAGTTCTTGCTCATATTCTTTATCAGGTCCTGGTCTGTTACAGTAATATAGAGTACAATGCAACAAATGCTGTTTGTCTGTGTCGAGGGAGGGGGATTTACTGATGGCTACGTTCATCAGTTCTTCGGTTATTGCCCCTGGACCAGTCGTAACTAAGTCCTGGCTGTACCAATAAAATGTTTCACCCTCCGGCCGCACTACAAAAGTATCTATTTGTCGCTGTGCTTCCATACCCTGTATAGTTGGAACTATGGCTATGCCAAATATCTGCATTAAGTCTCTGCCCAAGAGATTCACTGGGCATTTTGCAGAAACAACAATTTTGCTTTTCTGGGTCATTCCTGAAACAGGGTCAGTTATTGCTATGTTGTGGGAGAGTGGCTCCCGATACAGCTGTCCATTAGCTGCTTTCACTAATATGTAGTCTAGTGATTCTGAATTTTCTGGTAGTTTGGAAGGATGTATCAGGGTCCGTGAAGCCCCTGAGTCACACAGAAATTTGACTTCCCTCCCCTCTACCAGAAGCGTAACTTCCGGTTTTGTGTCTGCTAAGTAGAGCTCTAAGCTCAATAATGCTAAGTCTAAAATTTCATTTTCTTCATCATCTATGAATTCATGTACATCCTCTATTCCTTCCATCACATCCTCTACTCTTGCTACGACATTTGCATTTGTCTTTTCCTGTTCATTCCTATCCAGTGATTCTTGACTATCATATAGTCATTCCTCACCCTCCTTATCTTCCGTGGTTACCTTCTTATTTAGCCTGCAATCCATTGCCAAATGTCCCTTTTTCCAGCATTTGAAACATTCACCCCGTTTCTTTCTCTCTTCAAAGTCTTCTGATTGTTTATCAGATTGTTTGTTTCCCTGGGTATTTTTCTTACCCTTCTTCCCAGTTTGTACTACAAAGACTTCTGACCCGTCTTCTACTGCAAATACTTGAGTTTTCTTTTTCTTTTTGCTATTAAAATGCCTTTCGGCATGTCTTGCATATTCAAGTAATGACTGTAATCTACCTGTACGATGATCTACCATGTGCTTTGTAATAAAGCTGCTAATGGGCGCAATACTGCCTTTTAAGAATACATTCTTTAGCTGTTGCTCATATGGGGAATCATGTGTTTGATCTTCAGGTACTTGCATTCCACAATGGTTATTAAAACATTCTAATAATCTGGCATAATATCTATCAACAGTTTCACCTTCTTGTTGTATGCATTGATTAATGCAAGTCCAATCAGCCCTAGGCTTCCATTTCTCAGAGATTCGGTCCATCAGACCTTTCACTCTGTTGTCCAGTTCTGCATTACTATGTGGGAGTGGTCTAAGCTCTGCATCACGGGGATTCCAGTTGCCACTGATCATGTGCCAATCTGGACCTACAATTTGTCTAACTACTTTTTCTACTTCTTCTCCATTCAAATGGTAACTTAGCCTCATGCCCTGTAAGTCTTCTAAGAATTTTCTAAAATTAACTTTTGGATGGGGAATTCCCTCTGTGGCTTTCCGGATGTCTTCCGGTGTCCACGGTCTATATACTAGAAGAGTCGGATCCTGTCCTGCCTGTGGATTTGGTACTTCTATGAGTGGACATATCTCTTCCTCACTCATAGCTTGTGAATTTCTATTTATTTCATATAATTCAATATCCCCTCTCAAGTTATGTGCTCGAGACCTGGTCTCGATAGGAACCCTGACAAACGGTTTTGATTTTGCAGGAACAGCTGGGTATAGCGGAGGTGGATCAGCTTGTCCACTCGCTTCATATTCTGGTAAAGGATGCGGAGGGGGCGGGGGAGGGGCTGTCGCTATCACCAAGTTATTATCTTCTTTATCTAAGAACATTGCTTTTGAATTTTTAATCTTTTGTTCCCTGCGATTTGCTTCCTCAAACCACCTGTGTGCCTGAGGGACTCCTAATTGTCGTTGATTTTTTAGCTGACCTTTTGCATCTGTTTTAAGTTGTCTAACAAGTTTAATAAGTGAAGATTTATCTAAATTACCATCAAATTTGTATTTATCAACCCATTTTGTATAATACTTAATATTATCGGCACACTGTAATTGCATGTATTTCGCGTCTTCGGTTAGGGGCGGGTCTCGGGAACTTTTCGTGCACTGATTTCCCATGTTGCCTTAGCTAAGCTAAAAATTGTTACGTAACCCTTTTTATCACGTGGTACCATGATTTTACATCTTTTCACAGTTTATCTAGAATAACTGTCTACCTATTCTGTTTCCCTGATCTATGACAAGACAGCAATCTTTTTGTCCCTGATCTGCACATGCAAATCTCCCTGACAAAACAATACTGTAACAAGTCCCTGATCTAAAACAGAAAAAAGGTAAATTCCTCCTTACCTGACTCTCCGTGAGTTGATCCACCGGAACGTTGACTCGTCCTCCAATCCCAGATCAGAAACAGTGGCTGGCCTCTTTCGAACGACAATTCAGTCGGAGGTCTTTCAAAACAGAAGAGCCGATGTGGCCGCTTCTCCGTACAGGTACATGCCACCGGGCCCAATTCTGACCTAGGCCTAGAGTGAGAGGTACTTTCCGGTCCGAAGGACCAAACTGTCAAAGGAAAAATATACTTTAAAAATGTTCAAAACACGGTAGGTTCAGGTTAAGGCACTTTAATCTTGCAGCAAGGAGACAAAAATGTGCTAATACAGAGTTTGTCTAACTATAAACAGGAAATGCTTACATTTTTATACACTTTCTAATAAGACATTGCCTACCAAGCTGACGTAGTGAATCACAAGTTTTGTCATCATCATTTACTAATAATTGCTTTCATAAAATTCTGCTGATTTATCAATTTTTGTGAGAAACTTCCTAAGGAAAACAACGTGGCCTTGGCTACCACCGGTTAGATACATGCAATGTTACCATTCAAGGTACTATGGCTAATTCAAGCACAAAGCAAGCAGTTCATTTCTCTAACAATCCTTTGTCTACACTATCTCTAAACTTCTGCAGCTGCACATGTTCTCATACTTCGAACAGAGCTGATTGTTTAAGATCATTACATTTACAGGATATAGCATTGTTCATTTATTCTCTCCTGACCTAGCAGATAACCACCTGCTTCTCAAGTACATTTCCAAAAGGCATAAACATGAATATTGCTGTGCTAGCAATCATTAGGTCAGAGGGCATCTTGCAAGTTTCAGAAAGCACACTGCAGTTTCAAAAAGCATCTTTTCAGTCTCATATGAAACTCAATTTATATATAAAAACAGTGCATATAAAATAGAATGAAAAACATGTTAACTTATTTAGCTTCTAATTAGCATTAAGCATACACACATTAATACATATTTTTCTGACACCATGTAATGGCTGTGTACTGTTAGCACCAGAAAGAGTCACCCTGGAATGACAACAGTTATAACTGCAGGACTATCAAAGTAAGTGTTGAAACTGTAATAGAAAAATAAATGAGTAAGAAAATGAATGAATGTCAGATACCTGTTTAACTGGTACTTGTAAATGTAGAATGTGCATAAATTCTCCAGCAATCCATTCAATATCTGACATGGTTGACATCTGTAATATATACTTATGCAGTTTACCAAATAACTTGGTCCATGCAACTGAAATAACCACTGTAGAAAAAGCATTCCAAAAAGTGTACTTTTCCCAACATTCCCACAAGTGGAGCAAAGTGAAGCAAAGTGGAGCAAAAAGCATGATCGAAAACTGTCTCATCCTAAGTTCCTTAGCTACACGGTCACTTTTCAGTGTAGATTCAGCCCTCTGAATACTCTGAAGATGCAAATGAGGTATGAACTCATTAGAATTGCTGAATACCAAATTTTTGACTTTGTGTAGCAGATGTAAGCATAGTGTAGCCTCAACACCATTGTTAGGTACTAATGGCTAGCAACTGTGAATTTTACTCTGACTGAAGCAAAACATAGACACCCTTCCCTAAAGTGCATGTCAGTGTGGATACACTTACAAAGTATGGAACTAACTGCAGTGAGCTTTTAATTAAAACCAAACACCCCACATGTATATTTCCATTGCACTAATGCACATATTATTGCCTTTGCTGAAAATTGTTGTTTCCTGCCATGTATTTGTATCACACCTTAAAATAAAAATGAAAACATATGCGCTAGATAATGCATGTCTAATGCTAAAGCAGACTTAAGGGAATGATTTCCAGAATGCAAAGAGAAGGCAGAGCTGCAGTTTTGCAAACATAGTCATAAATTACGTGTGATCACTCATTCAGTTAAATATGTTACAATTAATGAGAATGTCCAACTAACTGCATGAACTGTTTAATACTGGATATGAAATGTTAATTGCTTGTCTGCACATTATTTGACTGCTATTGCAAAGCTGTGTCTGTTGCAAAGAGAGCTAACCAATGTTAACTGTGTTATGTATGTGCAGTAGTCTGATAGTTCAAATAGAAAACTGTATAATTGTTTAACCTTTGTTCCCTTTTCACGATGGTAATGACTGCAGAAATTCTACCTGCTACCTGACTGTCTCTGTGGCACAAGGTGTAAATGCATTGAGCTAAAAAAAAAAAAAAAATGAACATAGGTAAAGTGGGGCTGGAATCCCAAAGTGGTTATTTTTACTGATGAAGGGTCATAATGACTATTTACACAAGTAATATACATACACTATTGCCTTTTACATGTGAGCTTTGCCTACCTATGCACAAACACAGTTCACTACTTCAGGAAAAAAGTGAAAAATGTAATTTGGTCCGCAATCCTTCTTACAAAAAGGTTCAGCTGCAATGCACGGCTATCAGCACTCTGGACAGTACTTAGTGTGGATGATATACCTGCTGCCTAGCTTTCCCTTTGGCACCAGCTGTAAGTGCAGTAAGTGCCTTCATAGTCAAAACAGAGGTAAGCCAGGTTTCAAATCCAGTCCACTTTGCTTTTTGTTTTTTTTTTTAGTAAGGATGCCTCACTGTGACTGTTCACAAAACTTTAATTATATAGGTAATACTACATACCAATAGAGATGTATAGCATGTTCATTAATAGAACGGTACCATTACTGTTTGCATGCACATACTTTTGTAGGTGGTATATGTGCTATGTGTGTAACTGGTTTAGCATGACAATGATTATGTAATAAAAAATGCAGTTACACATCTCTGATGGGCACAGTAGTTTACTGACAACCATCTACATACCTCCCATAAACCAGGTATAGCTGTAAAATAGAATGCATTGTGTGGTTTGTATCATAACTCCAACTATATTATTGAAGTCGTGCAAGTCTATCCATTTCCGGTATATTGTCAGACATTAGTCCTGCATCACATTTGAGAATGCATAAGACAGGACCTATTAATGTCACACACATACAGGCCTAATTGAAATATAGCACCAGTCACTATTTGAGCTGTATATCTGTAATGACCATGGTCGACAAATATGTCTTCTGTGGCAATGAGCAATAATCAGCTGTGTAGGAATGTATGAATTCCCTTTTACAGAGGTTTGAATCCCACATTATACAAATTAATTTTTGCAGTGTGTATGTCCCCACAAATATATTCCAAGTCATCCCATTGGTCCCTCCAAAGTCATGGCTCAAAAGCCATGTCATTTAAAATTTCAGTGCTGATCAGTGGACAAAGTGTGACCAGGAATAACAACACAGACCATAAATCAATACCAAATGTCACATCATTACTTCTGTTTCATAAACTCCCTTCTGCTTTGTTTGGTAATGTTTCTCTTTGCTTACCATCGCACAAATGTGGGTGGCATAGTTGTTTGTGCACTGGTCGTAAAACGCGATATCACAAATTAGCAAGAACACATTGCAACTGTTCTTGAAGGACCTTTGCAGAGATGGCAGGAGATGGGAATGATGGTGCCAAATTCAGGGCACACAGGTGGGGTGTGGAGGAGTCAAAAATATTTTTTGCACTCCTCATGAAGTTCTACAGCCATAGGCTGCTGCAGGAGAACTATACTACATCTCAGTACAAGACTGAGGCTTGAAACAGCCTAACCAAGGCTGTCTCTAGTGCAACTGGCATCCCACACACTGGGGAGCAGTACAGATACCACTACAGTGACCTAAAAAGGTAAAAGCAGAGACAACTCGTCCAGTGGCTGGATGAGTTTAGAAATGCTGACAGCCCCCAGTTGTGTGAGTATATAGAACAACCAACTTTAAATGATATGGAATGCTGTTTATAGCCAAAATTGGTATGTATGTATTTATTTATTTATTTATTTATTTATTTATTTATTTATTTGTTTATTTATTTCACATTTGTTGACCTGGTCGGTCTGGCTTAGCAAGTGCCCATTTTCAGCAGAGACCCGAGGAGAAAAGCTCCAGAATAATACAATACAATGGAGAAATAGTCCATGAAAATATATCGAAATACAAATAAGGTGAGATACAGAATACAAAAAGTAACTATACAATATATAGTGGTACAACAAGGTAGGAATTTCTGGGTTTACAGGCATTAACATACTTCAAGTACAAGTTTAAAGTGGATTTTCATATTTAAGCTAGGTGTCAGCAAGAAGCTGTGTGAAAACTACCTCTGTTAGTTTCTACAGGAGTAGAAATAAAGTTGTAGTTTGAGAGTGGCTAAAGTTACAGTTACAGGGTAAAGAAAGGAAGTTTCTAGAAATTGTAAAGTTGCTAGATGGAGGTTCAAAAAATGGAAGAAACTGATTTTAGACTGTAATGTCAGCAGAGGAAATCATATGGGAGAGCAAAGAATGAGAGACAGTAAGGGTAGGGGCAGTAGAGAGAAAAAGGAAGCTGAGTAAGTAGGGGTAGGGGAGAATTCATAGGGGGTTGAGAAATAGTTCGGAGGGGGAAGGGATTTAAGTTGGGTCATGACAGAGGTAAGACCTAGACTTTAGCAGATGATCTTTTAGAGTTTTTTGAAAAATTGTGAATTGGGAATAAGTCTGATGTTTAGGGGCAGTTTGTTCCAGACAGTTGCAACTGTGTGGCTATATAGAGGTTTTCCTATGAATTTGTTAGGTTTATGTATCTGGAGGAGGAATTGATCTGAGCTACGTATGGTACGATTAGGGACATATGATGAAAGAGGAGAGAGCAGGACAGGAATGGGGTTGGTTTAGTATGCAGTGAGTGAAGTAAAGTTGTGGGAGCAAGAGTTGATGGTGGAATTCCAGGCAATGCAGGTGTTTTAATCCTAGGCAGTGGTGAGAACAGTATGACAAGTTAGTTGTGAATTTAGTGATTCTGTTGTAGGCAAGTTTGAGTTCAGGCAGAAGATTAGTTGGAAGGTGAGTGAGAATAGGGCTAGCATAAAGAAGTGAAGGTAGTAAGTAGGCTTGAGCAAGAGTGACTTTGGGATTGTTGGTCAAGAATGTTTTGTTCCTGTAAAATAGGCCAAGTCTATGGTGAGTCTTTTTAATGCAGTTATGTATCTGCAAATCAAATTTAAGTTGATTATCTATTATTACCCCAATGGTACGCATAATGCTTTCCTATCTTGTCTTTCATTTTCTAGTTTATAGCTGGAGAGGAAGCCTTGGAGAACAGGGAATCATGTGCTGAGAGGTTGGAACAGCTCAGAGAGGCAGGCAGTAAGTCTGCAACACAACTGACCCTAATTGCAATAAATATATTGTGGTTCCAATGATCAGTGTCATGTTCAACATGCATATTTTAATTGTAACAACAAGCATGCATGCTTTCTTTTGTAGCTGTTGGTAACTGTATTAGGCAAGTGTAATAGTATTTCCAGAGTATGTAGGTTCAATTCCCAGAAGTAACCAATATATTCCCATTCAACAAGTATCATTTTTACTTTTGAAATGCAACAATATTGGCTTTAATGCCATGCTGTTAAGTTAATCTGTAGTATTGTTAAAAGCATATATAAAATTTGTGCATATTACAAGGATTACTTGAAACAATTCACAATCATTTTTAGGATTGTGAAAGCTCTATAGCTAATAATACAATAAGAAAAACACATTTATTGTAATAAATCATGAATGCATCATCACATGGTTCTCACGGTATATTTTCTTTTTTGTCTCACTCTACAGCATATCTCTCTCTCTCTTTTTTTGTGAGTTACCTGGAATCACATCATCTGATGTCATACCTTTCTGACAACAAACCAAATTCTTTTCAGCACAGAGAGGTAGGCCAGCCACTGTGGTTTGGCCTAGCAACTCTCCACCAGCTGCCACACCAACATCCAGCACCTCTGGGACTCAGCCTGGGAGTAGTGCCTCCACAGTCCCTGGAGTACCTCGCCCATCCACATCAGGTAGCAGTGCCCTGGCTGCTGGTGCAGTGGTATGTTTTGGGAGTATTGGTGGAGCTGGTGATTATGTCACCTGCTAGGAGCTATCAGGGATGGTGCATGATCTAATGGAGACTGTCCTTGGCACCTGCATCAGCTGCCTGGAGAGGTTGCTGATTAAAATAGAAAAGAGACTCCCACATCAAGCTGTCTCTCAATGAACTGAGGAAGGGGACAGTGATGACAGTTCTGAGGGTGAGGACAAGAACCTCTGATGTAACCTACCTATTCCCCAGTCATGGTGTTCCCCCAATCTATTGTGTCCATCATTATCCCTGTGTCTGTCTTGTATGTCCTGTTTTTCTGCACCTGCTCCCTTACATAGCTCTCCACTTCACATATGTACCTTCTCAACATACTTAATTTGGAACAAATTGACTATACAACATTTTTGTGTTATTGTCACCCATTTGTGTTGTGGTGACAGTCTAAATTAATCAAAAATGTTCTCCATGTGCACATTACTGTGCTGAAGAAGTGGAGATCTATGATTTTTTCCTAATTCCCTCCTGCAAATTCCTTTATTGCTTCCCCTTTGTTCCCTCTGCTTGCCCCTCACATTTCACCACTTTGTTATCTAACCCATTTTCACACCTTTAATCTGGTCCAAACATAGGATTACACACCACACGTATGGCCAGAAATAGCTCATAAAAACATTCACTTTTTGTCCTCTGCATTTGCATGGAGTATGGCATCACACACCAGTGCTGAGTGGTGGTGAATGGATTTTCATGTCCTATGGCAAAACCTGGTGAGAGTTTGGCATTGTCCACACTAGTCCAGTTATCTCTGCTCAATACTAATTATACTTGTTGGGCTAGAAGAGCAAAGAGTTAAAACACAGCATCAAGGGTTTGATTCCAGCTGCATCTCACATCATTTCTTAGAGTGATGCTATATGTCTATGATATATCTAATCAGCCACATCTTAACATTTGCCACAGTTATGAGTTCTCATGGAGATATACTGAATACTGTCCAAAACATTATGTGCATTGGCATCCATCCCCACAACTATAACATTTATCCAACCTTGTCCTTCTTGTTATAAGCATGTTGTCCCTCTGCTAACTCTTCATAACCTCTGTCACTCATTTCATGCTACAGAGCATGGCAGCTTAATAATGAGAACAGACCAAAAACATGTCCACGAATGTCACGTTCCACCAAACATTGTTATGTGTATATCTGTCTCCTTGAATGCACCCCTTCACTCCCACCCTCTTTACGGGTATGTATCTATTATGCTGATGGATGTACAGGTCATTTCATGGTTTCTGCACACTGACATGACTGTGCTGATGGATAATACAAACATGTTACCTGTTACCTTGGTTCAACAGATGATCAGGGCTCCTGTTGTGTGCATGGTTTCAAAATCTGCTGTAGGATTCCCTTTGTGTCATGTTCAGGTGATGATAGATGAAATGTTCATCTAATATGATATGGAAACTCTCTTTAATGTGAAGAAGAATACTGCACAAACTTTTTTGGATATCCTGCTCTACACAAATAGTATATTTGCTCAGTCATGCGAATCATTTCAAAAGATGTACCACCCCTTGTCATTTGTAGCAAGCTGTACACACAACTAAGTTGTGATTTGGAGTGAGGCCCTGCAAAACAGCTATTAGTTGTAGATGTGTATTAGGGAAGGCATTACTAGTACAATTTTGGGAAGACACATACTTTTCTGTAGTCATGGAGAGTCATATTTGCAGTTCAGATCACATTTACTTAGCTAATGTTGTCCCGAAACCATTTATAAAAAAAGAGAATCATCTGGATTTAATCTCCTGTTCACCTCTGCTCTAACCAGGAGCTCATTGCTTTTACATCCTGTGCACAGACAAAGCTAGACAGAAGGTGTATTTTCTACATGCAGTACTGTCCAGAGTGTTGATGGCTGCGCATCACCACTGAGCCTGCCTGTGCAAAGAAAGGTGGGCAAAATTAAAGTTAAGCAGAGAAACATCGCACAAATGGGCTAGGCAAGGCTAACAGTTATTTATGTAATAAAACTTTGGCCCAAACATTTATAGATAGACTACAGCATGACCATCATAGAAGCTGCCAGCAATTTCTTAGATAACATATCTAGTTAGTAAGTCTGACACATGAAACATTAACAACAAACATGTATTTTGCAGTTAACCCCAAGTGGGTCAGTTACTATATATATATATATATATATATATATATATATATATATATATATATATATATGCGCATAGATTGGTGATAAGCACTAGTAGACACTGCTACTTCACAAGTCCAACTTGAATTCCTGAAGTTTTTGTTGCACATGTGCTAATACTTTGCCATCGTCCACACAAATCAGCCTCACATCAATGAGCTATGTGAAGAGATTACTAAATGTCTATAAGTTCATAGTTGTTTATTAGGCTATGGACCACAAGGGCATTTTTAAGCCTAGCCAATCATCCCAAATCACTGACAATTTCTGTTACCCTTGATAAGTGTAAGCAGGGGCTTTGGATATGAAACATTTACAAGCAGGGGCCTGGGAAATGAAACATTTACAGGTTGCCTGTATCCATTACAGCCAAACCAGGGATGAATTTCTTGTTCCCTGTCACATTGTCCAAGTTACACTTGAATTGAGTTAGACAGAAACTCTGCTTTACATGGATGGAGAGCCTGTTCCAGAGATGTGGTAGTCTCTGGAATACATACCTGTCTCTCCAGCAGGTCCCATTTATATCAAAGGCAATCTTTAAATCTTTAGAATGGGTAATTCTGGTGCTGTTTGTTTTGTGGATATACAGAAGGTCCATCAGAGTGGAGTCTGATAATGCCTTGTATGCCAGGCATAGATGTCCCCTCAACAGCCTGCAAGAGACAGAATACAGGGATAGGGCCTTTAGGCAGTCTACATAGGACATTTTACTCACACCCTGTATTCATTTAGTGAGGAACCTCTGTGGACATTCCAATTGTTGGATATACCTGGTTAGGTACATACCAAAGGGGACATTGTACTTAATGACAGGTCTGATGAATGCCAAGTAAAGTGGAACAGTAACTTCCTTGGACCTTGTTGCCATACCATTGTTTATAAGTTGTGCAACATAGAATGATTTCCTCACTACTCTAGATACATGATAGCCGAAGTCTAGATTACTGTCTATGGGTGTCCCCAAGTCCCTGACTACTGGGTCAACTCTTAAGGTTATGCTGTCAATATGATAGTTACTAGGGGTTGATGACTTCCTGAATGATACTATTGTGCATTTCTTGGCATTTAGTTCTGACATTTAGTCATGGTTCTGACACCAGTCTGTGTCAGCCCTTCCTGGAGAACATTTGTGCCAGTGTGGGATTCAATGACAGCTTCTTATTTGTAATCACCTGCAAATTTAGTCAGCCAGAGGCCATTGACATTAGCCTTGACTGCAGAGAACTGAATGCCAAAAAGGAGTAGTCCCAGGACCAAACCTGAGGGACTCCACTTGTGACTGGCCTCTTCGAAGAGGTGGATGCCCCAATTCTAACTTCCTGGGTCCTGTTTGTGAGACATTTGGCTATCTACCTAGTGACATAAGGGCTTGTTCCTAACCTCTTTAGCTTTTCAACAATGCCCAAGTCGGGTATTTCATCAAATGCCATGGTCAGGTCAAGATATTCAGTGTGAACCGTTTTACCCTCATCCATTGCTTTGGTGACCTTCTCAAAGAAGTCTACCAGGTTGAGTAGGCATGACCAGCCCTAGATTAAATCAAACTGGGTTGGATGAAATGTCTGGAGGTTTGCTATATCATTATTGATAATTTCCATGACAATTCTTTTCATAGTTTGGCATGTGAGACTCATGAGACTTATGGGTCTGTAGATGGCCCACCTTTGTGCAGAGAGATGACTGTTACTGTTCTCCATTCATAAGGCATGTGAAGGCTGCCAGCCTATCCAGATAGACTTTTGTAGATAATTATATGTCTTTGTAAATATTAATATAATCCACAGGCCTGTTTTCACAAATGTAAGAAAACTAAATGTAAGAAAATTATGTTATATGCTGAACTTCAAAAATGTAACCACAGTGCACCCTGCTGGAAGAAAGCTGTTAAGTAAAGAATTACAACTGTGTTTGATCTCAAGCTCGCGGACAGGATGTCTTGACTAGCACATTCTTTCTATTGTTATTAAGACTTGCTAGATTTTACATGTAAAAGTGTCTTTTATTGCTATGGCTTCCTGGCCAGGTGCAGCTTACACAGAAATGTAAATTTTGAGTTTCTGTTAGTCTGGGAACTAAAGGAGAAGTGACAAAAATGATGTAATGTGAAATGACTCAGCAGTACTAGGTGTTATCAATTTAAGACTTTCTCAGAGAGAAAGATTGAGCATTTTGTATTTGTCCTCAGATCTGACAACAACTCACGAGGCACTTGCTTTGCTCTGTAAGTAGGATCTTAGATCTTAGTATTTCTCTTAGAGATAGATACAAATAGTAAGATTAGTCTAGCTGTTTTCTATATTTATGTCAGATTATCCTACAATATTGTTTTAAAGTTCCTGTGATTTCTGAGCTCTTGATTAGTACTGTGTTAAAGTGATAAGATTTGTCTTGTGTTTTTATTATTAAATATTTTAAACCTTTCAACTGTGGCTGTTTTGTGTAGAGATAATTTAAGCTCTTAGAGTACATTGCATGTATTTGGTGATACTGTCCAAGCCACTCCAATAGTCTTGCTGTTTGGCACACTTACTATTTGGATAACAGTAATATTACACAGTGAAATTGGTCACCCTTTGGGAAGGGCCTTATAGTAGCTGATAATAGTGGTTGGTGGCAGTCGGTACTACCTTATAGTCTGGGCAGAAAGGGGGCATAGCTGGAGAACCTGTGCCAGCCTTCCCCAGGAATGTCTGTGCGTTTGTATCTAAATCAAATCTTAAAGTGTGTGTGTGTCAGCTACTTGGGCAGGGACATGAGGCACTGGTTGGACATAGAGGGTGCTGGAGGTTTTAGCTTGACCATTAGGCTGAGATCTGGACCCTATAGCTGTGCCAGTGGGGTGTCTTATTGGGGATCTGGAGAGAAAGGGAGAAACCAGCCCCAGATTGACTGTGATCGCTGTGTGCTCTTAAGGGAAATTGTACTTTACTGTGTGTGTGTACTTTTTATCCCCCCAATGTGCACTCCCCTCACTGGTGCTAGTGGTGAGGATTGAGGCTCCTTGATTACTGGGCCAGTGCATGGACATCACAAGGCACAAAGCCTGTATGGAGGCTACAGTTAAATAGCAATTCCAGTGGACCTGGCAGGTCATGTTTCATGCTATTCAGAAGCCATTCTGAGATAATGCCTGTGCCCATTGATGTAGTGTTCTTGGCCTTAGAGAAAGAATTAAGGATCTGTTCCCTAATGATAGCAGGGGGAATTACATTTGATGGTATTTCTGGAGGAAAGGTTGAGGGGGAGAGAGGGATAAAATTGGAATGGAATTTGTCAGCCAGGAGATTTACTAGATCTTCTGGCCTAGTATAGGTGGCTTAATTTATAATGAGCTCTGCACACAATTGTTCAAAGGTTAATAGGTAGGTACTAGGCTATCTGCCCAAGGGCATTTATAAGCCTAGCCAGAGTATGTCAGCTTTCGCCTCTCCATTGATTAATTAACTGAGCCTCTGTCAAGAAGAGCCAATGAAGTGACCTCAGGGGTGTATTTTATGATACCCATCCACTCGCCAACGTTTCTCTTGAAGAGTGTTAGTGTGGGGCTCTGCCTAATATAGTTAGGAATTTTGTTCCAAAGATGGGGAGTCTCTGTCAGCATGTTCTATTCATTGTTGTGGCAAGGTTTAGCTCACTAGAGCAAGTGGCTCACAGTGACTTGGATTTCTTTAGGTGGAGCATATCCATCATTTCTGAGTTGGACATAGCTTTGTAAGTCAGGCAGAGATCACCTCTGAGTAAGCGATATGCCACTAAGTACAGCTGGAGTTTTTCCAGTCGGGCTGCATAGGACATATGTTTGAGGCCAGTAATCCTCTTGGTGAGGTACTTTTGTGGTCTTTCCAGCTGTTGGAAGTGTCTTGTGAGGTACATCCCAAATGGGGCATTGTACTCTATGATGGGTCTGATGAGTGACGAGTAGAGGGGCACTATAACCTCTTTATTTCTAGATGCGAATCCTTTAGTAATTACATTGGCTACATAGAAGGATTTCCTAACTACTCTGGCAATATGATTGTCAAAGGAGAGATTACTATCTACCTGGGTCACCAGATCTCTTATTACCTCTTCTGTATTAAGGGGGCTGCCACCTATGTGGTAATCCATGTTCATAGGTTCATAGGTTCATAGGTTCATACTAGGCTATCTGCCCTAGGGCATTTATAAGCCTAGCCAGAATGTGTTTGGCTGCTTTTTTTTTTTTATTTTATTTTGCTATGCCCTTTTGCCCTTTTTTGAGTTAGTATACTCTAACAGTGACACAGACAGTGACACAGAAGTGATACAAACTCTCCCATCCACTCATCCAGATTCCTCTTGAAGAGTCAGAGAGGGACAATGAGGACCTCTCTGCAACCTGGACTTCCATTTTGTTGTCCCTCCAGCATGTCCTATATTTTTCAGTGCTGCTGAGGTTCAAGTCTCTTGAGAGGCTTTCGATGGGATTTTTTTTTTCTTTTCATGCCCATTTATAATTCGGTGGCGGTTTATTGAACAGGCGGTATGCCACTGAGTAGAGCTGAGTTTTTTTAACCGGCAGCATATGGCATCTGTTTGAGCCCTTTGATCCTCTTGGTGTGGTTTTTTTTTTGGTCTCTTTTCCAGTTGCTGGTGTGGTGTGAGGTGGTGCAAAAAAAAAAAGTACTGTACTCAATTATGGATGAGTGAGGGATGGATAAAGAGCCACGATGACCTCCCTTGATCTAGATCCATGATTGAATGGGATTAGGTGTGGGCTATATTTTCAACCTCAAATGAGAGATTGCTATCAACTTGGGTCCCCAGTCCTAATATAATCTTCTTCTGTACTGGATTACCCACCCATGTGGTAATTTTGTGGGCTGTTTTTTTTGCCAAAGGGGATGACTATACTTTTTTTTTTTATTGCTTGAGGCCCTTTGCAATCCATCTAGTGACATAGGGGTTTATATTTAAGCTGGTGAGCTTATCTATAATGCCCAGTGGGTATTGTATATCAAAGGCTTTTGCAAGGTCCAGGTAGTGTGTGACCACCTTGTTCATGTAGGGCGAGTCCCCACACACCATCTGGTCCTATTGATGCTGTTTTTTTTGCTTTGGAGGCGCGAGGGCACTCCGAGAGCATCTGAGGGGGGGGGGCAGCACTCTGCTGGGATAGATATTTTTGGTGGGGGTGGGGGGGAGGGGGAGAAACCTTCTGAACCTTTCAGCTAGGATGTTAGCAATGTCTGTGGGTTGTTTTTTTTTTTTTGTTTAATTCTGAGCATTCTGAGCATATCCATTAATTACCAGTAACATAACATAAAAACTAAGAGAGCCTTGTAGTTATCTAGTGTTGTAGTTTTTGCTAATACTGATCAGTGATGCCTTCCCTTTTGGGATTTTGTTTCTATCATTTTAGCTTTCTCCTCCTTCTATTGTTATAGTTTGTTTGGGTTTGGAGGATTGGGTCTTGGTTTTATTTGATTAGATGATCCATGCAATTCTGAGAAAGGTGTTCATAGAATAGGATTGGGGGGTCGGGATGTGAATATCCAGTGAGATTTAGTTTATGGCTGATCTTTACCATTGAGGATATGGTCTGGTCTGGAGAGTCCCAGGGTGGTGATGATTGATGATCAGGTAGTATGTTTTCCCCCCCTGGAGTGGTGTGTGGCAATGTATTATATAGCATTATAAATTTGGTTCGTCCAAGTTTTGGGCGAAAAGCATGGTATGAGGTATAACCAGGTAGTGCTGGGGTGCCTCGGCAGGACCCTGAACCAGGTTTACTGCACAGAGATATATGTGTTCTCTATATGCTAAGAGAGTTTTTGGTGTGGTGTGCGGTTTGACATTAGACTTCTTAACAGCAACAACATTACTCTTAGTTTCTCCCTTGTGATACCTATGGAGGTGGGTTTGAGGGTGTAATTCTTTTAATTTTTAGTGCTGACTTATATAATTGCTTTAGTGAGCAAGTGCCAGGTAACTTAAGTGCAATGTGTTACAGGTAACTTAAAATGCAAAACGAAACAACACAAACAGTAACTCCAAGTGAAACAAGGGAATGTGTGTTTTGTTTTTCCCAAATGGGATGACTATGCATTTTTTGGCATTTAGCTTGAGACCATGACTTTGACACCAGGTGTCCGTCTCAGTAAGTCCCTTTTACAGAATATCCATGTCAGCCGGAGAGTCAATTATGGCTCCCAGTTTGCAGTCATCAGTGAACTTGGTTAGCTATAGTCTTCCTGTGTTTGCCTGTACTTCTGAGAAGTATATGCTGAACAGTAGGGGTCCCAGGACCAAGCCTTGTGGGACACCACTTGTGACTGGTTTAGAGTCGGACCTGGAGCCAACTATTTTTACCGTGTGAGTTCTGTCTGTAAGCCAGTTGGCAACCCATCTCGTGATGTAGGGGTTTATGTTCAGGCTGGTGAGTTTTTCTATAATTCCTGAGTGGGGAATGGTGTCAAAAGCCTTGGCGAGGTCAAGGTAGGCTGTGTGAACTACCTTCCCCTCATCTATGGCCTTGGTGACTGTCTTGAAGAAGTCATCCAGGTTTAGTAGGCATGATCCACTTTTAACAAAGCAAAACTGGGTCAGGTCAAGTGTTTGGAGGTTCCCAATGTCTTTGTTAATGAGTTCCATGATGATGGACTCCATAGCCTTGCAGACCAGGCTAGTCAGGCTTATGGGGCAATAGATACCAGGGTCAGTTGTGGCCCCTCCTTTGTGGAGTGGAATAACCATTGCTGTGTGCCATTCTATGGGCACGTAGCCTGTGGAGAGGCTGAGGTTGAACAGTGTATTTAGGTGGGTGGTTAATTTGTTCTGTAGTTCATGCAAGACGCAGCCTGGGACACCATCTGGCCCCATTGACTCTGTGCTTTTGGCTTTTGAAAGGGCTGTTTTCACCTGTGCATCTGTGATTTCTGGGACACTAGACTTTTCCGGTATTGTTGTGGGCCCTTTTCGGGGTAAGAGGGGGGTGAAGTTTGCACTGACTCTATCTGCCAGGATGTTGGCAATATCAGTAGGTTCAGTATATTTTGTGATATTTTGCAGTAGTTCAGAGCATATCTGTAAGTTGCCACTTAGATTCTTGAAATAGCTAAAGAAGGCTTTGCGGTTATCTTTTGAATCCTTGGCTATTTTTCTTTCGAAGTTAGCCTTGGATGATTTTATGAGGGACCATAGTTTCTTACTGATACTGATCAGGGATGTCTTTCCTTCTTGGGATTTGCTTTTTTTCCTTAGTGTCCTCCTTCTATTGTATAGCCTGTTTATGGCAGGGGTCCACCAGACTGGTTTCCTTCTCTTAGGGGAGTGAGTCTTGGTTTTGCTAGGCATGGCACAATCCATGTGTCCTTGTAGGTGCTCACAGAGTGCATTTGTAAAGGTTCCTGCATCTTGGACACTGTTATCCTTTAATGTGGGGGCTGTGAAACTTACCACCTCTGTCTTAAGTAAGGTGAAGTTTGCTATAGAAAAGTTTTTCACTGTGGTTTCCTTGGTTGGGGGTGGTGGTGTGGACATCCAGAGTGATTAGATTATGGTCTGATCTAACCAGTGATGGGTTGACCTCTGGTGTGGAACACCTGTCACCCAGGTTCGTGATGACCAGGTCCAATATGTTTCACCTATGGTAGGGGAGTTTACCAGCTGATCCAGGACATTTGAGTTGATAAATTCCAGGAAGCGCTGGACCTGGGAGTTTGTACTTGAGTAGTTTTCCCAGTTAATGGTAGGGTAATTGAAATCACCCAATATCAGGGTGTTTGGTAGGACCTTCATGTTTTCCACTGTCTCCAGAAAGGCGGAGTGGTGGTACTGGGTCATGGGGGGTGATCTGTAGCAGGCCACAATTTGTATTGCAGATTTGCCCGATGTTAATTGCACATGAATGATCTCAGAGGTATTATGCTGCGCCACTAACCTGAGGTGTAGGTATCCTTGATGAATATGGATAGACCCCCTCCTTTTGTGTTTTGGTCCATGTTCTGTGGCCAAAATGTGTGGTATGAGTTGTAGCCCAGTAGTGCTGGGGTGCTCTATGGAGCCTTGAACCAGGTTTCAGTTACTGCACAGATGTCGACGTTCTCCATACTGAGGAGTGCTTTGAGCATGTGCATTTTGAGATTTAAACTCCTGGCGTTGAGTAGCATAACCCTCATTTTTTTATTTGTGCTGTTTATGGAGGTGAGTTTGACTTTTGAGCCTTACCTAAAAAAGGCACTATGGGGGCAGCAAGAGCAGTATTCAAAAGCCTAGGGCTGACAGGTACAAGCCTTCTCATGTGAAGCAATGAGGCTTGCCGAGCATGTCGTCTCAGGCTGACAGACACTGGATCCCCTTTGAATGACACCAGAAGCTTAGCCAGTTGTTGAAATTGATCATTTTTTCTTTATACTGCGGTATCATTCTTGGTGATGGCAGGATGATACTCAGGGTCAGGGTCATACCTACCTGGGCTACATGATCAGAGAGCTCTTCCATGTCTCTTTTCATGTAGTCCAGGGAGGTACATCTCAGGTCATTCACACCAACATGAACAATGACAGAGTCATATTTGTACTTGTTCTGGAGTGACCTGAGTGCTTGTGTTATGTGGCAGATTCTGGCTCCCGACAGGCAGCTAACAGTAACCTTCTCCTTGTCCAGCCTAGTGAGTGGGACGTCAGTGTGCCTGACTATAGAGTCACCTATTACTAGTGTGTTAGGTATGTTATTTCGCCTTAAGGGCTGTGATTGTGCAGCACACTGATTTTGTGTTTTATGTGTTGTCTGGTTTGTGACAGGAGGTGCAGGTTTTTTGGGTGTCTGCTTTGGAGGTCTCTGATGCTTTTGCAGGTTTTTATTTACAGCCTCCGAGTATTATTTTGTGTATTTATGCGTATTTTTTGCCAGTGCTGGTTTAGTATGTCTATGTGAGGCTGGAGGTGTGGTGCAAGTGTTAACCTTCTCCTCATGACTGCCTGCTCCAGTCTTGGGTGGAGAGAGCTTAGCCTCCAATTTAGCTATATAATTGCATCTCTCACATATGTTAATGTTTTGTGGTAGGAGGAGAGGGTTATCTGTGTACATGAGGCAGTTGTAACATTGCCTTAGGTAACCCAGGTTCACCGGCTGGACTGGAGAGTATACCTGAAATTGCCCTTTGGTCATGCCTGAATAGTAGGGTGAGCTGCTTATTCACTTTATTGGTGAGGGGGTGAATAATGAGCCTTGCCCTGCTGGGCAATCAAGTGTCAGAGTATATTAATGCTTGCTATTAGGTCTGAGCAAGTGCTGGACTGTAGGATGCTTTTTAAGTACTTAGGTTGAGAGTTAGACTACTTTCAAGGGAAAATCTGAAGAGGAGACTTGGTGGAGCTGCGAATAATTTAGCCCTACCTAACCGGCACTGCCCGGACATGCAAAACCGTGCAAAAGCAGTTTTTACAGCAGGGAAATGAAAGAGATAGAAATTAGCCCAAAATGGCCTATAAACTACCAACTTCTGGGAAGGAACCACTCCTCCAGGGACAGATGGCTGCTCAAAGCTCCCTCTCTCACAGTTGAACAGAGAAACCTCCTTCTATTCAAGTAAAGTATGAGCAACTCAGAAACTTGTAACACAGCCCTGAATTCAGCACTAGCCTGAAAACTGGACTATACTAGCTTAGAAAGGTGGGAAACAAGGACTTTTTTTTTTGAAATGATAAGGCAAAAACAGTAAATAATACACTTGAAATAGCTTTAAATGACTACAAACACTAAGAAATACATTTAAAACAGCTTTAGATGACTACAAGCAATCAGAAAAGGCTTTTAAACAAATTACCCAATCAACCAGTAAAAAAATCTCAAAACTGAGCCCTGTTCCTGTAGTCTTCAATCAGACAAGTTCTAACTGCACACTCCTGCCACTGGGGTGCAGGGGAACATTCTCCAAAAAAGAAGGCCTGGATTAGTGCTCAAGTTATACAAGTATATTGTGTTTGAGGTTGTGGACACAGCTAAAGAATGCATTCTGGTTGGCCTTGGCCTGGGGGCAAAGTTACCTCAAATTTGGCTGTGGTAGACTTTATTTGTCCTCTGAGTTGTTTGTTTAGTTTGTGAGAGTGCTTTTATCCTGGTGGGTGCTGCACCTCCTAATTTTTGCCATTATGTTTTTCCTTCTGTTATACAGCCTATTGATGCTATAATTCCACCAGGATGGCTTGCTTTATTTTTTTGAGTTAGTTCTGTATATCTTCATGCTGGGTACAGCTGCCTCTATGCAGCTATTAATATGCTTGTATAGGGTTTCTGTAAGAAGTTCTGCATAGACATCAGTGTTCTCGGGGTTTATGGGGACTTGAAATTTTGCCAGGTTATCACTTAATAGCAGGTAGTTAGAATAATTCCTGAATATTCCAGGGTTAGCTGGGGTTCCAGGTTTTATTTTTACTTCAAAGTAGACCATTTTGTGGTCTGACCATAGCGGATAAGAAATTACACCAGGGGGTGTGCAGCACTCTCCCATCTTAGTGAGGACCAGATCCAGTATGGTTGAACCTCTGATTGGTGTACTGACAATCTGGTCCAGGGAGTTTGTGTTTACAAAACCCAAGAATCTCTGTGCCTCTACAGTTGGTGTCATATAGGATTCCCAGTTGATAGTGGGGTAAATAAAGTCACCCATGAATATGGTATTGAGTTAGATGGTGAGTCTTTTCAATAAGTTTAAATACAAGGTATGGGTTTCCTGAGTCATAGAGGGGGACCTATAGTTTGCAAGGAAGTGGCATTAGATTTTGACTATGGTGATTTGAACATGGAGAAGCTCACGTGCATTGCTCTTGCACTGTTGGTGTGCTCTCTGTGGCTTTAAATCTTGTCTCAGTGACTGCACAAATGTCTAACTCTGGTTACTGGGCTGTAATCCTCCACTATGTGGAAATTTATTCATAAACACAAGAGAAGAGCAGTGGCATGTGTGCTTCACTAAACACATATTTTCTGATGCACACGTGCTCTGCAGTAATGCACTTGCAAATAAGATATCAGGACATGGGCCATTGTCAAACAGACTCCAGAATTACAAAGCATAACTGCATTGTTACACTTGTTATGGATTTATAGTGACACTGCACATTTGTCATGCATGATCATATCCCACGTGTGTGTGTGTGTGTGTGTGTGCGTGCGTGCGTGTGTGTGTGTGTGTGTGTGTGTGTGTGTGTGTGTGTGTGTGTGTGTGTGTGTGATCTATACAACATCCTGAGAAACAGGTACACGTCTGTCTCACTTCTGTGATATGTATTCATGACAGCTTCTTTCACCTAGGTTGTCAGGATGTGTTTATATGTAATTTTGCAAATTGCACTCACACAATCATATCAGAAGTTCTGGCTTTGCAAACAAGTCTTATAACAGTATATGTTACATGTGATATGAAGATAATGTCATCCTCTATAAATGCATTCTGACAGTATTAAAATCAGACTTCTGTGGTGGCTCACACATTAAGTATGAAATTGCTGTGTGCTCTTTAAAAAGTGTAATTAGATGGGCAGGGGTTCTAATTTCACAGCATTTAACATGTGTGTGTGTGTGTGCGTGTGTGTGTGTGTGTGTGTGTGTGTGTGTGTGTGTGTGTGTGTGTGTGTGTGTGTGTGTGTGTGTGTGTGTGTGTGTGTGTGTGTGTGTGTGTGTGTGTGTGTGTGTGTGTGTGCATGTGTGTGTGTGTGTGTGTGTGTGTGTGTGTGTGTGTGTGTGTGTGTGTGTGTGTGTGCGTGCAGTTAGAAGAGGATGACTTCAGGTCCTACCTGCATCACTCAAGTATCATTCAGAAGATGCTTTTACATGGCTACATGACTTCACAGCAACTTCATACAACCCTCCCCACATCCTTTCTCAGCATACACTGATGATGTCATCCTCTATAGAGTGCACTGTGACACCGTTAAAGTCAGATTTCTGCAGTGACACAAGCATTAAGTACTGTGTTCTCTTGTGTAATTAGAAAGGTAATGGTTATGACCATACAGCAGTCAACTTGAGTATGTGTGTTCATTCGACTATCAGTCTGGTGACAGTTTTACACCAGAATGTGAGTCCACAGCTATGGCAGACATTGCTGCCAACATCTTCTTCTCTGCATACACTAATGATGTCATCCTCTATAACGTGCACTCTGACAGTGTTAAAGGCATATATCTGTATTGGCACCAGTCGTATGTTGTATAGAAGCCACTTTGTTTACCTATATAGATGTGGTGTTTGAATCTGACCTCAGTTAACTGGTGTGTGTGTGTGTTTGGTGGTATATGAAGGTCATTGTATGATGTTTTGAATCTCTTTTTATTTGACTCCCATTCAGGACAAGCTTTTGCATAACCCCATGAATCCAACACCCCTGTTTCTCTCTGGCCATATAACATTCTGTCTGTGGAACACTGAGGATGATATCATCTCAAAGATACATACACACATCGTGTAGCAGAACCCCTCCATGACCCTTTGCAAGCCATCTCCAGACCAATGGATGTGTGATTGCTAATATAATAATGGCTAGGACTTTATGTGCTCTTGGTCATTAGCCTTGGAATGTCCTATGACCCTCTGACCATTGCACATGTCAATGCTGTTGTCATCCACATGTGCTATGTTGAGGTGTGGATGTACTGTAGTCCTACAATGGTGTATTCCAGTTTGTGATTTTGGCTACTTTATTGATGGCCACTTCTGCCATTTGGTTACATGTTCCTTCCATAATAGTAATATGCCTCCTGAGGGCTATTGACATGGGCTGATGCTATGTATGTTGTTGCCTTACTAAGACATGTGCTCTTGTAGTGGAGTATATTGACAAACATACAAATAGCACATACCTACATTCTACACAGTTCTTATTCAACCATCCCAGTGACAGCTGCAGTATGGTGCAGGTGTGCATGTGTATACCTGGCATCTGGAAATATTCTCTGACATACAGCAATATGACATCCTACTGATTGCATGGGTTCATCCACATGTTGTAATGCTGTTATATATACAAATAAATGGCATGTTGAGGTTCACTTGCAACCCTGGGGTTTCACTGTATACACTATTGTGTTGCTATCCACAAGGATTATTGTGGTGGTCCCTAGCAGCATTTTGTGACTGTCTGCACTTGCATCATTAACTGTCCTGCATGACCCACATCCACCACATTTGTAATGTGCCCATATATGGTATCAGAGCCCATACACAGACCTTTCCAAAGATAAACATACAGGCATATGATGTGCAAGTGATGCAATGATGTGAAATAGCTAGGGCTTTATGACTGTGTTAGCAGTTCCACTTTGTTGCATTTGATTCATACCTAAGGTTTTTTGTTATTTGGAGGTGATGTACTGCCTGAAGTCTAGTTGTAGCATAGGTACAGCTACAGAGTGGCTGTACTGTATCATAGAAGTAACACTACATCACATCCGTATTACCACTTGATAGTTTGCATGACCACATATGAATGGATGTCAAGATTTCGTGGTAGTATAACATTTTCACAGGCAATGTCAGCGGGAACAGAGATCGTGTGGCACATTTCTTGAGGTTTCATATATGCTTATAGAGTGTGCTCCAATCATTGTTTGGTATGTGATCAAAATATTACAGTGACAGCTTTCTTGATCACTGACACTTGACTTTACACTGTAGAACTTTCTGTGTTGACCATAATTGATGCATTGCCATCAGTCTGACATACTGCCATACCATTCATTATAATGGATAACTTCTTAATTCACACATCCATTGCAGATGCTTCAGACAATATCTATTGGTATTACATGTGGCAGATGCATGCAATACACAGCTGTGTGTAGGATATTCACTCATAATAATGTGTTGTCTGTATGTGTTGTTATCTGTATGGCCAGTGCCTATGTCAGCCAGGGATGTTTTAGTTAAGTGCATCACATTTGTCACAGTAAACTCCCACACATTTGGTAGGCCATACAGAACTATTCTTTGGGATGTACACCCATTAGGATTTGACAGTGCAGACTTCCCTTCAAGTTTTTCTACTAGATGCTTTTGTGATACATCTCTCTGTATTGTGCCCAGTAAATACACAGCTCGAAGACAACATTGATGAAGTGGGTTTATTCTTGCAGGTGGGGATTGTGGCTTATGTGTCCTGTAAACCTCTCAAATGCCCAGTATTAGCCCTGACTTCAACTCCACTTTTAACACTGTCCATCTTACCTATCCAAACAGTATTCATTTTTATGTGGGTGGTGAATTCCCCTTATAGAATACTGGCAATCATTACAATTGTACCTCTGTTACTGCAGAACATGTATAATAAGTTAAATTCACATATCCTGTCAATGTCACAGATTCATGATTATAATATTTTAAAAGTGTCCATGACTGTGTCTATTTCTGTCAACATTTGTCCAGGACTCTGTCGCTATGTGTTCCTAACTGGTTGAGAGCTATGCTGACATGTCAGTCATATTCAAGCAAGTCAGTTTGCAGATCTTCAGAGTATGCACATAACCCCTATTGGATATGCTGCCCTTGCTAAAATTCCTCTCCAGTGAGCATGTCAGTGATGTTCATATCACAAATATTCACCTCCATTGACATGTAACCTTGTGTGACCATCACATAAATATACTGTCATGTGTGCCAATATGATATACTCACATAGGTGGTATAATCAGCAGTACATACAGTGCTACTTACGTATGTACATATGATATACTAGCACAGGAGGTATAATCACCAGTACGCACAGCACTACTAAGAATGTGCATGATATACTTGCACAGGAGGTATAATCAGCAGTATGTACAGTGCTACCTACATATGTGCTTAATTTTATGCAACTGACTTGTCTTGGAAGTGTACATATATTGACATATCCCATCTTGGGGACATTGCCATATTTATCATGCCCTCTTCCTCTTTATTGATCCCTATTATTCAGTCTTTGCACATTTTCATCAGCACACCTTCTCTGCCCAGTGTATGTTTTCTTGTATGTGCCCTTGCTGTTCCCCCTCCATTATTTTGTTCTGTAAACAATTGTTGCAGTGTACATTGCATGCAGTACACTTTTCCTTACTGTGTTAATACTGCTGTTATTGCAGTATTTTCACCCCTGGTAGTCATTGCGGCTGTCTGCACAATCTTGCCAAGCAGGTTTACTTCTAGGAACCCGGGGATTGATTTCCCCCTATTAATGACGTAGATGGTTCATAGGTTGGTACTAGGCTATCGGCCCTAGGGCCTATACAAGCCTAGCCATAACAATTCCCTGACTATTTCTTCCCACACTATTTACTTCCCTGGACCCCTGTCTAGCAGGGTGACTGACGTGATTCCTGGGGTGAATTTCCTTTCTCTCATCCAGTCATCAAGGTTCCTTTTGAAAAGGGCCAAAGAGATGCTTTGCTTGACATGTATGGGCAGTCTATTCCAGAGTTTGGGGAGACTCTGGGTCAGGAACCTATCCCTCCAGCATGTTTTGTTTATTGTGATGACAACGTTTAGATCCCTGGAACATGTGGCTCTGAGGGACTGGGATTTCTTTAAGTGTAGCATGTCCAACAACTCTGGGTTTGACATGGCCTTGTATGTTAAGCAGAGATTGCCTCGGAGTAGACAATATGCGACAGAGTATAGCTGGAGTTTTTTAAGGCAGTCAGTGTAGGGCATCTGCTTTAAGCCTTGTATTCTTTTAGTGAGATATTTCTGCAGCCTTTCCAGTTGTTGCAGATGTCTTGAGAGGTACATACCAAATGGGGCGTTGTATTCTATAATGGGTCTAATGAGGGATGACTACAGTGGGAGAATGACCTCCTTTTTTCTGGATGAAAAGCCTTTAGTGATGAGGTGTGCTACATAGAAGGATTTCCTGACTGTTGTGGCGATGTGGTTATTGAAGGTGAGACCACTGTCCACCTGTGTCCCTAAGTCTCTTATCACACTTTCGGTGTTTAGTGTACTGCCACCTATGTGGTAATTCACGGGTACATGTTTTTTCCTGAAGGGGATAACTATGCATTTCTTGGCATTGAGCTTGAGCTCATGGCTCTGGCACCAAGCATCTGTTTCTGTAAGGCCCTTCTGTAGAGTATCGACATCATTTGGGGATTCAATAATGGCTCCCAGTTTGCAGTCATCTGCAAACTTTGTTAGCCAGATTCCCTTAGTGTTGGCCTGTACTTCAGAGAAGTTGATGCCAAACAAGAGCGGTCCCAGGACTGATCGCTGAGCTACTCCACTTGTCACTTGTCTGGAGCTGGATTTGGAGTCGGCTACTTTTACAGTCTGGGTTCTGCCAGTAAGCCAGTTGGCAACCCATCGAGTGATGTAGTGATTTATGCCCTGCTTAGTAAGTTTATCTATGATTCCAGAGTGGGGGATGGTGTCAAATGTGTGTTCCAAGCTCCTGTAGTGAGCTTTACGTCTTCCAACTGCTCAGAAAGGAAGGAAATAGGGACACTAAATAATCAGTTGAGTTTATTTGAGTGACTTTGCAAGAGATACAAGTCGCTTCAATTAGATAATGAGATTTTGGTTAAGTCTTTGAAGTACAGCCAGGTACCTAAAAGTTTACATTTTTGGAAATACCCAGGGGGGACCAAATACAGTTCAACTATGCAAAACGAATTGCTGGAATTATTTGATAGGACTGGTTTTGAACTTATGAATATTATCAAAAGAGACAACGAACATAAGTTAGTCAAACTTCAGAAGGAAACTGATGAACTTAATATTGTTAATGACTTGCTGTTTTCCACTCTTGCATCAAATTATAAATGTGTTTTTTGTGAACTGGACAAGATGTTAGGGATAACACCTTGAAAAAAAAACATAAAATCAATAGGGATGCAAAAGACTATGTTGATAAAAGGGTTTTATCCCCTACCTTCGCCTGTGCAAAGTACGAGGGTTTGGATGACACCAAAAATGTTTTTAGTGGCCAGGGTGAAACTGACCACATGGAAAATGACAGTCATTTTGATATAAACAATAAATATTTTTTAGACCATTCACCTCTGTTGAGGCATTCAGAATGGTTGATGAACCAAGGAGAACAGGGGTTTAAGGGGGTACCCGAACAAGCAAACAACATACAGAGGGACAAGGAAAAGGAGTGGGGGAGGAAGATATTAGACTTCTCTCCCAATCAAAGTTATTTGAATGACAGATTCTGTGAAGTCAGATGGCTATTGCGTAGAGGTTGTTTGTAGATAGGGGTATACCATATACAATTTAAGTGACCTAAAAGTTCAAACTGTATATTTTGACTTATTAAAGAAAGGTTTTAATTTTGTGCCTGAACACAAACTGGATTTAGCAGTGTGCTGATTAATCTAAAGTTATTCACTAGGCAACTTAATCTACATTTATTTTTATCAGGTCAAGAAAGATGGTTTAACACTAGTGATATTTCTTTGAAATGTAGTAGTATATTTATACCTCCAGTTAACCCTCTGGTGCATGCTTTGAAGAGGCTTTATGAGACTGAAATTAGGAAGGGTTACGCTTCCAATACGATTTTTTCTGACAATTTATCCTGTGAAGAAAGGGCATGTTTGAAAGCTTTAATTTGCAACAAGGATTACAGGCTTTGATGAAACCAGACAAAGGTGGTGGTGTGGTTATTATGACATATTTGGATTATGCATGTAAAATGTATGATATTCTTAATGACCCCTCCACTTATGAAAGGGTTTCTAAAAATGAAATCAATAGAGCCTATGCTAAAATTGGCATGTGGCTTCATGACAAGCGTTATGAGGGACTAATCACTAAGGGTGAACTTGATTACTTGACTAATGATACCTCTACTATCCCAGCTATTTTTGGTGTACCCAGAATCCATAAAGATCAAAACAACCCCCCCCCCTCCCATTTAGTAGCAGCAAGAGCATCGAAAAATGAGCCACTGGCTGCATACATTGATAATTTTTCAAAAAAATAAAAAAAGTGTTGGAAAGTTTCACATACATGTTAAGAGATTCTTGTCACTGTCTTGAACTTTTAATAGGGGTTGGCTTAAGACAGAAATTTATGTTTCTTACTATTGATGTCAATTTATTCTCGGTTATACCGCATGAAGCTGGTTTAGAACTTTACCATCAAAGTTTAAGAGCAGGGGGGATTATTTATGATGAAAATTCATTTTTTTAGTTGACATGATGGATATTATTTTGAGAAACAATTTATTTTCCTTTGAAGGTGAATTTTTTCAGCAAATTATAGGTGTAGCAATGGGTGCAAAATGCGCACCCGTTTTTGCAAATTTGGTTTTGTCAGAATGGGAGAAACAGTGGGTTTTTCTCTCTGCCTAATGATCCAATATTATTACTTTTTTGAGGTTTTTGGACAATATACTTATATTGTGGGCAGGTAGTGAAGAAGAAGCAAAATAATTTGTTGATTATTTAGACAACACTACACATTACCTGAAATTCACCTTTAAAATGCATGCAACAAAGATTAACTCTTTGGATATATTACTAGAAATTGACAGGGAAACAGGTGATTTGAGGTTGAGTATTTACAGAAAAGAGACGTACTCTAATACAATTCTGCAATTTAACAGTTGTCACCCAGTACATCAAAAAAGAAGCGTGGTTAAGGGACAAATGGTCAGATTATCCAGGCTCATCAGTGATGATTTAACCTATGAACAAGAAATGAACACATTGATAGGGATGTTTAAGAATAGGGGATACCCTCTACACTTTCTTATTAAGATTGGGAGCAAGGTTAACAAAGGTAGGCCATTAAAATTCACTCCCATTTTGAAAATGACAGATATTGTTGCTAAGGGCAGTAATCAGAAGCCTCTTGGCAATTATGCAATGGTTATGCAGTACAATCATGTAACACCTCAACTAGTTACGAAACTGTATACAATTTGGGAGGGTGTTTTTGATGCCAACCTTAAGTCAAAATTAGGCTTAAAACCTAAGGTAGCCTATAGTAAAGAAAAGAATATTAAGGAACTATTAGAAACACAAAATAAGAGATTTGCTAAGAACTACAGGTCCCAGATAAGTAAATGTGGATCTTGTAAATATTGTAAATTTATTAATGATGGGCCATATGTGGATATTGTCGCTTATCACAGGAGTTTATAATGTCCAGGTCAGTGTAATTGCAACACCAATATGGTGGTCTATGTGGCAACATGCACAACCTGCCTGGGATTTTATGTGGGTAAAACCACAAGGAGGTTGAAAGACAGGATTGCTGAGCGCATCAGAGACATTAAGAACAGGAAGGTAACTAGAACCCTATATGCGCACAGCACCACTTGTATCAACTTCAAAAGGTTTATTTTTTTTATAATAGACTGTGTGTTTATTAATGAAAAGGGATGTGACCCAAAGTTGGAAGTTGAAATTAAGGAAGCAAAATGACAGCTTAGATTGAATGCAAAAGTAGAACCAGGTATTAATGAAAACATTTCCATCTCATGTGTTTTAAAACAAAAGAGGAAAGAATACTAACAAGTCCAGTTCTGTATAATATTAATACTTATATATTAATTTATTGGTGAGGATGGATTTAAATAAGTATTAAGGGCTAATGGAATATTTTTACTGCATCTTTTATTGTATTTCTTATTGTCTTTTTACTGCCTTTTTTATACAATACCAAGACTTGTGTGTATTTACCAACATTATTGGTTGTTAAAACTTGAACATTTGACAATTTAAAGGCCATTTTAATGATTTATTCAATTTAATAACTTGTGTTAATGGGAGTTTCTATTGATTCTCATGGATCTACGTGTTTAAAAGAATTCCACTACAGGAAGTTTTTTTGAACGGTTGGCTATGAACAAAATGATGTAACTTATAATACAACATGACTCTGACGATACCTAAGTAAGGTGAAAGCACTTAGTCATGCTTGTTTGCTTTTATTTTGTGTTTATCTTGATGTATTTTTAATAAATTGTGTCCATTTTGCTCCAGAGTGTCCGTGGTTACTTGTGGAGACTTTTGCTAGTTCTGCTTTGTTCTTGTTGGTTGGTTGCCAAGCAGGTTTGCTCGTAAACAAGCTTGAATGCTACTTATTTCCTTGCTCATGTTGCACTGCATGGTTTCTTAGTGGCAACATTGTTATCGGTCACAAAACCATGCTTGTATGCACTGCTGCTCATCTCGCTAACAAGTAAACTCCATGTAGGCTTCACACGAGCCTACAGGCAACATTGTTATCAGTCACAAAACCATGCTTGTATGCACTGCTGCTCATCTCGCTAACAAGTAAACTCTATGTAGGCTTCACCCAAGCCTACAGGCAACATTGTTATCGGCCATAAAACCATGCTTGTATGCACTGCTGCTCATCTCGCTAACAAGTAAACTCCATGTAGGCTTCACCCAAGCCTACAGGCAACATTGTTATCGGCCATAAAACCATGCTTGTATGCACTGCTGCTCATCTCGCTAACAAGTAAACTCCATGTAGGCTTCACACGAGCCTACAGGCAACATTGTTATCAATCACAAAATCATGCTTGTATGCACTGCTGCTCATCTCGCTAACAAGTAAACTCCATGTAGGCTTCACACGAGCCTACAGGCAACATTGTTATCGGCCATAAAACCATGCTTGTATGCACTGCTGCTCATCTCGCTAACAAGTAAACTCCATGTAGGCTTCACCCAAGCCTACAGGCAACATTGTTATCGGCCATAAAACCATGCTTGTGTGCACTGCTGCTCATCTCGCTAACAAGTAAACTCCATGTAGGCTTCACACGAGCCTACAGGCAACATTGTTATCAGTCACAAAACGATGCTTGTATGCACTGCTGCTCATCTCGCTAACAAGTAAACTCCATGTAGGCTTCACATGCGCCTACAGGCAACATTGTTATCGGTCACAAAATCATGCTTGTATGCACTGCTGCTCATCTCGCTAACAAGTAAACTCCATGTACGCTTCACACGAGCCTACAGACAACATTGTTATCGGCCATAAAACCATGCTTGTATGCACTGCTGCTCATCTCGCTAACAAGTAAACTCCATGTAGGCTTCACACGAGCCTACAGGCAACATTGTTATCAGTCACAAAACCATGCTTGTATGCACTGCTGCTCATCTCGCTAACAAGTAAACTCCATGTAGGCTTCACACAAGCCTACAGGCAACATTGTTATCGGTCACAAAACCATGCTTGTATGCACTGCTGCTCATCTCGCTAACAAGTAAACTCCATGTAGGCTTCACACGAGCCTACAGGCAACATTGTTTTTGGCCATGAAACCATGCTTGTATGGACTGCTGCTCATCTCGCTAACAAGTAAACTCCATGTAGGCTTCACACGAGCCTAAACCGAGTTTATTGAATTCTCAGGATTATTTACATATTTACAAAAACTTACATATTTGCAGGCACATATATACACATTTCAGTTTTTTGCTATTTACCGTTTTCCTCAAAAATTCTCATTCTTATTCTTCCATAATTGATTCCCACTCCTATTTCCACAACCATACACAATATGTCTGACAAAATCCATTTCCTATTAAAGAAAATTTCATTCCGTCTTTCATTCCATATAATCCATATTACATAAAATAAATTATCTACCTTTCTGACATATTCTTTTTTCTTGTTTTATAGTACCTCTACATTATAATATCCATATCTGTATTGTTTGTTATTAATACTTTCAAAAAAAAGTTCTTCATAGAACTGTTTCCACAAATTCACCACTGTTTTACATTTAAAAAAATGCTTTTCTCTTTTAATAAACTGTACAAAGTTAAAGAAGCAGAATAAACAACTGGATTAAGTAATGCCAGTCCTGCTTCATCTTCACTCATATACAACCCACCTCTTTTCTGAGTTTAATCTCAAACCCCATATGAAAAATACACAA
Source organism: Protopterus annectens (assembly GCF_019279795.1). Lineage (NCBI taxonomy): Eukaryota > Metazoa > Chordata > Ceratodontiformes > Protopteridae > Protopterus > Protopterus annectens. The sequence goes on along the minus strand of NC_056733.1, from coordinate 709,741,373 downwards.
ATTGCACAATTTCTTTTTTATATTTTTCTGGGATCATATAAAATTTGACATATGCTGTTTTTCCCATTAATACTGAATTCACCAGATAAATCTTTATCCTGAATGCTAATCTACACATCCCTCCATAAAGAAATATTTATTTCACTTCTTTTATCAAACCCTTCCCATTGCATTATGAATACATCATTTTTTCCAAATTTTATTCATAACCAGGATGCTTAATTCACTGAAAAATACACAATCACAATTTTCATCACATCACCCAAACCTTTAATTTTATTTTTATTCAGGGCCATTCCCATTTTCTTTAAATATCTATTCAGACAAACCAACATGTCCGTCATCGATATTTTATTTTTAGCAACAACAACTATATCATCTGTGTATGTGAAAACTACTAGAATCACCACCTCCTTTTGCATTACATATCTGGCATCTTTCATTTTTATAAGCTACTTCACTCACTATCATGTTCATCACCAATGCAAGTAATATCCCACTCATGGGACATCCTTGTCTTATACCACACTTCATGCATATTTCTTTACCCAGCCACCCATTCACTAACACTCTAACTCTATTATTTTGATATGTTGACATGCACATTCCCCTAATTCTATTACCTGTTCCATGCCTCTGCATACCATCTCACAAAGCATGATGTCCTACAGTATCAAATGCCTTGCTAATATCACCTACCATAAGTTTTACATCCTCCCTTTTACTTATATGATTCACAATATTTGTCACAATCAGTAACTACTCTTGACATCCCTTCCATTTAATACCATATATATACTTTCTTCCAGAATATTCCTTGTATGTCCTTCTAGTCTCCTCTGTATTATTCTCATAAAACTTTTATAATCTGTGTTTAGTGTGATGGGTCTCCAGTTTTTATTTCATTTTCTCATCTTCCTTCCATGTAGATTTTAAAATTGTGCTACGTAACATGACTCTTCATAAACAAATTCTTCCTTCAACCATTCATTCAGTACATTTACAAAATGTTGGGTGAGTATTCATAAAGACCTACATTATCATTTTTACCTTGTGGGTGTCATGACTCGATGTGAACATGGGAGTGACAAGTTTTAGATTCAGTAAACTCCACACAGAGGCATGGACTCACGCACAAATACAGAAACTTCCATGGCATGCAAATTACAACATAAGTGGTTTAATTTTATGCTAATGAAGCAAATCAATAGACTGCAGCAATTCAACAACCTCTAAAGTAACAGTGTAGACTCTGTGTTCATGTTGGCTGTGTATTCGGGAACTTTCCGAATACAGCCACAGAAAGGAGTCAACATGGAAGCAAGAACAAGTAAAAGCTCTTAAATTTTGTACAGAAATGACCTTCACATGTAACCCCACATATATTATTACCTAATCACACAATGCGGATGCTAGAATATCACAGTTACCAAATACAAAATGCATTTGTAAGTGTCATGACATAAATGCACCTCTGCTCTCCCACCTCTAAAAGAAAATATAATTGCACATAATGCAGGGTGCCACAATGTTTGAACATCCTGAAAAAGACTATTATATTGTACTGTAAGCATATGTAGTATGTAGCAGATATATAGGCAAAGGAATAGCCTTCCTTGTGTTTACAACATTGTTATCCTGCGCAGTTTCTCCATTGACATGGCTACTAACCATGTAGATTCCAGACTGGCATGGTGAAGATGCAAATTAGGTAAAAACTCATTGGTATTGCTGAATCCCAAAAAAGAGTAACCCTGTTAGGATTTTAACTCTGTGTAGACACTTCACAGTGTTTTTGTTTTTATTGGATGTCAACAGTGAGGGATGACATCGTGGGGGGGGGGTCAGGTTGCACATTGAAAGTTGTACAGATTGGTCTGTGGTGTGAAGCTGCATGAAAACTATGTACAAATTACAGGTCATATGTCATCCTCGGAATTTTCTTGTAAAATGTGTATTCATTGTTTTGAATAATATTTGTACATTTTTTTTAATGTCCTTGTTTGTGTGATGGTGTGCATAGAGCACCATTGTGCAATAGAGGAATGAATGAATGACAGCTTTTGCTGTGGCACCATGTGTACGTATAGGGCTAGAGTGCAGAAGGTCCTGGGTTTGAGTACAGGGTTGACAAGCTTTCCTTTCTATACTGAATATTTGTGCAATATCATGAAAACAGAGTAAAGTAATTACAATTTTGCCATGCTTACTTTATTTATGTATAACTGTATGGGGTTACACGGAGGTATGCCTAGTGCAATGATGAGCAGACAGCAGGTATGTGTAATAGTTGCTAATTACAGCATAAGCAAGTAAACTACATTTTCATGAACAAATCAAACATGGTGCAGCTATTCTACATGGTATAAAGCATCCACGTAGCCTCCATTCTTGTTTTCCTAAATACTTCATATGTTCATAATATGATACTAGGCTATTGGCCCAGAGGTCCTTATAAGCCTAGCCAAGACTTTCACCCATGTTCCCTCAAAGTCAGCGCCAAAGTCAATACCATTGGAGTAGAGACAAGGAAATTTTAACTGACACAATGCTAGGGGCTGCTGCAGCTATTCCATATCTGCATGTGCTAGGGGCTGAAGTCAATGCTGCTGGTGTGAAGACAGTAGGTCTAGGCTGAGAAAGAGAACAGTGTTCAGACCCAGGTTAACGTTCAAGCTTGCACTGGAGACTGTAGAGCACTACAGGGTGGAGAGGGACATATTACATGAACTTTGTGAGCTCTGCTGCCCTCATCTCAGAGCCAGAACCAATCAAGGGGAATCACTCCAGTGGAAACTAAGGTAGGTGAAGCCCTTAGGATATTAGCTATAGGTACTTTTCAAATATCAACTTGGGATGTGATGGGTGTGTCACAGGAATCAGCCTCCAGGATCCTCCACCAATTCCTGGATACTATGCTCATTGCCAGTGAGCATATATGTTTTCTGCATAGTTCTAAGAAGAGGGTTAGCAATATGCAACAGTTCTACCCTGTAGCTCACTACCCTGAAGAACTGGGTGCCATAGATTGCACTCATGCACACATCAAGACACCACATGGTGAGCAGGGTAGACTCTACATTAACTGCAAGGGATACCACTCCAACTGCCAAGTCGTGTGCAATGCCCAGGGAATAATCTTGAAAGTGTGTGCTCCTCATAAAAAGATTTGTTTTCTTGCAAATAATTTGAAAATACTTGACTACTGAAACCAGAAAACAGACATTTGAATTTCAAAACTCGTACCCTTCAGACAATTCACATTAATGCAAAACATGTTATTGTATCAACTGTATCAGTTTGTAAGAGCAGTACGTAAAATGTGTCCCTATGTTTGGTCCTTTTTCAAACCAATATGTATGGCTTTGTCCAGATTCCTTGCTATAAAGGTTGAGAGGTATGGCCCAATGTGCTATGGAAAGGTATATATGATGCGGTCTAATTTCAGTCCATGTGTTGGCTACACACCCACAGCCATTACAACCCTGGGCTCTCAGTTTATTTTTTTCCATGCATATATCAACCATACAACAAAGTGTAATTTATAATGTTGTGTGCTCCCTCATGGACAGTGTAAATTGGTGGTGCTCACAGCCTCACTTTGCTAAACTCAAGCATCCAAATATGCTCAATAAAGGTACTTGTGTTGTTATACAGATAGGCTTCTAAGCAGCATAGTGCTATTAGGCTATTAGCCTTATATGATGCTATGACCCTATGTGCCTATTCAGGCTTCCCAAGCTGTTGTCCCGCACATGGCCTGCTGATGTCATCTACTATAAGTCCACCTGCACTCTTGTGTAAGTCAGACTTGTTCCATGATGCATGCATTAAGTACTGAGTTCCATAGTCTGTACACTAAGATAGGTAGGGGGTTTATTCTCACTCCAGTCAGCTGTGTGTGTGAGTGAGCTGCAACTTGATATTACAGAGAGCATTTTACACCAGCAAGTGGGACACTGTTATATTGCCCTCAACAGACACCGCTGATGTCATCAGCTATGAAGTGTTGTCTGACACATTTCAAGTCAACCTTGTGCTGTGGTGCTTGCATAAAGTATTGAATTCTGCAGTCTGTGTACTTAAATAGGTAGGAGTTCTATTCTCACTGCAGTCAAGTGTGTGTGTGAGTGTGTGTGTGTGTGTGTGTGTGTGTGTGTGTGTGTGTGTGTGTGTGTGTGTGTGTGTGTGTGTGTGTGTGTGTGTGTTTGTGTGTGTGTGTAAGTGAGCTATAACTTGATATTACAGACAGCATTTTACACCAACAGGTGGGACACATATCTCGTTCTCAACAAACACTGCTGATGTCATCAGTTATAAAGGGTTGTCAGACACAATCCAAATCAGACTTGTGCAGTGGCACATGTATGACGTTCATTGAAATCTAGTCTGTGTATTTAGATAGGTAAGGGTTCTATTCTTACTGTAGTTAACTGTGTGTGTGTGTGTGTGTGTGTGTGTGTGTGTGTGTGTGTGTGTGTGTGTGTGTGTGTGTGTGTGTGTGTGTGTGTGTGTGTGTGTCTGCGTGCGTGCGTGCATGTGTGTGTGTGTGTGTGTGTGTGTGTGTGTGTGTGTGTGTGCGTGTGTGTGTGTGCATGTGTGTGTGTCAGCTGTAACTTGATATTACAGACAGCATTTTACACCAGCAGGTGGGACACTGTTATTTCCATATGCTCAGCAGACAATGCTGATGTCATTGGCTATATCAGAGTACTGTATATGCATGTATCTCACTAGAGCATGATCAGACAGTGGCCTAGATGTCAGACAGACATCACATCATGCGATACAAGACAGATTAAAGTGACATGTGTTTTAATCTGTACACATAAATCATGGCATAAGTTGTAGGCTCTGTTTTAGCTTGATAAAAAAGCCCTGTGGGGTGTCCTGCAGATGGATGTTTCTGGTGAGCTACATGTAACAGAGAGCATGATACTGAACTGTTCTGATGAGATTATACTACAGTGCTGTCATGCAATTCAGAGATCTGAATGTGATGACCTAACCTATGATGTGCACCATATGTTTATGCTGGATAATCATTAAACAGAATAGTTAGAATGTAATGAGACACATTGCAGTTGTTGACTTCACAACCCTTACAAGAGAATACATTATAAAGTAGTTAAGTGATGATGTCATCCATTGTACAACTTGGCAACGCAAATATAATTCACAGGTACAATTAACATTTAAAAACACAAATGAAGATATACTAAGCAATAATGTAGCTAAGCATCCTGTGCATCAGACACAAAGCTTTAGTTTACCTGAATCCAAAAGGGAACAATTAGGGATATGGCACAGTTATCATCACTTGCACAGGGTGTTGTGGGGGGGGTCAGGCATGAAGCCTAGGCTGACAACAAAGGTTGTTGAGTATGTGTGTGTCTAAGAATGGTGAAGTGGGCAGGCTGATCCATGTAACTGTTTTTTTTGTGTGTGCGTGCGTGTGTATGTGTGTGTATGTGTTCGTAGGGGTCCACCATGTGAAAGTGGTATGTGACAGTGTGCATGAACACAGCCAAGCTCAGTGCTATGTCTTGGTATGTTGGACAGGTGTGAGCTGTGCATGGTAGAGTTGCCAGTTCATCGGTGTCACCCCCGACCATGAGACCTGGCTCTGCCAGGAGATGCACTTGCACCTCCATGTCCAAGGTCAAATGCTGTTCTACTACTTGACTGTAACTGTTGTCTGCTGGACATCCTCCCTTCAGGGGAACTTCCATGGCTTTCCATGTCTGGCTGCGGACAGCACACTCCCAGATGGTGCAGGTGAAGTACTGCCACTATGGGAGCATGATATTGCACAGCCACATTGGCTAGCAGCAGATGGTTTGGCTGACCTACACCCACGTGGACAATGTCCCCCTCCCAGCAGATGTGTCATCACAGACACTGCATGGTCCATGACATAAATGCCTCATTCTATTGCAGACACTCCATGTTCCAACATGTCATTCAACCGGTCCACTGAATTAGCTACACAGTGGAGGCAGTCATGAATGTTAGACTGTGCCATATCTAGAACCCTTAACATTTGTCGGGAGCACCTTTCAGAATGTGCCTGTGCCTCTGTGATGCCCTAATCATCCATTGAGTGATATGGGAAGAGACACTTGCACCAGGTTTTAGAGCCACCTGTGTGACACTTCACCAACACTTTGGCTATGGATAGATTCAACAGGCACTGAAGCCACAGTAGCCACACTCCCCTGATTGATGTCCTCATCCTCAACCTGTCTAATATCTCTGGCCTCAGTGGACTAGGTATCTCAGTTTGTCCACCATCATCATCAGTGTCTGCTAAGACACTGATATCAGGTGCCAGAGTGCCCACACTCCCACTGTCACTCTCATCTGTGATAAAAATGGAGAAACACAGGAATACATTAATGCCTGCACTACTATGGTGCAATATATGTTAAAAAAGTACACTCCTGTCACTAATACAGACAGTACAGTAATACATACAATAGGCCTGAGAGGACATGTTATGTTACCACTTTCCTGCCTTCCCCATTTCTTTTCTTTAGAAACTCTGTTGTGATGGTGTGCACTGTGCAATGAAGAGCACCTATGGGGAAATCAGTTGTAACTATTGTATAAACTTGTATTTGTAACCACTGCCATGTTCTACAAAAATGATGGAACAGACTTATGAGTATCCCAATTTATAATATTTCTTTACACTGTATTTTAACCCAGTACCATCTAAACCAAAACAAGGTTGGATCAAGGCATTAGCAGGAGGTGCTACAGAGTTGGTTGAGTAGCAGGTGTATTTTACACACTGAGTAGAAAATTGCAGACTTTACTGCTGCTGCATACACCTGCTGCTTAACTGAATCTTTGGCTGCAGGTAGTAATTGGCCTCGGTCAGTGATAAGTTCTTTCATTTGGCCACATAGAGCTGGTTCCAAATAAAGCAGTAGTCAATACTATTCCCTACCATTCTCATTTCTCTTATTTATTAACATTTTTATTTGCCTTGCTTAGCAAGGCTATGGGATACGCAGCAAGGCGCACACTTGCTTTACAAAAATACATGGGGATTGTGCACTAAGGCTTTGTAAAACATTAATGTCTATCATGCAATGATGTGTCATACACAGCTAATGTTGAAAATATGGCATTGGTAATATAAAGAGCAAGCACTGGGGAGTACAAAGGGTAAATATGAATAACACGTAACAGTTAATATTGATGGTATAAAATACACCTGCTAAAGAACTGACTCTGTGTCCAGATGGGTTAATGTATTGTTGTTGGAGACAGATGTTGCTCTGTTTGAAATGGGGTGTAGGCATGAATTTTACAAGTGTGTATGTAATTTTGCATACATTTACTGATATTACTGACTTTTACCATTGCTTAGCGATGGTGAGCATCAGGCAGCATTGCGCAATGATTCTTTAAAGAAAATAAATGGGGAAGATTAGAAAGTGGTGAAACGAGTAGCAAGCAGGGGGAAAACAAAGTGAAAGGATGGCAGGAATGTGCAGGAAGGTTGTAGGAAGGATCAATAGCTAATCCATTTCTTCAACAGTAAAAACTGATCGAATGTATACAATATTAGCTGAATTTGGACTGTCACCTCCAAAAATAGCGGTGACAACAACATAATCATGTTGTATAGCCAACTGGACTGAATCAAGTGTGTCAAGTACACACATGTACAAAATGGAGAGCTATGTATGGGACAAATTTTTTGAGGGGACAAGTGTCTTTTTTTGTGAGAGGAATGTCGGGGAAGGGATGTAGGCATGTCTGTATCAGGCAAGTTGGCAAGGTAAAGAAGCAATTGGTCATAGATGGGACATACAAGACAAGATATAGGAATAATAAAGGACACCATGGTTGGGGTGAGGGTGGGGAACCGAGGACTCATGGATGTCAGGACAGGTGACAATGGGAGTCAAGTCCTCACTCAGTGGACTGTCACCACTGCCCCCTCACTTTGCTGATGGCTGCAGTGCCCAACATGTGCATCTACAATGGGTACCCTGTACCAGGACAGAGAACAGATGTTCCACCTGGCATAGGTGTGTGTCCACCAGGCAGTGCACAATCCTACACACCACAATTGGCAACTCATTCCAGGTGATAAATGTACTCCCTCCAGCACTGCTCCCAGAGGGGACCACAGGCTTATCCACTGGGGCAGAACTACCTGAGGGCCCAGGTAGTGCAGAAGGAGCAGAGGGGGTGCTGCCAGGCAGCAGCCCAGATGTGCTGAGCCTTAATGTTGGTGCCGGTGGAGTGAGAGTAGGAGGATCACTGAGACCTGCCTATCCTGCTGTGCTGTAGTAATAAAAAACATGAACATATACTTATACAATGAAAAACAAATCAGATAAATGAAAATCAAAATTTAGACACATAAAAAAATAAATAACTGAACAAAGAAAAACAAAAATTAAACATATTAATAACAAAAATAACAAAAACAAATTATAAAACAACAAATACAAACAAAATCAGAAATAATAAATTAAAAAAAAGAAATACAAAATTATACATAATAACATAATGATAATAAATTAAACAATAAAAAGGGAGAAAGGGGGTGGGGTGAGAGAAAAAAGAAAACACTGCTAACTTCATAGTTAATATACAAAAGCTTTATGCAATTATTTCACTCTATTCTGTTACATTTTACTTTTAACACAGCCAACTCCTAAGAAATCTCTTTACTACTTTGAAAACTACCCAGTTACTAACAGATGGACACTGTAGTACTGATCAGATTGCAGCCAGCAATCATTCACGTGTGCATATATTGCACATAACATGCTTACACTTCACAGCATGCCAGTCATGCCAGAGGTACTGAGGTCTGAAAGTAACTTGCTATAATGATGATTTGCTAACAGTGTTGTGTTTGTAATGATGAAAACATAACACTTACTGTATATCTGGGAAGTGTGATCTTTGAACCTACAACTGCTGACTACTGTAATACTGGACTTTTCTTTTGGATTAGAGACTACTGCATGCATACTGTTCCTTTACTTTTTATACATGCTTGCTCACTCTTATTTGAGAATGTAAAATGGTGCTTTGTGCTATAGAGTATGCCATACATACTTTCTTATATAGTTGAGATATGCATGCTCAATTATATACAACTGTCTGAAATAACAAGTGATCTATCATTAACAGTTAAAGCTACAATAACAGTACTTTATATATGTATACAAATCACATGCTTCCCTCATCCTTGCTAGATGCACTCCATGAGACCTCACATTCAAGGCTATTTCTTCAGTAGTTGCAGAAAAGAAAAGCAAACCAGAATGTCATTATGAATACCAGTCTTGACTATATTCAGCTATAACTTTTACTATTGGTCAGTGTATTTTATAATTACACATCTGTGAGGTGTTCTCCACTCCACATTCCCTAATCCACTGATCAAGGGTATCCATCGTCCTCCTTCTGAGGTCATCATAATGACAACGAAATTGCTCACTAGAGAACATCATAATGATGATGACATTGCTCACTAGAGATCATCATAATGATGACGACATTGCTCACTAGATATCATCATAATGATGATGACATTGCTCATTAGAGATCATCATAATTATGATGACATTGCTCACTAGAGATCATCATAATGATGACGACATTGCTCACTAGTGTGTGGGATACCTGTGGTACTGGTCAAAGCCCTAGCCAAACTACTCCAGGCCTCAGACTTCTACTGAGAGCCTTAGTAGTCCTGCTGCAATAGGTGTGGGCAATGCTCTTTAACTAGGATCCCAACAAAAACGTTGGACTCCTGAACATCCCAACACTGCATGAAAATGCACACCCTCTCCAACACCAACCACGTGTCCTAAAGATCAAGCTCAATGTCATGTCTAATGAGCATTTCCTGCCAATTCCACTTTAAATATATATATTTTTTTATTCAACATTTGTTTACTGGGAAAGTACAACGTAGAATGAAGTCAATTTTCAGCATAGGCCTGGGGAGAAACTCTCCAGATGCATGTCTTTGTAACGTGGGAGGAAACTGGAGTACCCAGAAGAAACCCACATGAACACAGGGAGGACATCCAGACTCCACCCAGAAGGCACCCCAGCCAAGTATCGAACCGGAGAACATCTTGTTGGGAGGTGACACCACTAACCGCTGCACCACCATGGCCACCCTGCACAACAGTGAGCAATAAAATTAAAAAAAAGAATGCAATTCCAAGGATATTTGATATACAGCCACTTATGTAAATCTGTTATTCAAATAGTATTGCAGAAATATACTTGCATCAACATGGTACACATTATACCCACAGTCGTACTTTTCATAATATATGCATAATACCCATATAAATGATTAGGTAACAATAACTGACACAATATTGGTGTTTCAGCCTTCATACATGTAAATAGTTTCAGCTACACCATGTCAGGTGTTATGAGTGACAGTAAATATGATGTGATGTGGAACATCATTAAAATGTATGGAATATGCTGTTATTGAACCCAGGACCATGTGTACAGTAGTCCTAAATGTACAGCTCTTGCCACAAGAAGGTTGAGAAAACAGTTGTCTGTGTTGCACTTCATTTGTATAATCTGCAATGTCAACACAGTAAAAGAAAAACTTGCTTGCCCTGTGCTAGAACCCAGAACACTTTGCACGCCAGTCCTAGACTTACCATCTATTGCTACAGGATTAGTTATATGATATCCCCATATTAGTATTCATTGTTAACTTGACCCAGCCACTTGGGATGCACAAGCCAGTGCATTTCTTTGTGCCGGTCCCAAGCCTGGATAAATGGGGAGGGTTGTGTCAGGAAGGGCATCCGGCATAAAACTTGGCCAAATTATTCATGCGGACACCAGAAAAGTTTTACATACCGGATCGGTCAAGGCCCGGGTTAACAACGACCGCCGCCAGTACTATTAGCCAACAGGGTGCTGGTGGAAATTGGGCTACTATTGGCCGGAGGAGGAGAGGAGGTGGAAGGCATGGCCGAAGGCAGGAAGAGAGGAGAAAGGCTAGGACTGTGGTAGTGAGGGTCGGAACATTGAATGTTGGCAGTATGACTGGTATAGGGAGAGAGCTAGCTGATATGATGGACAGAAGGAAGGTTGGTATATTGTGTGCGTAAGAGACCAGATGGAAGGGGAGTAAGGCTAGGTGTATTGGAGGTGGGTTAAAATTGTTTTATCATGATGTGGATAGGAGGAGAAATGACATAGGAGTTATCCTGAAGGAACAGTATGCTAAGAGTGTTTTGGAGGTGAAAAGAGTGTCGGATAGAGTGATGTTTATGAAGGTGGAAATTGATGGTGTAATGATGAATGTTGTTAGTGCATGTGATCCACAAGTTGTGTGTACAATGGACGAGAAAGAAAAATTTTGGAATGTGTTGGATGAAGTTGTGATGACTGTACCCAAGGGTGAGAGAGTGGTGATTGGAGCAGATTTCAATGGGCATGTTGGTGAAGGGAACAGAGGGGATGAGGAAGTGATGGGTAGGTATGGTGTTAAACAAAGGAATGCAGAAGGTCAGATGGTAGTGGATTTTGCGAAAAGGATGGACATGGCTGTAGTGAATACGTATTTTAAAAAGAGGGAGGAGTATAGGGTGACATACAAGAGTGGAGGAATATGCACACAGGTGGATTATATCTTATGTAGGAGGACCAGTTTGAAGGAGATTGGAGACTGTAAAGTGGTGACCAGGGAAAGTGTAGTTAGACAGCATAGGATGGTGGTTTGTAAGTTGACATTGGTGATCAAGAAGAGGAGGAGGAGTGTGAGGGCAACACCAAGGATCAAATGGCGGAAATTGAAAAAGGGTATTTGTGAGGTGGAGTTCAGGGAAGAGTTAAGACAGGCACTGGGTGGCAGTGAAGACTTACCAAATAGCTGGGTAACTACAGCAGAGCTAGTAAGGGAGATGGCTAGAAAGGTGCTTGGTATGACATCTGGACAGAGGAAGGACAACAAGGAGACATGGTGGTGGAATGAGGAAGTACAGGAGAGTATACACAGAAAGAAGTTGGCAAAGAAGAAGTGGGATTGTCAGAGAGATGAAGAAAGTAGGCAGGAGTATAAGGAGATGAGGTGCATGGCAAATAGAGAGTTGGCGAAGGCTAAGGATAAGGCATATAAAGAGTTGTATGAAAGGTTGGACACTAAGGAGGGAGAAAAGGACCTGTACCGATTGGCTAGACAGAGGGACTGAGCTAGGAAAGATGTGCAGCAGGTAAAGGTGATAAAGGATAATGAGGGAAACATACTTACAAGTGAGGAGAGTGTGTTGAGCAGATGGAAAGAGCACTTTGAGGGGTTGATGAATGAAGAGAATGAGAGGGAGAGAAGGTTGGATGATGTGGGGATAGTGAATCATGAAGTGCAATGGATTAGCAAGGAGGAAGTAAGGATAGCTATGAAGTGGATGATGAATGGAAAGGCTGTTGGTCCAGATGACATAACTGTGGAAGCATGGAGGTGTTTAGGTGTAATGGCAGTGGAGTTTTTAACCAGATTGTTTAATGAAACTTTGAAAAGTGAGACGAAGCCTGAGGAATGCAGAAAAAGTGTTTTGGTACCGATTTTTAAGAATAAGGGTGATGTGCAGAGCTGTAGTAACTACAGAGGGATTAAATTGATCAGTCACAGCATGATGTTATGGGAAAAAGTAGTGGAAGATAGGTTAAGAAGGGACGTGATGATTACTGATCAGCAGTACGGTTTCATGCCAGGAAAGAGCACTAGAAATGCGATGTTTTCTCTGAGAGTGTTGATGGAGAAGTACAGAGAAGGTCAGAAGGAGTTGCATTGTGTTTTTGTAGACTTAGAGAAAGCATATGACAGGGTGCCTAGAGAGGAGTTGTGGTATTGTATGAGGACGTCGGGAGTGTCAGAGAAGTATGTAAGAGTGGTACAGGATATGCATGAGGGTAATGTGACAGCGGTGAGGTCTGTGGTGGGAGTGATGGATGCATTTAAGGTGGAGGTGGGATTACATCAAGGATCAGCTCTGAGCCCTTTCTTATTTGCAATGGTGATAGACAGGTTGACAGACGAGATCAGACAGGAGTCCCCGTGGACTATGATGTTTGTATATGACATTGTGATCTGTAGTGAGAGTAGGGAATGGAGAGATGGAGATATGCTCTAGAGGGAAGAGGAATGAAGGTCAGCAGGACTAAGACAGAATATATGTGTGTGAATGAGAGGTAGGATAGAGGAATGGTGAGGATGCAAGGAGTAGAGGTGGCAAAGGTGGATGAGTTTAAATACTTGGGATCAATAGTTCAGAGTAATGGTAAGTGTGGAAGAGAGGTGAAGAAGAGAGTACAGGCAGGATGGAGTGGGTGGAGAAGAGTGTCAGGAGTGATTTGTGACAGACGAGTACCAGTAAGAGTGAAAGGGAAGGTTACAAGAGGGTAGTGAGACCAGCTATGTTATATCGGTTGGAGACAGTGGCACTGACAAAAAGGCAGGAGTTAGAGCTGGATGTGGCAGAGTTAAAGATGTTAAGATTTGCACTGGGTGTGACGAGGGTGGACATGATTAGGAATAAGTATATTAGAGGATCAGCCCAGGTTGGAAGGTTTGGAGACAAAGCCAGAGAGGCACGATTACGTTGGTTTGGTCATGTGCTGAGGGGGGATGCTGACTATATTGGGAAAAGGATGCTAAGGATGAAGCTACCAGGTAACCGGAAAAGAAGAAGGCCTAAGATAAGGTTTATGGATGTGGTGAGAGAGGACATACAGGTAGTTGGTGTAACAGAGCAAGATGCAGAGGACAGGAAGAAATAGAAACAGATGATCCGCTGTGGTGACCCCTAACGGGAACAGCCGAAAGATGATGATGAGTATTCATTGTTAACTTGACTGCGTAAGTGCAGCACAGCCTTGATTACCAAGTTTGTGCAATGCCCTGTGCTATTAACTGAATGCATCCAGTTTCTATTTTAGCTGTCTGGGTCATGTCTGATACATGAGTGATCCAGTCATGCAAACGAGCAAAGCATTGCGCAAACATGTGCAAAAAAAAAAAAGAGAGAGACAGAGAGAGAAATGACAGATAAAATATATGAAACTGATAAATACAGAATGACATATCTATGGCAGTGTCCCTTGTATGATTGTTTTCCTTATTTAAATGTGTTTGGGACTCTGCCTTATTTTGAACAAGGGAAAGCTATTGCCATCATACATCTCAACCTTACAGATTTTCACAGAATGTCCAGATTTGTGCTTCATATTTTTGGTCTGTTTTTCATAAAATTTGTGTTTTTTGGCAAATCACTGGGGACTGAATTCAGAAAATAATGGCAGACATTCGAGATTCAGATTTCATACCCTTCGGAACATTCACGCTACTGCAAAACCTGCTATTCTATCAGCTGTTTAAGGTTGTAAGGTCAGTATTTAAACATTGCCCCTATTTCTGACCTTTGTCACCGCATTATTTATAGCTTTGTTCAGATTTCTTGCTGTAAGAGATTGAGAGGTCTGATTGCCATGCTGCAGACAGCAACATTACACAGAAATAGTATCCGCATTCCCGAAGAGGTTTCGCGGCCATAATAATACTGTGTGCCACAAAGCCTTGTTTAAGTGTGCTGTTCTTCATTAATATGCATTACATGGAACTGTCACAGGCACAACCTTCTGTACACAGAAACAATCTGTGTAGGCTCTATATGAACCCTATATGGACTTTCTTGAATCCTGACCATTATCTTTGCCAGTCCATTAATTTCTTGTACATTCTATACGCTATACCATCTGGGCCTAATACCAAATCAATATTTACTTTCTTAAGTACTTCGTTCAATTCACTAATAGTAATTTATTTTTCAAATTCTTCATTAACTCTTTCTTGAAATTTTTTCCATTCTGTCTTTTAGTTTCTTTCTTTTTACTCTTATACATATTTGCCACATGCTCTACTACAATACTTTTAATTTATTCTTGTGTTCTTTTAACTTCTCCTTTTACATTTTTCATTCCTCTCATTATACTAATATCCTCCTTTACTATTTTACCCAATTATGCAGATAGCTCCTTCCTTCTCACTTGTAAATATCTGCCTATACAGTAATACCTTAATTTTTTTCTCATTTTTTTTATATCTTTCTTTTTCCATATCTTAATACTCTTTTATTATTCTTCAGATTCTCTAATACATTCCTATACATTTTCCCATACTCCACTTTCTCTTCCTTTCTTACATCATCCTGACACTAAGAAAAAGACACGTTATACTTCTTTTGGAATTCAGTCTACCATTCAGACCATTTTTTATAGAAGTCCTTCATGGTTATATGATCCTCCCATAACTGCAATGCCTCCCACTTTCCAGTGTCGTCCCACAATGTTTCTCTCTTTTTTTATTTCCTTTCATATTTTAATATACTCCCCTTTCTTTCAACACCTCCGTCCATATTGCTAAATGGTCTGAAAAAGTCATCACAACTATATCACCATTTGCTGTCCCCAAACCTTCCAACAATACAAAATAAACAATTTCAGATCCAAGTGGCACTTCAATAAGTCCATTGACTTGCTACGCACAGCTAATTTTCCACATTTTATTGCTTCCTGGATTTTTTACATATTCTCTTTAAATCACAATTAAACATCCCTGCAATTATAATTTTCATTTTAACCACCATATAGTGTAATATTTGATGAAACAGATTCTCTCTTTCCTTCACAGTTTGTTGCTGTCTTCCTCTTTTACTGCTGAATCACTGCTGCATAAGTTATAACTGTTGCATTCTCTGCTGCCATACATCACCTGGTTCCTTTCTGAGATTACCATCCATGTTCAAAAAAGCATTCTGCCATCTCACCCCGTAAAACAGCAGAACTGTCACATGGATCATTCTGCTTCATTATTTTTAACAGAACATCATCTGTAAGCTCTCCCGACACCATTTCTGTTATCTGCATTACTTCAACAGACTCACTTACTTCCTTCTCTATGGAGACAGCTAAATGCTGCTCATTTTAACATTGCTTATTTTTAACATCCCCCACACAGGAATCTGTTTACATTCTGAAGCTCCATAGTGAGCAAATTTTTCTCCAAATTCTCACTTTATACCTCCAAACTCTCCATAGCTTTACCTTAGGCCTCTTCCTTGCTGCTGTAGGAGCCCTCTGGTGCCATCTAGCATAGGTTCATAGGTTCATAGGTTCATACTAGGCTATCTGCCCTAGGGCATTTATAAGCCTAGCCAGAATGTGTTTGGCTTTCGCCACCCATTTTAAATTTATTTTGCTATGCCCTTTTTCAAGGTTAGTATACTATGCCTCTATCTAACAGTGACACAGAAGTGATACCCGGGGTAAACCTACGATCTCCCATCCACTCATCAAGATTCCTCTTGAAGAGAGTCAATGAGGGACTCTGCCTAACCTGGACTGGGATTTTATTCCAGAGTGAAGGGAGCCTCTGGGTTATGAATCTGTCCCTCCAGCATGTCCTATTTATTTCAGTGCTGAGGTTCAAGTCTCTCGAGCGCATAGCTCGATGGGATTTGGATTTTCTGAGGTGCAGCATGTCCATTAATTCCGGGTTGGACATGGCTTTATATGTCAGGCACAGATCTCCTCTGAACAGGCCGTATGCCACTGAGTAGAGCTGGAGTTTCTTTAACCAGGCAGCATATGGCATCTGTTTGAGCCCTTTGATCCTCTTGGTGAGGTACTTTTGGGGTCTTTCCAGTTGCTGCAGGTGTCTGGTAAGGTACATCCCAAAAGGGGCATTGTACTCAATTATGGGCCTGATGAGGGATGAGTAAAGAGGCACGATGACCTCCCCTGATCTAGATGTGAATCCCTTCATGATTAGGTGGGCTATATAAAATGTTTTTCTAACCACTTTGGCCACGTGGTTGTCAAATGAGAGATTGTTATCAACTTGGGTCCCCAGGTCCCTAATTACTTCTTCTGTACTTAATGGATTTCCACCTATGTGGTAATTTGTGGGCACTTTGTTTTTGCCAAAGGGGATGACTATACACTTTTGGCATTTAGCTTGAGGCCATGGCTCTGGCACCAGTTGTCTGTTTCTATGAGGCCCTTTTGGAGGATGCTTGTGTTGGCTGGAGAGTCGATTATGGCACCCAGTTTGCAGTCATCTGCGAACTTGGTCAGCCACAGTCCTTCCGTGTTGGCCTGTACCTCTGAGAAATATATACCGAACAAGAGAGGTCCCAGGACTGAGCCTTGTGGGACACCACTTGTAACTGGTTTGGAGTCTGACATGGCTCCAGCAATTCTAACCATGTGGGTTCTGTCCTTGAGCCAGTTTGCAATCCATCTAGTGACATAGGGGTTTATATTTAAGCTGGTGAGCTTATCTATAATGCCTGAGTGGGGTATTGTATCGAAGGCTTTTGCGAGGTCCAGGTAGGCTGTGTGGACCACCTTCCCCTCGTCAATGGCCTTAGTGACTGTTTCAAAGAAATCAACCAGGTTTAAGAGGCAGGATCTGCCCTTAACAAAGCCGAACTGGGTAGGATCCAGTGTTTGTAGGTCCCCAATATCTTTATTTATGAGGTCCATGATGATCCTTTCCATAGCTTTGCAGACCAAGCTAGTCAGGCTTATGGGGCGATAGTTTCCAGGATCCGTTGAGGCACCACCTTTATGGAGAGGGACCACTGTTGCTGTACGCCACTCTTTGGGCACATATCCTGTAGTAAGGCTGAGATTGAACAGTAGTTTTATGTTTGGGTTTAGCTCTTCTTTGAGTTCATGTAGGACGCAGCCGGGACACCATCTGGTCCCATTGATGCTGTGTTTTTGCTTTGGAGAGGCGGCTCTTACCTGAGCATCTGAGATGTCAGGGGCAGCACTCTGCTGGGATAGATATTTGCCCTTTGGTGGGAGGGGAGAAGTTTGTGCTGAACCTGTCAGCTAGGATGTTGGCAATGTCTGTGGGTTTGGTGTATTTTTGTCATTTTGGACTAATTCTGAGCATATCTGGGAATTACCACCCAGGTTCCTAACATAACTAAAGAAAGCCTTGTGATTATCTTTAGTGTCCTGTGCAATTTTATCTCGAAGCTGGCCTTAGACAATTTTATGTGTGCCCGTAGTTTTTGCTAATATTGATCAGTGATGCCTTCCCTTTTGGGATTTTGCTTTATCATTTAGTAGCTTCCTCTTTCTATTGTATAGTTTGTTTATGGCTGGGGTCCACCAGACAGGATGTCTGCCTTTGGAGGATTGGGTCTTGGTTTTATTTGGGATTGCATGATCCATGCATTCCTGAAGGTGTTCATAGAATGCATTTATAAAGGATTCTGCGGTCTGGGCTGTATTTTCCACAGGCCCGGGGGCTTTGAAGGATTCCACCTCAGTTTTGAGAAGTGTAAAATTTGCTTTAGAGAAGTTTTTCACTGTGGTTTTCTGGGCAGGGGGTGGGGTCAGGATGTGAATATCCAGTGAGATTAGTTTATGATCTGATCTTACCAGTGAGGGATACACTTCTGGTCTGGAGCATAGAGTCCCCATGTTGGTGATGATCAGGTCCAGTATGTTTTCCCCTCTTGTGGGAGTGGTAACAAGTTGTGCCATAGCATTTGAGTTTATAAATTCTAGGAACCTTTGGGCTAGGGTGTTGGAGCTAGAGTAATGCTCCCAGTCTATGTTTGGGTAGTTGAAGTCGCCCAATATAATGGTGTTTGGAGAGACCTTCATATTTTCCAGTGTTCTCAGGAAGGCCGAGTGGGGTTCCTGGTTTTGGGAGGATGGTCTGTAGCAGGCTATAAACTGGAAGGCAGTTTTACCCACTGTTAGTTGCACATGGATAGTCTCTGATGCTTCGTGCTTTGCCACCAACCTGGAGGTGTGGGTATCTTTGATGAATATCGATACTCCCCCTCCTTTTGTGGTTCGGTCCAAGTTTTGGGGCCGAAAAGCATGGTATGAGGTATAACTTGGTAGTGCTGGGGTGCTCTCGGGAGCCCTGAACCAGGTTTCTGTTACTGCACAGATATCGATGTTCTCCATGCTAAGGAGAGTTTCGAGCGTGCATCTTGAGGTTTAGACTTCTGGCATTGAGTAGCATTACTCTTAGTTTCTTATCCCTTGTGATACCTATGGAGGTGGGTTTGTCTTTTGAGCCTTGCCTAAAAAGGCACTATGGGGTAGCAAGAGCCTTTGCCAATATCCAAAGCCCAGGGTGACAGGTGCAAGCCGTCCCTAGCGAAGCATCGTGGCTTGTCGAGCATATCATCCCAAGCTGACAGGCATTGGATCCCCTTTGAATGACACCAGTACTTAAGCCAATTGTTGAAATTGATCATCTTGTCTTCATATTGTGGCATCATTCTTGGTGAGGGTAAGATGCTACTCAAGGTCAGGGTCATACCGGCCTGGGCTACATGCTCAGAGAGCTCCTTTATGTCTCTTTTCATGTAGTCCAGGGAGGTACGTCTCAGGTCATTCACACCAGCATGGACAATGACTGAGTCATATTTGTACTTGCCTTGGAGTGACCTGAGTGCTTGTGTTATGTGGCGGATCCTAGCACCCGACAGGCTGCTCACCGTGACCCTCTCCTTGTTCAGCCTGGTGAGCGGACGTCAGTGTGCCTGACGTTAGAGTCACCTATTACAAGTGTATCAGGTGTGTTGTTTAGTCTTAAGGGCTGTGACTGTTTGGCACACTGGCTTTGTGAGATATGTGTTGCACGTGTTTTGTTTTGGGGTAGCGGCTGCTTGGGTGTCTGCTTTGGAGGTCTCTGCTGCTTGGCAGATCTTTATTTAGAGCCTCCGAGTATGTTTTTGTGTGATTATGTGTTTGGTTTGCTGTCATGGTAGGTCTATGTGAGACTGGAATTGTAGTGAGTATGGTTTCCTTCTCCTCCTGACTGGTTATGCCAGTACTGAGTTGAGAGAGCTTAGCCTCCAGTTTGGCTATATGGTTGCATCTCTCACATGTGTTGGAATTTGTTGGGAGGAGGAGAGGGTTGTCTGTGTACATGAGGCAGTTGTAACATTGCCTCAAGATTCCCAGATTCACCAGCTGGGCGGAGAGGAGATTGACAACTGACCTTTGGACATGCTAGAATAATATTGGGAATTCCTTAATAATTGAAAACCAGGGCCAGTGGGGAGTGAGGGTGTAGTGCTTTTAATTTTTAGTGCTGACTTATATAATTGCTTTAGTGAGCAAGTGCCAGGTAACTTAAGTGCAATGTGTTACAGGTAACTTAAATGCAAAACGACAAACAGTAACTTTCTTTCAAGTGAAACAAGGAAATAAGTACAGTAAGCAATGCAGATATCACTAGTGAGCCACAGAAGCACTGAGAAGCCGCTATTAGGTGGAATTAGCTCCAGGAAATAACAAGCAAACAAACAACAAGCATATAAACAAAGCTATATTCAGCAGGCCTGGATCTAGTCTATGCTACAGCAAACAAGGTGTACCAATTTCAGTAAGATACAGTTCAAATATTCAGGCACTATAAACCTTAAACCAGAAATTCCCAGCTCAGAAGGGCAGAGTCCAGCCTCTTCTCCCACAAGAGTGCAGACCACAAACCTTCTTAATGTAAAATAACTGGCCTGAAGCCCAAGTGCCTAAACCAGAACTAATACACTTTAAGAATTACAGACACTGGGCTCTCAATCAGCAGTTCCCAACTTAGAAGGATGAAAGCTACCTGTCCTGCCACCACAGTGCATGCCACAAACCTTCCTAATGTAAAACAACTGGTCTGAAGCCCAAGTGCTTAATCCAAAAGACTTAGAATGACAGCTAAACTTTAATCAAGTTACTACCAAGCAGTAATAAATACAATTGAATACTTTAGAGAATGCCTGGATTAGTGCTCAAGTTACACAAACAAAGCTAGATCCAGCAGGCCCGAATCCAGCCTATGCCACAGCAAACAAGGCGCACCAACCTCAGTAAGAAGCAGTTCAGATATGCATGCACTATAAGCCTTCAATCAGAAATTCCCAGCTCAGAAGGGCAGAGTCCAGCCTCTCCTCCCACAAGAGTGCAGACCACGAACCCTCTTAATGTAAAATAACTGGCCTGAAAGCCTAAGTGCTTAAACCAGAATTAATACACTTTTAGAATAACAGACACTGAGCCCTCAATCAGCAGTTCCCAACCTAGAAGGATGTAAGCTACCTGTTCTGCCACTACAGTGCAGACCGCAAACCCTCTCAGTGCAAAACAACTGGTCCGAAGCCCAAGTGTTTAAACCAGAAGGCCTAGAAGCTCCAAATAGTAGTGGAGGTTCCCCAACACACTGAATACATTTCTATTAATCAGTATAAATACTACCTTGGGTCTTTCTTGAAAAGAAGTCATTGGTCTAGTGTGACCAATACAGTTGGCAAAATGTTAATTAATACATAATATGCTAATTAATTGTTTGCAGGCATCTGAGTCATGGCTGAAATGGGTCCTTTGGAGGGTTACACTAACCTGGTTAAGGCAAATTCAAATCTGTCTAAGGAATGATCGAGGAGTTTAGGTTTGGGGAGTTATTGTGACTTTATGATTACAGAAGGGGAGGGGTGGTTTAGGGTAAAGGAGCAAAGACTCAGGTTGAGAACTAGGTTGGAGTTCTAGGCTTAAAGTTTAGGTTAGGGTAGGACTATACAGATGTATATGGTTGGGGAGGGAGGTCTATGGACAAGCAAGAAACTGGACAAGTAGAAGTTTGAGCATTTGCTTTTTTTAAGCAAGTGATAGACAGCAAGTGCGTTTTGAGCTACTAGAATGCAGGTACTAATAGTAGACCCCCATAATAATCATTCTGCAGAGTAGTCTGTCTTCCTCTTGTCATGTTACTCCAATGTAAATGAAGCTCAGGTCAGCTCAGTAAATGTCATGCAGCAGGCAGTGACAGGAGCTAAGTGTAAATATCTGGTCACACAGGCTCTGTCCTACCTTTTTCTTCTGTTTCACTGATTTAGGTCTTTGCTCCAAGGATGCTTCAGAACACATCAGGACAGATCCAGTTACATGGCTAGGTAGTTGCATTTTGTTTGGGATATCAAGTCTACAATCACCCAGGACTGGAAAGGGAACGTATGGTAATATGCCAGTAATTCTATTTGTACTAAAAAAATGCCCTAAGCAAACGATCTGGAATGAAAACATGACTAGTAACCATTCTTCATTTCTTTTGTTCCTGTGTTTTCAGTTTTTCCCAGCTAAGCTATCCCAAAATCTCTATTTCTACGTTCATCGTAACACTGTAGTACTGAATGGTGAAGGATTGCTTAGCACAGCTCTGTCACTATATAATAATGTGTGCTTGTTTTATCTGTTTTATTGTGTGCTGATACTATAAAGCTAGGTAGAAAGTTAGGAGTATCATGTACCTTAATGACTTACATGTGACCTCTCCTCTTACGTCTGACACTAACCTAATTTATCGTGTGGGCAAACATATGACTAAGTTCATGTCACCATGTTTCTCCTCTAAATAGAAATGCTACAAATTATTTCAACTATGCTTTTAAACATTTTTGAATATGTATGCATTTAAAACAGATTACTTTTCAGGAAAAGTCAGAGATGTTGTAGTTTTTATGCCTTAATTACTAAGATGACATCATTACTTTGTAATGGAGAGGTCACTAAAAGGCCATTTACGAGATGTCTTATTTTTTTTTACTGATTTGAAACTCAGTAATTCCATATTTCTTTATACATTTTCTTGCTGATTTTCTTACCTTTCAAAAACAGGAGATTACATTTTAATTCAATATCAGGACTTAAATAAGGTGGTCCTGCAGTGTAGTAGCAAACACTACTGTCTTTGAGTTTCAGGGTCCAGTCCTGATCTCTTGATACTGTCTGGGTCTAGTAAGTTACTTCTCCTTATAAAATATGTATCTCAGTGGGCACTTTAATTTCCTTCAATCAGCATGGTTACTATAAAAATGATTGCCCCTGAGGTTATATTATGGAGATATTTTTCCCCTGTAACGGTGCCTTTGGCTCATTGGGATGTACACATTTAATACAGTGAAATAAATAATAAATGATTAGTCCCTGTTCACACCCACAGTGGGTGCAGATAAACATCTTTGGACAACTCTCAGGCAATTCCCACAGAACAGTTTGGTCAAAACAAACAAAGTAGGTGAAACTGCAATAAAAACAAGTTAATTAATTTATGCAGGGCCTAGTAAATGTCTGGAAGCTCAGTTCCTGGTTTAAGGAAAGAATATGTGCAAACACTGTTATACAAACATTATTTACAACTTAGCATATACTCAAGTTAAATCTGACCACAAATCAGTCACCTTCGAGCTGACACTAACACCAGAACTCACAAATTGTGAAATCAGAATAAAAACTTCACCAATGCAAACTACCCTCCTAGGTGAAGGTATAAATGCATTCTGAGCCCCACCCCCAGCTGGAAGTGATAACTACACCAAAGCTTACACTAAAGTCCTGTACAGTCACTTGTATAAACTTGACTGTACCAGAAAGAATCAAAGTCAGAGCCCCAAGTAAACACAAGCCATCATGGTGGACATCCAGCATCAAAAAACTTTACAATAAACACAGAAAGTTGAAGTCCATGAAAACAAAGGCTAGAACCCAATAATAGAAAAGCACCCTCCTCAGCCTCAACAGGCAAATAAGACAACTTGTCAAATCCTCTAAGGGCCTGTTTGAGAAAAAACTTAGCTAGCACAGCCAAGGATAACCATAAGGCCTTTTACAGCTATGTATGTAGCCTAAAAGGTAGGACCCAAGCATGTGCAGAACGAGTGCCCAATGGTACAGGTTTGGTAAAGATTTCACCCCCCCCCCAAACACCCTCCTCACCCTACATATCTGAAGAACAGGTCATCAAAGCCTTGTCCATGGCAAAAAAAAACACAGCCTCTATGGGATCAGACAGCATTTCAGGCTGTCTTCTAAACAGGCTAAAACATAAAGTACCCTTTTCAATCATAGCCCAACCACAGGCTTTGTTCCTGCGGACTAGAGAACAGCAACAGTTATTCCCCTTCACAAAGGTGGCCTAGCAACAGACCTGGGGAATTACTGACCCATAAGTATGATGAGCCTCATCTGTAAGGCCATAGGACGTATCATTATGGACCTCATAAATAAAGACATAGGCGACCTCCAAACCCTGGATCCTACCCGATTTGGCTTCATCGAGGGCAGATCCCACCTGTTAAATCTTGTGGATTTTTTCAAAAATGTGACCAGGGCCATTGATGAGAGCAAATCTGTGCATGCAGCATACCTCAGTTTGGCAAATGCTTTCAAACCAATCCCACACTCAGGAATTACCGATAAACCTAGCAAACTGAATGTAAACCCATTTGTTGTAAGATGGGTTACTAACTGGCTCACAAACTGGATACACACTATCAAAGTAGATGAGTCCACATCAACCAGCAGACCTGTTATCAGCAGGGTGTCACAGGGGTCAGTGCTGGGCCCCCTACTGTTTGGTATATACTTCTCAGAAGTCAAAACTAAGAGGTTGTGGCTTACCAAGATTGCAGATGACTGTAAACTAGGTGCAATTATTGAATCCCCAAATGATTTCAGTATACTCCAGGAGGGTCAAACACAGACCAACAACTGGTATATTAGTCATGGTCTCAAACTGAATGCAAAGAAATGCATCATCATTCCCTTCGGCACAAACAATGTCCCTTCACACTATCAAATCAATAGCAGTACCCTAAATACCCACGAAATGGTGAGGGACTTGGGTTCACAAGTTGGCCGTGACCTTAACTTTGACCATGTGCCTACTGTTGTAAGGAAGGCTTTCTATGTAGCACACTTGATTAGTAAAGACATCGTCTTGAGAGCAAAAGAGGTTATAACCCCTCTATACTCAGCACTAATCCAGTTCATAATTGAGTATAACTCCCCATTCGGCATGTACCATACAAAGCACCTGCAGCAGGAGAGACCTCAGAGGTTTCTAACAAAGAAGATCAAGGGACTCTAGCACGTGCAGTACACAGACCAACTAAAGTTCCTGTCACTTTACTCTGTATCATGTAGGCCTCTTAGTTGAGACTTATGCCTGGCTTACAGAGCAATCTCAGACCCAAACCTAATGAAATTGCTGCATATCCATAAATCAAATGGGACAAGGGCCACCCAATTCCAGGGACCTAAATATGGCCTGCAACTTGAATAGGATATGCTGGAGGGACAAATTTATCTCCCAGCAACTGCCACATTTTTGGAATAGGCTACCTATTCATGTGAAACAGAGCACATATATGACACTGTTCAAAAGGAACCTGGATGAGTGGATGGGGCACTGTAAATTCTTACCAGGAATAGTGTCCACAACTCTCCTGGACATGGGCAGTTATTACTAAATGCAATATTGGGTTCTTGGATATTAACTAACATTTCTATGGCACTACATTGGAATGAAACCGCTAGGACTGAAATGACCTCCAGGATGATAGCCTAGTATTCTCCTATGATGCTATGATCTCATGATCCTATGATCCTCACTGTGTACTCATTATTCATCACATTAAGTGTTCCTTAACAGGCATTGCCAGAGTATTCCCTCCATCAGGGCAGCGACAGGTCCAAAAATCAAGTCTGATGATTTTTACTTCAATTTACCCTTTATGTCACCATGAATTATATTTAAAGTCACATGAAGCATTCTTTTATATTTCAAAAGTTCATGGTGAGGGGCATAATAACTTTACTAAAGTAACTGTGTTGCATTGAGTTTTTAGAGCTAATTATATGACACAGTCAACAAGAAGGCAAATTAATGTATTTTGTAGGCATAACAACACAGTGTGATTGCTGCCTGACCCAAAAAGAATACATCATCTTACTAAATAGCTTTTTCCCCTTAAATACCATTCAGTCAAAACAATAGCTGAAACCTACTTTCACTGGTCTCAAAAGCAGTCTTTTTTTTTTTTCAGGGGCAAGCACTTTCCATGTGGAAGGAAAACCAGCCCCTAAACATCCCTGACTTATATACCAACTCAAGGTCGCACATCAGTGGTGAAAGTGCAACCCAAAAGTTGTTTTTGCCATAATTAGTCAACCAAACTGCATTCAGATAAAAGCCATTTAGTGAATTGACAGGTTCCAAACTAGAAATTATTCTAAATTCCTTTAGATAACCATCTTTCCTTGACCTTCTCTGACTAGTGATACCTCTTGTCTCAAATGTGTGACCACACGCAAAGCACTGACATATATGTGAGCATTAGTGTATAGTTGCACTCTAACTCACTCCCAGTTAGACAACTGTTTGTAGCACAAATAACCAATTCTAGTTCAAATGCATGTAGAGTGGGTGACAGAGATAAAGCTGCTAACACAGAGGTAGAGTTTTGCAAGTACACAGTTGCCCTGACCTGATAAGGACAACATTAGTAGTTAAGGTACAACTCTCAAACCTCATGCAAACTGAAGTCAAATTCCAAATATATAGAAGAAAGCCCTCTTCTCTGGCTGCGTTAGAATCACAGGTCTTTTTTGGGACTCAAACCCAAGACCTCCAGTATACTATGCTGGTGCCACTGCCACTAGGACAGCAAATGCTTTGTATCTTTTTAGCAAGGAAACCCCCTGCATGGTGATCAAGGTCAGATTCCAAACACACACAAATATGGAAAAAAACATCTGCTGTGGCACTGTTAGAACTGCACAAGTGAAAAAATAATATTAGCCGTCATTTAGGATGTGAACCCAAGACTTCTGGCATACTGTGCTGTGTCATTACTGCTAGACCAGCAAGACCCTCTGGGCAGGTAGCCATTAAATTTTCCCTTTACAGATTTATCTAGTCAGCTAGAAAAAAACAATGTGTGATCAAGGTCAAATTCCAAGCACACGTACACTATTATGCAGAGAAAGCCCTCTGCTCTGGCATTGGTAGAATCACAGAAGTGAAAGGAAAATATTAACTCTTATTTGGGACTTGAACCCAAGACTTCCTGCATACAGTGCCAGTGTCATTGCAGCTGAAATAACAAGAGCCTTTGGACAGATCAGTTTTCCCTTTAAAACCATATCCTTCTCAGCAAGGAACCCCCCCCCCCCCCAGCATGTTGATCAAGGTGAGATTCTGAAAACACACACACACACACACACACACACACACACACACACACACACACACACACACACACACACACACACACACACACTCATGCATGCACATAATGCCACACACACACACACACACACACACACACTCACAAATACATTAATGTCACAAATGTTAAAGGCTAATATTAGCTCTCATATGGGATTCAAACCCAAGCACTACAGCATACAATGGCAACAGTGTCATTACTACTGGAACAACAAGAGCCTCTGGACAGATTCATTCTCAAAATAAGCTATAAGTAGGAATAGGCTATTAAGCTAAGAAAAAATATTGCTTCAGTTATCTTATTAAGTTATTATTAAGTATATTAAGTTATTAATTAAATTATTAAATCAGTTTTGAAAACAGAAGCTAGGTACTTTTAAATAAAATTGAAAATCAAATATATTTTAAAGCATTAACATTTTAAAACATTAACATCCAATACAGTGCTATAAGTTTTGTGTTTAAAAAAGTGAAAGTATTTATTAGAAAACAGACACAACTTTTATTTGCTTAGGGTGTTGAAAGGTAAGATATGATATACTGTCAGTAACAGTTTTTGGTAAATAGTTAAAATGATGAAGTTGTTTTGATAGGATCATGTTAGCATATCCTATTTATGACATATTATACATTCCTCTAATACAAAGCTAGGTGAGTACAGAGTCCAGGTTTGCAGTAGTTCAGCAAATGTAGTGCAATCAGATAGGCCAATGACATATAAAACTGCTCCTTTTGTCTGGCTTAGTCTGAGAACAGACATGATTGATATGGCTTTCAAAACACTTTGCTGGCTGCCCAAGCTGTTGCCCAGGAGACAAGTTGCCACAGGAGGCTTGCATTCCTAAGATAAGTGCTGTCTATGCCCAGCAGTAGATTCTGTAGCTGCATATCTTTGCTTGGCTTGTTCTGCAGTGTTTACTGTTGCTAAGGCTACCCGAGTAGCACACTCTTAGCTCAGAGTTTGTCCTGCAAATTAACTGGTTTTCTTCTCAGTGCACTTTCTAAATCCAAACTGAAGTCACTAGCCCTTGCGTTTTAATACTTTAGGTTCCATCCTACCAGTAATAGAACTGATAGCCTTTTTCTTTGCAGCTTTCTTCCACATACATGTATGTGTACAAGTGTATTATGTTAGCTATTCCCAGTTGTCCACTGTAGTGACCACTAAACTCTACTGAATCTTTAAACAGCATCCGGCAAACACGATTGTCAATATTATGGCCTAAAAACATTTAAACTTTGGCTATGTCCATATTACAAATCACATTTTCCCTCACTTTTGCTAAAGAAAGGTCAGAGGTAACTTTGTAGCTGACAAGTTTATCTATGTCTGCATTTCCTAATGCAGTGATTATAGCATCATAGTTCCTGGTATTCTGGTAGATTGTCTTTTGTCATCAGGGAATTAATGGTGTCAAGTGGGAAATAAACTACTGACAGATAAATGTGGGAATGTTAATGAATCAATATTGTTATTTCAGCTAATTTTTAGAATATTAGCAATTAGGACAGTCAGTATTTAGACTATAAATGGCATACAAGCTGAGCTACACCCACTTACCAGGTTTTACTTCTACCTATATAATTATTTTGTTTTAAGTATGTGCTAAAATATGTCTGACTGTGCTGCATTTTTTGAAGGTCACTTTAAACATTGCATATACTCTGTTTTGCTCAACAGAGTTTACACCCCCACCCGCAGAAATCAAACACGGCTGTATGCCACTGATGTTTAATTAAACAGAATAGACAGCTAAGGAAATGGCATTTCTGTAGCCTGTCCTCCGCTAGTGCTTAAATTAGTTACACAGTGGGGTAGGCAATAAATGGAACAGCAAGTAATGGTAGTCACACCAAAAATAGTGTTTTATGCATCCAGGCACCCTCTTTCAAACACCATTGACATTTAATTTGTTAGTTTTCCATGGTCAAACCAAAGTCATATGTCATATCCAGAGTCGCACTGCTGAGTATCCATGTGTTGGATTTAGTATCCAAGGTAGGACCCAATGGTCATTCAGAACCATCCAGTTGGAGCTGGCTACCTGATGCTTAGATATAGTATTTGAAAACCAAGACAGATATTAAAAAAGGTAACAAACTGCAAGCTATATAATACCCATGAAGAGGAACCCTTCATCAGATACACTGCTTTCTAGTTTGTGTTGAGTTTCCCCTGATTTCAGATTTATTTATTAATATGTTCTATTGTTGAAAGTTTTTTGCCATTCAACTGTCTAGCTTTTTGAATTCACTTCCCCTCTCTTCATCACTCACATCTGATTCCGAGGACTGAATCATAACACCACATAAACGTGTGTCATGCCATTGTATTTAATTTGCTTTCCTTGTTATATAGCATATAAATTATTAGGACTTCAAATGGAATGATCTTTGGTTAAATGCCGTATTTTTTTCTCAAAAAAAAAATGTTTAATCAATTTTTTGGTATAATTTTTATGTAACAATTTATGCTGTTTACATTGTTTCTGTTATATCCTCTATTATTTTTTGTATGTTTTTCCTGGAGCTTTTCTCCCCGGGCCTCTACTGAAAATGGACATGTATCCAGTTAGAGTAGCCCAGTCAATAAATGTAAAATAAATAAAATAAATAAATAAATAAATATTCCACAAAGCTTTTTGACAGTGGGTCTTCAGGAAAGCTAATCTAGGGAATTGCATTTAATCTATCCCAAGTACCCACATCTGTCTTTTATTAAACATAGATTGAATACTAGGGACTCAGAAAGAGTGTCAAGCTTTTGTGGAGACAAGCGCAGACCACTCTACCTATAACAGTCAAATCACAACACCCCTGACTAGGGCTCTGAGGGCAGTGTCAGATGGCCAGTGCTCAAGAGACAGCTTGAATAAGATAATCGTCTGAAATGGGAATATGCAGGTGCTGTTCTACACTTGATTTAGAGTGGCACTCATGAAAGGAGCTACTACTACTGTTCTATTTCATTGAGGCAATATAATGCCACTGTGCCACAAAGACAGCACAGCCTGCTCTTCTCCCCAGGCCTCCACTGGAAATGGACATATATCCAGTTGGACTATCCCGGTCAACAAATGTAAAATAAATAAATAATGTAATTATTAAGGGCAATGATTTACAAACCTGCAGAACTGGATGTGAAGCCTGCCTCATTACTATATAAGCTTGAACATGTGTTTCACTTCCTGGTTCCCACAGATCTCTCATGAAAAATAACTCACTGGTCTCAAGATTTATCTGGGTTCCAAAACAAAGTAAATAAACTTAACAATTATGTCCATGACATACTTAGGCAGATAGTTTTATTCCTGCATGTGGAAGGGTTTGAATGCTTCTGTGATCCTTACAGTTTTGTTGCCTGAAGCTTTGTGCTTAGGGTAGACTGACACCATCAGATCTTCTGATAAAAGTATTTATCTAAGATAACTAACTAAATAAATAAAACCAGATTATTTGAAAAGAATAGCAAACCTCAGACTTACCTTGTTTTTTTGTTTTTTTTTTTGCATGGGACTAAATAATGGTAAATTGTTTGCTTAGCTCTTCTGTATTTACTTGGCTTTGCCCACTGAGATCTGTATTAACAGAACTATCAGAAAAGGGATTATTTCCCAACATTAAGATCCTACAGTGATTGAGACTGAGGTTAGAACTACCTTGAAGATATGCCATTTTGTTGATGTTTCGTGGTTATTCCTGTTTAACAGCACCATAGGGTGTGGTAAGCTGACAGGTGTATACAGAAATTACCTGGCGTAGACCGCTTAGTGTATGTATTTTCAAAAAATAGGACAGTAGAATCTGCTCCAATTATACAGAGATCACACTTCTTAGTATTGCTGGGAAAACATATTCCAGGGCTCTGAAAAGGTTGTTCCATTCAAGGATTTAGCAAATGATCTAGGAGAAGGAGGAGCAATGCAGTTTCTGTCCAGATCACAGAATAGTGGACCAACTTTTTCCCCATGAGCAGATATTGAAGGGATCATGTAAATTTGACAATCCCGTATACATGTGTTTTGTAAAACTGGAGAATGCATATGACTAAGTATCCCAGAATGTTCTGGGATTTTGGGGTAGCTGTTGTGTGTCATTAAGTCCCTCTATGCAGAGCATCAGTTGTTCTTGCATTTCTGAAGTTGTCAAAGACATTCAAGGTGAGCGTAGAACTCTTCCAGGGGTGTTCCTTATCTCCCCTCCTGTTCATGATTTTCATGGATAGGATATCAAGCTACAGCCATGGTTTGAGGAGCATCCAGTTCAGGGATGTGGGTGTTGCATCCCTGCTATTTGTAGATGTTGTACTATAATTAATAATAAGTGACTATAATTTCCAGAATACTCTGAATTTGTTCATTAAAAAGCATAAAGCAGGCTAAGAATCAGCACTTCAGTTTTATTGTTCTTTCCTGGGAAAGAGCAGAGTGCTTCACGCAGATGAGGGGGAAGCAGCTCGATCAACATGAAGTGTTTAAGTATCTCAGTATCTTAGCAAACCTGGTGGTGTAGATGGATAAATCCATGATTATGACCCAGCTGACCCAAATCTGATTTGTGCCCAAGGCTTGACAGTGCTGTCAGGGAGGATGACCATACCCATCCTAGAAGGGAAAGAGACAGAGCCAGCCATGGGTTATAGCAGTCCTTCAGAGGAAGGAGGTGAGCCTGCAGCCTGGATGTGTGCATGTGGTGCTCCAAGCCAGTGATTGGCGGTAGTCGGCATGTAATAAATACACAAGGGGAGGAAATAGGCCAATAACAAAATGCCCTCATTGTCAGGATACCATCAAGGACACAAGCATCATTCATGTTGCCTAAATACGTCTGCCAGAATGGCTCTAAAAAATGGGCTTGAGTCCACTTAGGGAGGCTTGATACTTAACAGGCAGGAGGCCAAACAGCATAAAATGTATCGTGGTATCTTGTTCCAGAATTACGGGAAAGAGATGAGGAGACTGACCAGAGGATTGCTGCAGCTATGGCAGAGGTTGAAAGAATGAGATTGTGAAAAATGTGTGGTGAAAATAAGGTCCCTGAACTCAGTCTTATGAGAGCAGAGCAGAGCAGATCATCAAGTACTCCCAGCAGTCCTTATTATCCAAGTTCCAGGTAGATGTGAGGTTTTCAAAGGACGCAAGTACTAGTCTGCCTACTTGCTCTTGTAATAAACCTACTAACTATTTCATATCACATCTTTAACCACTTTAATTCTTTAAAAGGGGACTCCCCTCAACCTTAAATTCCAGATACCCTATTAAACCATGACTTGAGTCCCAAGTATGGTGTCTCCCAATGACTTTGCCTAACATTTCAAAGACTTGAATACAAATACTGTGACAATATTTTAGGAGTGGGAGAGTGAGATGCCAAACCAGCAAGGGGGCCAGGAAGTGCTAGCATCAAGTATATTTACTTCCAGTATAGCCCATGTGAGACCTCTACTGTGGTCATAAGTGAATAGCTGGCCCTGTACAAATGTTTGAACATAAAGTCCCAAGAACCTGGAATCCCTAATTCTCTGTAGGAAGTGGAATATGCTGCTATATGGTGTGATACCCTGCTGTGTCTCCCCTGCAACAGATTTATTTTGTTTGTTTTATTTATCTATTTATTTGAACTTGTTAACTGGGGTACAGCACTGAGCAAAGATGATCAGTGTCTAGTTCAGCCCTGATATTCAGATTTCTGATTTCTGGTTAATTTGGATGAATGAATGTAGAAATCTTCTGAAGCCACTGGACTAACTGTAGTATAAGTAAATGTTGAAACGGATCTAATAATCAGGAGGCTACAAACATCTTCACCACCACTGCTGGCCATTCTAACAAACATTTCATTTAACTCATATGTGGTCGCACATAAATATGTCTGAGTCATACCTCTCAACCTCTTGGAGCAAAAAATCTGGACAAAGCCTACAAATTATGGGGGAGAAATAGGGACAGATTTTAAATATTGCTCTTACAAACTTAGAAAGTTGATAGAATAATAAGTTTTGCATTAGCATTAATTTTCTGAAGGATGTGGAGTCTTAAACTCAAATGTTTGTCATTATGTATGACGTCATTCCTCAGCTATTTGCCAGAAAAGTACAGATTTTAGGAGGAACACACCAAAAATATGAGGCACAAATCTGGACATTCTGTGAAAATCTGTACAGTTGAGAGGCTGGTCTGATTACTTTAAGTTTGCCAGTCTGTCACTGTGAGCTGCTTTGGGTGAAAATCCCAAAATATTTAAGTTGCCTCCAGAACTCTAGGAGAAGGCAACTCTCTGGGAATCATACCTCTCAACTATACAGATTTTTTTCAGGATGTCCAGATTTTTGCCTCCTATTTTTAGTGTGTTCCTCCTAAAATCTGTACTTTTCTGGCAAATAGCTGAGGAGTGAAGTCATTAAATAATGATAAACATTTGAGTTTATTATTCTATCAACTTTCTAAGTTTGTAAGAGCACTATTTAAAATCTGTCTCTATTTGTTCCCCCATCATTTTAGGCTTTGTCCAGATTTTTTGCTCTAAGAGTTTAAGAGGTATGCTGGGAATTTTAAATACTTCTGCTGAGGGATTAATAGGAAATGTTTAAGTCACACATTCACATGCTGGAGGCTGCATTTGCATTGTTGTAAACCATCCACTATCTTACTGATATGGTGTGGTTACATCATATGTCACTGTCTTTTATACAAGCTAAGTTCAGCATCTTCTCAGGATATTACTAGATATTGTTTCTGTATTTTATGTAGCCCAGGTTCAGAGTCTTCCCAGCACAATATCACAGAGTTAATACAGTGATAAACATTTCATCCTCACCAGTTTTGTCTTCAGTTTAGATGGTTCGACACTAAGGTAGTCAGATTAGAGGGAGTAAAGAAATAAAGAGGCAAATAGAAATGTGGCAAACATTAGCATGTTTCTCTCTCAGTCTCAATGAATTTGCAGATAACATGTAAAAACATACATATTTCTGTTTCTTTCTTTCTAATTGTTTAAAGAATTTTAGAAAAAGTGAAGTATACAGCCTTTCCACCACTAAATTGCAAAGTTTCTGCTGCTTGAGAACTAAGACTGTCCGCAGGTTTGATTTATTTTGTACTTTCCAGGCAATTTGGTTTTCCATTGCACTCTGAGAGATTCTTTGGTGTACTGAACTTAAAAAAAAATCAGAGACTGACGTTAGTAACTGTTTGTGTCATTCTTTTCACTAACCAGGGGAGACACTACTTGAAAAACAGTGTTACAATGGCAGTAAACTATAAACACATGCTTATAAAGCCATACGTGCAGAGACTAAAACTGAAGAGCCTGTCGAAAAACAAACGGTCTCCAAGTGACTGTGGCAGCCAGAGCTTTTGTTTCCTGCAGCATCAGATTTCTCCCAGCCCTCTCACTGACGTCTGTCACCCACCTACTGGTTTTTAATTAACACTCACAAGAGCAGGGATCAATCACCAAGCCAGCCTGTAGCCAAAAGTGTTTTGCAGGTTAAAGGAAAAATCATTTCTGGTCTGAATGCGTGGCTGGTATAGCGGAACAACAAGGAGAAAACACAAGGAACAAAGGACATACATCCTCATACACAGTACAGACGAATTCCCTTTACTTCAGAAAACCTCAACCCAAAGCCGGCATGTTTATAACTGTGAAATTTGGTGGTATGTTTACTGTTTTGTTCACTTTAAAATATTGTGTTCATTCTCTAGATCAGCATATAAGAAACTTCAGTTTGGAAAATGTTGACACGTTACTTATTTATGAGATGTATAATCATAAAGCCATACTAAGCTGAAATAGTTCATTTGTAGCTGTGTCAAGGAGATGACAGCACAGTTGAAAATGTGAGCTAGGCAAGTTCAGAAGTAAAGTGCATACAACACTACTGAAGTTGCACAGGTTAAACAAATATGCCAGCCAGGTGAGACAGAGTAAAAAGAAAAGGAACCCTGCATTTGTGAACTTTCGAGGAGAAAAAGCATGAGCATGTTACTGTGGCACAGGTGATATACATAAATATAGATCGGATGTCCTCTCACAGTGCCACTATATGGTGGCACTCTGCCTCTGGTCTTGCATTGCCAACATAAAAGCTCCCACAAGGGGTACAGCAGTTGCTTTGCCCCTTGGGATTACTAGTAATCCAGGTATGGTGAAGAGCCTTGGTCAATGGATGGTTGTGTAGGAAGAGGAGAAACCAGAATGCTATATGTCACCATTTTTCCAATATATAAACCCATCAAGATGTTCACTGCAGCTGCAGTAGTGGATGCAGAACAGAAAATAGGAGAAAAAATTCCTGTGACAATCATGAACACGATTTCTTCATGTTGTGTCTCCCATGTGATTAGGTATAAAAATCTGTGGTATATAATCAAATTATACATTATGCTATCCACTGATACAACCCACCGTGTAATCACCTGGCTTGAGAACAGTCAGCATTTTGAAACCTGTTCTGGGGGATCTGGAAACTTCAGAGTATACAAAAGTCAGAAATAAGTGGTGTGGGTTCAAACTAGCCTTGAGGTTAGCCTCAGAGACAATTAAGCAGAGATACAGGAGGGTCCATGACAAAGAAAAAGGTAAGGACTACTGTTTAAGGAGGGAGGGCACCTGTGAAAAGGTTATGGAAAGCTGCACATCAGTGTACACCACCACAGAGCTATCATAACCCATAACACAATAGTACGTGAAGCAGGTTACATGTGGAGATGTCATGCATGAGACTGACCTGCAACATGAGGAGATGTTCTGCACGAGACTGACCTGCAACATGCGGAGATGTTCTGCATGAGACTGACCTGCAACATGCAGAGATGTGCCTGCTTGGAACTGGCAAACATGTGGAGATGTTCTGAGACTGGCCATGAGACAGATGTTCTGCATGAGACTGACCTGCAACATGCGGATATGTTCTGCATGAGACTGACCTGCAACATGCAGAGATGTCATGCATGAGAATGACCTACAACATGCGGAGATGTTCTGCATGAGACTGACCTGCAACATGCGGAGATGTTCTGCTTGAGACTGGCCTGCAACATGCGGAGATGTTGTGCATGAGACTGACCTGCAACATGCGGAGATGTTCTGCATGAGACTGACCTGCAACATGCAGAGATGTCATGCATGAACCTGACCTGTAACATGCGGAGATGTCATGCATGAAATTGACCTGCAAAATGTGGAGATGTTCTGCATGAGACTGACCTGCAACAT
Source organism: Protopterus annectens (assembly GCF_019279795.1). Classification (NCBI taxonomy): domain Eukaryota; kingdom Metazoa; phylum Chordata; order Ceratodontiformes; family Protopteridae; genus Protopterus; species Protopterus annectens. The sequence goes on along the minus strand of NC_056733.1, from coordinate 709,705,033 downwards.
GTGGAGATGTTCTGCATGAGACTGACCTGCAACATGTGGAGATGTTCTGCATGAGACTGACCTGCAACATGTGTAGATGTTCTGCATGAGTATAAACTTACTGTCTCAAGAGTTTAGCTGTATTTGTCCTTCTGCTAATGTTTAAAATAGTCTATTTTACTTAAAATATAACTGTTTATAACAATAACCTTGCAACATAATGCAAGGATATTTTTTAAGCGCTTTCATCCACTTTTATTTGACGTGAACTTCTTCAGAAATAATGAATGTAAAGAACATGTTGTTTAAATACTGGATGTCATTTTTTTAAAAATAAAGATAAATGAATGTCTCTTTCACCATTCTTTTTTACAAAAACACATTTCATGTCATTCAAATAAATGTAACTAAATAAATGAATAAATTAATTCACTAAATATTGTGTTTATCTATTATCTATATATTAAAAAACATTTTAAATTAATCATCTCGTTTAGCCCTGGTGTTTGGTCAGCTCCAAATACTAGTTGCCACATGGATTCCCTACATTCTAAGATGTTGTTTAGATCTCCTGAAAATAATTCTTTCTTAAAAACTCAAACTTTTTAAAATCCTTGCATGTAATGGCATGCCTGGCCAATGCATTATTTTTATCTTTCTTTTTCATGGCTAAAATGTTCACAATTGGTACAACTAAAGGTACCCTTCTTGTTGGTACACTTTTCTTTCTAAGTTCCTTATATCTTTTTTTGCCTAGTAACAACAACTGCTTTATTTTTTTTTTATTTTTATAATATTTGTGGTTTGTGTCCAAAAACCACCCAACTCCCCCCCCCAATAACTTCCAAATTCTGTTTTTCAATGATCGATTTGATGTTCATTCACATTTCACTATTGGTAATAAAAAAGTCAAGAAAAAATTAACTTTGTTTTCCTTTCAGGTGTGGTTTGCACAAATCACTTGTTCACCTACTATAGTATTTCCTTCAGAATACAAACAAAATTCTCCTTTCCTTCCTTTCCCTGGTGTGTGTGTCCTCTCTATTTTTTCTAAAAAACTCTTTGTATATCCCCTATTCATGAATAAACTTCTTAAAAGAGCCAATTCTTTCTGAAATGTGTACCAATTGTAAACAGTGTAGATACATGAGTAACACTTCCTTTGTAACAGTGGAACACCTAAACCACACATTTTGGGCAAAGGAATATCACAATTGCAACAGTGAGTTAGTGGTTTATTTGGCCACTTGTGTTACCTGTAAGAATTACTACATTGGGAAAACCAAGAGAGTTTTTTTAGCGTGAGTATATTTTAACATTTAGCCATGAAAAAAAAATAAAAATAAAAAATATGCCATTACATGCATGCCATGCAAAATTTTAATTTTAAAAGTTTTAGATAGGGAGATGTTCTGCATGAGATCTAAACAACATCTTAGAATGTAGGGAATCCATGTGGCAACTAGTATTTGGAGCTGACCAAACACCAGGGCTAAACGAGATGATTAATTTAAAATGTTTTTTAATATATAGATAATAGATAAACACAACAAATACATTTACATGGAGGCCATGCATTGGTATTCACTACAAAGATTAAACAAACTTTTAGTGAATTAATTTATTCATTTATTTAGTTACATTTATTTGTATATGAACTAATTATTTTAGTATTTATAACATTGGACATAAAATATTTACATAACTATTTTATAGTATAAAATTAATTCATTTATCTTTATTTTTTAAAAAATGACATCATTTCCTGTGGAAACAGTATTAAAACAACATCTTCTTTACATTTTTTTTTTCTGAAGAGTTCACGTCCAAAAAAAGTGGATGAAAGAAAAAAAAAAATATCCTTGAGTGAGAGTCTTTTTTTGGCTCTATTTTTTTTTTTTTTTTTTTTTTGGAGTTTTTTTTTTTTTGATTTATTTCATTTAGTTTTATCTTGCAACATAATGTTTACTATAGCATGATACTTATTACACAAATGTTAGTGACGCCATACCTCTTAAATATCCTTCATTTTAAGTGAAAATTCTGATTTTGTCTCACAATTTTGCTCTGTATTTTCTAATCCTCCTAGAAAAGGCTATTTTGAGAACATGGTGGTGGGTTACACTTAAATGACGACAATACTTTTACTTAAGAAAATGTGTGTGTATTCTCATTTTCACATTCTGTCAACTTCTCGTGTTAACAGTATTAATATTTAAAAAAAACCCTTATTTTTGATTATTTTTGAAACTGTCCTGGTTTTGGAGTTAAGAGGTTGAGAGCCATGTGTGACGCACAGGCTTTTTTTTTTTTGCCAAAGTTCAGTGAATCATAAAAATAATATGTTACAGAAATACACAACCATATCATGCATTTAAAATAAGTATCTCTCTGTTACTGATATTCTAACTTTTTTTTAATTTGTAATCATACAGAAAATAGCTGAGTACCTTTGTATAGCAAGCAAACACCATGTAAGTCATGGTGTTTGAATTCAATGTTCAATGACACTCATGTTGCTCAAAAATAGTTAGAATGCTGCCCGACTGAAAGAACTCCATTTCTAATTCATCTCATATCTAGACTGGGAGGTGGTGACCTGTGTGTACTAATCTCATTAGGAACCTGATTGAGTACATGATGCCGCCTCACCTCTCAAAAAATCTACAGAACCACAAGGGTGGGAGACTTAAAACCTGACACGGTATAATATAGAACGAGCTGGAGGGACACAGATTCATCACCCAGAGACCTCCTATGCTGGAACAAAAAACTCGTACATGTGAGGCAGGCACCTCTCTCTGGCCTTGTTCAAGAAGAGGAATTGATGGATGGGAGATTGCAGATATACCCCCCCCCTACTTCAGTCACACCAGCACAGAGGCACAGCAGCAGAATGATAGGCATAGTTTTAAACTAAAGGAAGGTGAACTAACAGCCATAACTATAGGCTATGCTATAATGCCCTTGGGGCAGCCTGCCTGTAACCTATGTTAAGGGATAATATTTTCCTAGCATAAGGGCACCAAATACATTGACAACAAACACAAAAATGAAATTAAAAGAATATGATGAGCCAGGAAAAGAATGCATCCATAGTGATATGTGCTTGTTACAGTATGATTTAAACACTTTAGTCAGTGAGAAAAATAAATATACATTAAAAATGCCAATCTGTTCTCATGTAGAAGCAGTAACAGCACCCATGATTTGTGGAGGGGGTACAGCAGAAAAAGATGTACTGAACTTTCTATGTAGTTAAAAGTCTCTGATATTGTGATGTTTATACAAATGTATATGTCAAGTTTTGCTTTGCTATTTATTTTAACAAGCTTTGACCTCAGAGACTAACCAATCATCTTTCAGAGACTGGTTTTAATGTATTTATTCATTTGGTAACAAGGGTTAAGAATGTATTCAAAAAATATTTTTTTTATTTATGGTTCAGGAAAAGCTATAATCATTCCAGTCTTACAATATAACAGAATAAAAACAATATGTAAATAAACAAGATAACGTTCAGGACTTATACTTCCATGAATAAAACACTCTGTAAGTACATTTTGCTTCCCTGTACAAACTCAAGAACAAATTGCTCAAGTGTCAATAGCCCACAGAAAAAAAAAGTCAAATGGCATAAAGCCAAAGACTTTTTTCCATAGGAAATCATTGCTGGTACAATTTCTAAGTATGCATTATCAACAATTCACTTCACTTTTTTGGACATTTCTCCCTACTTCAAGTTAGAGCGACTATAGAGTTGGTATATATAAGTTGTGGGGGTACTTGCTCCCCACATCGGAATGAGCAGGTCGCCCCCCCCCAAAAAAAAACAAGAAAAAAGGATCTTTCACCACTTTGGTTTTCGGGCCTTTTTTTTTTTGTTCTTTTCAAATGTCATCTTTTACAAAATTGGAGTTTCGTAATAGAGCCATTATATTTGCAGTGCTCTGTTTTTTCCATAATTTAATTGTAAAAAGAATGCATGCCATAGGTGTCCACTTACTAAAGGAAAAAACTAATCCCATGATTGGGTGCCTATAAAAGAGAAGAGCTTGCTGTAGCAGTTAGAAGGAAAGAGAAAATTGGGGGATAGAGAGAAGAAGAGAAATCTGGAAAGATGAATAAAATAGGCATTAACACAACAATAGCTTAGAATAGTCGCTTTAATAATTAGAATACAATTACAATACAATTACAATTAGAATACAAGTAAAGGAGAAAAGTAAAAGAGAATCAGTGGGATTCAGTAAATGCTGTGTAAGTTTTGCGTGAAGCCTACATGGAGTTTACATGTGTGAGTGGTGATGTGCGGTGAGCAGCAGCGTTAATTGCACAATCATGTCACGCACCGCTTTTAAATGTAAATAATTGTGGTTTCATGGCTGGCAACATTGTTGACAGGCAGGACATCATGTAAAGCAACACGGATAGCGATCCTGTTTACTCCAGAGCACAGTCGGTTAGCGTGTTTGCCACAATGATCACCAGGGCTTAACATACAAGTTTCCATAGCTCTCTATATCTTAGTGCAAGAAATCTGGATAAAGCCCAACATAATGAGGGGACAATGATCCAGAAATAGGGACAGATTTTACATATTCACATTTTTAAACTTAGAAATGTGCTAGAATAACGAGGTATGTGTTGATACATTTTTCTGAAGGATTTGAAGCCTGAAATTCAAATGTATGTAATTATTTAGTGACATCTGTCCTGAAATCATCCCAGTGATATGGCAGAAAACCACAAATTTTATAAGTAACAGATCAAAAGATATTAGGCAAAAATCTGGACATACTGCAAAAACCTGGACAATTGAGAGGTATGATAGTTATATATATGGTCCAAACACAGTAGTATACAGTGCAGATTATTGTGAAATCCCATTCCTGGCATTCTGTGCTGATGTTGTACAAATAATCTTTAAGGGTACATGGACTGCCATGTAAAATAATCATTCAGGGGAAGTGTTTGTACTGGGTTCCTATGAGTACAACGAAAATGCATTATGTCGAATGCGTTTTCGTCAACACATGTAGAGCGAACAGGCAAAACAGCGAAGTGGCTGTTCAGCAAAATTTTTCCCTGGGAAAGAAATCGCTTGACCACTTTGTTGTTTTGCTGTGTTTTGAAGTGTGGTCTGGTCCCTTGTTCGGTATAGCTCCTGAGCATGATTGTGCAACAGTTACTGACCTTAGGGTTAGGGTGCGGGTTAAGGTAAGTGCATATATATGAAAGTGTTTACTGTTTTATATTTTATGTTAAATGTATGGTTGAGTTACGTGTGTATGTGTTTTCAGTTGTTTAGTTTAGTTTTGGGGGGCAGAGTTAGGGTTAAGGTAAGTGTATATGTGTTTGGAGCTGTTTATGTAAATGTGCGAGAGTTACTGACCTTAGGGTTAGGGTGTGGGTTAAGGTAAGTGCATATGGTTTAAAATGTTTACTGTTTTTTTTTCGTTAAATGTATGTTTGGGTTATGTGCATATGTGTATTTAGTTGTTTTCTGGTTTTTGGGGGGGTATAATTAGGATTGGATGTGTGTGTGTGTGTGTGTGTGTGTGTGTGTGTGTGTGTGTGTGTGTGTGTGTGTGTGTGTGTGTGTGTGTATGTGTTTGGAAGTGCGTAATGTGTTTTTTTTTGCGGGCGTTGGAACAGCGATTTCTTTCCCTAGGAAAGAAATCGCTGTTCTTTGGATTCAACATTTTCAACTTTTGCTGAAAATGTGTCAATGTGACATCGTTCGCTGTTTTAAGCGTTCGATTTTGCAATATAGACCCGTTTGTACTGACTAGGGACACACAGATGAATTGTAGGAATGAACACAGGGAAAGAGGACAGATGAAACAACCTAATGTACAGCAGATGAGGGCATATCAATGGAACACAGTTGTAGTGGCAACACCAATCACATGTCAGTCTGGTACAGTAGAGACTGTACAGTGAAAATTTATATTATGTGACTGTCACACAAGGTGACATAACAATGGGGAAGATGTCTTTGTGAGATAAGCATCCTTACATTAACAATGCAGAGGACATCTATCAGGGATATAACATACAATTGGGGTAGGGTGCATAGTGTGAAGCTGTGCAAACTGATTTGCCTGAATATGAATGTAATCTCAGCAGAGGTCTCCAACAAGTGGGACACAGGTAAAGGCTCATGGACAACATTAAAAGAAGCATGCAGAACCATAGACAATATCAGAATGATACCGCCAGTAATCCCATGTCTCTGTCATAACATATTTGATTTCGATTGATCAGAGATGGTTCTCCACAAACACACCTGTACAACTATTATGACATGTCTGCACTCTATGAGGGCAATAATGCACACTGACAAGACATTGTAACATCTGCTGGAAGTGTTAGGAGGGACACTGCTATACCTGCATGTGACATTATGATTGATACAGGCTAGTTGACTGGCATGCATGATACACACACACACACACACACACACACACACACATATATACATATACATATACACACATATATATATATATATATATATATATATATATATATATATATATATATATATATATATATATGGCACAATCCACACTGTCACAAATGTTACCCATGCCCCATGCCATCAGTGTTGTCAAACAGCTATGTATGTACTGTGTGCATCACCGGAACAGGTATCACACATGCATCTGATGTAACACCTTGATGGGGGTTCCACATCATCAGACAGTAATGTTTATGCCACAAAAATAATACCCAGATATGGGCAATAAGATGTGTGACAGCTCACGTGGCAATGGTTATACACTTCAGTTACATATCACTGGAAGATGTGTAGGGAGGTACATGAAGGGTGTATTGTACTCAGTTATTGGTGTGATGAAGGCTGTGAACTATGGAGGTATTATAGCCTTTGAAGTGGATGTCCTTCACATACTCAGTACTTGTGTTACATACAAGGGAGTAGTCTACACTGTAGCCACATGCTGGTGGATGTTCCACTTGCCATCTACCCCAGGACACAGGTCACATATCTCTTGGTCTGATTATAGGGTGTGATATCTATATTATACTTGAGCTGTGTGTTTGTCTTCCTGATGTAAAAAGTCCACCATCTATTTGTATCAATGCAGGTGTTGTCATGGCTGTGGCAGCAATCTTTAGTGTGTGTTGATACTGTCTGTATTATAATAATATCACAGTTGGAGTCAATGACTGCCCACAATCTGTAGTCCTGCAGACAGCTGTTTGGACACAGGGTGTGTATGTCATTTGTGATGTCTGTGACTTAAATAATGGACAGGAAAGGGTCTAGCAGACAGCCTTGATGTATGGACCTGATCACTGGACCTAAGATACAGTTCACTTCAAACATTTCAACATACTTAGATGCCACGTATGTGATACAGTGGTCTCCCCACTTGGTGATATAGGTGTTTATGCCACATCTGACAGTGTGGATTTTTGTCAAATGCCTTTGGCAAGTTCAAAAGGTTGATAGTGTTCTTGTCATGCATGCCCTCAATGACCTCTTTGAGGACATCTAACAGATGTAACAGACATAAATGTAGCATTAACAACTCACACGTGTCTGTTGTACACAACCAGGATATTGCTAGTATCCATTTAGAAAAGGTTCATGATGACATGTTGGTCTACCTCACAGATGAGGAGAGTCAGCATGTGTCTATACATGCATGCATCAGGTGCTGTCCCCCCCACAATCAGATGGATGCATGTTGATGTACACCCGTCTACAGGGATGTAGTCTGTGTGGAGGGTGTGTTGAAGTGTGTATTCAACTGTGTCAGGAAGGTATATGTGCTGAGTCATGAGATAGGTGACTGTGATGTTGTCACAGGCCATTCATTCTGTGTGACAGGCCTGGATTAAGGTAAGGCAGTGCATACTGACTATCCTGATCTAGCCTAGGGTTTGGACACAGTCCCCCACACAGTTATCATTGAGAAACTCTCCCACGCTGGGGATTAACCCTTGCATCACTAGATGGGTAACCAATTGGCTCACTGACAGAACATATAATGTGAAAGTTGGTGAATCAACATGTACCAGTAGAGCTGTCACCACTGGCATACACCAGGGATCTGTGTTTTGCCCTTTACTATTTGGAATCTATTTCTCAACAGTTCAGGCTAAAGTATATGGCTTTTGGCTAACCATGTTTGTTGATTCATGCATAGTGGATGCAATCATTAAGTCCACCTATGATGATAACATACTACAGGATAGGCTAACACAGACAAATGGTTGGTGACAAAGCCACACAGTCTACAAATTAATGCAAAAATGCATCTTTTTTTTTTGTTTTTCTGCAAAGTGGAATTCCCTGCTAATTACAGCATTGACAGCAGTCTCATTATGCTAAAACCTAGTGATGCAAGCACTTGGAACACATAGATATCAATATGAACTTTGACCACCAAGTGCCCACAGTGGTATTGAAAGCCTATGCTGTGCACATCATAAGTCATGCCATCATATTCAGATCTGAGGATTATATAACAGTGTACTTGAACCTTATCAGAACACTAATAGAATATGATGCTCTTGTTTGCATGTACCTCACCAGACACATGCAGCAGCTGGAGAGACCACAGGGGTTTCTCACCAAGAAAACTCAAGTCCTACAAACCATGCCATGATGTATGTTCCTAGGCTAATGGCTCTAGGTCCTTTACAAGCCTAGCCATGTAAAAACCCAAGTACCCTTATCGAGCATAGTTAGATAACCATTGTTAGCAGGCCAATTTTATGGTCAGCATTGCCCCTGTTCAGGAAAGACACCTGGGGTGAATTTGCAGTCATCTATCTAGTTGTCAAAGTTGCTCTTGAATAGGGTCATTGAGAAGCACTGCTTCAAATGAAGTGGGAACCTATTACAGAAGAATGGCAATTGCTGGGAGATATATCTGCCTCTCCAGCATGTTCTGTTTGTGTCACAGGCTAGGATGAGATCCCTAGAGCGAGTTATTCTTGCCCCATTTGATTTGCAGATGTCCAGTATTTCCAGTAGGGCAGGGATTGAGACTGCTCTGTAAACCAGGCATAGGTCACCTCTCGGCAGCCTGTATGATACTGAGTAGAGTGACAGGTATTTCAGTCTTTCCATATATGTCATATTATGGAGGTCCTGGATTCTCCTGCTGAGAAACCTCTGTGTTTTCTCCAGTTGCTGCATGTTTCTGGTGAGCTACATACAGAAGGGACCATTGTACTCAATTAGTCGTCTGATAAGGGCCACCGAGTACAGTGGAGCTATGACCTCCCTGGTCTTGGATGCAATGCCCTTATTTATGAGGTGTGCAATGTGATTGTGTGTCTTACCACTATGGACACATAGTGATTGAAGTTTAGATTGCTATCAACCTGTGTTCCCAAGTCACGGGCTTTTAGAGAGTACTGCAAGAAGGATTTGAACTGGGAGGCATTCAGGAAGGAGTCGTGGGACAAGCTTTTGCAGGCAGCTTCTTTCTTTGAAATGAACGAACTTGGCAGGACAAGCGTCTTTGAAATGGCAGCTTCTTACTTTGAAACCAACCAGGTCAAGGTAGGCTGTGTGTGTGTGTGTGTGTGTGTGTGTGTGTGTGTGTGTGTGTGTGTGTGTGTGTGTGTGTGTGTGTGTGTGTGTGTGTTTTGAATAATGACATGCATTTGAATGGCAATGCAGAATGTCAGAACCAAACAAATAACCACAGTAGTCTTATAGCTAATTAAATGGTTTAACAGAAAATGTGTTTAGCATTAAAAGGAAAACTCTAATAATACAGTATTGTTTATATAATTAATGGATCAATAGAGATAACATAATCATATAATTTTATAAAGACTCATGAGAGTGCTTCAATAAAACCAATATACCAGGCTAATATATATTACAAAAAAAAAAAAAATATATATATATATATATATATATATATATAGGGAAAATTCATTTCCACTGCCAGAGTTTTACACACACACACACACACACACACACACACACACACACACACACACATATATATATATATATATATATATATATATATACATACATACATACGCATACACACACAGTCTATTCATCTGTCTAGCCACCTATCTGAGAATATTCTTAGAATTTAGTACTCATGCTATTTATAAAGTCAGATCTAAAACTCCCATTTGCTGCTTAATCCACATTTCCTAGTTCCGCAGATTTGTGTAGAACTACTGCAGGACACTTTTTACTTTCTGATTTTATATTATTTCAATATATTTATCAGACAGATTACATATTAAGTGTTTGTTTTAGTTGTAAAGGCATTTATATGCATTTACATGTTATTCAACCTTTATGTATATGCATTCAGCTTTAACAATGCATTACATATGACACCACATATTTTATTTTCTAACATTTAATGTATAAAATATTTACAGATACATCTTTAGTGTTACTGTTTGGTGTAGTACATTATCACAGCATAGACTGAAAAATGGAAGCTTAAAAATTATTAGAGAAATCTAAGACTTCAGCTGGTATGTCTGATCTTTAATTATGGCATCAACTTCATAGAAATTATAATAAAACACAAAATTAGATGTTAAACTTTTTAATTAGCTGCATAAAGTACAGCTGTTTGAGAATATACTAACTTATGATATTATAAGTTTGAATAATAGGTTCACTGTACTCAGCCATAACAAACCTTTGAGGTAAAGGATTGCTGATGAAGAAATGTATAACCTGACTAGGATATTAGCTACAGGTAGATGTAAGTTGTCTTGCATGATCTTTTTCTGCAGTCTCAGGCTGTGGCCATTAATGGGAATCTGGCAATAAAATAAAGCAGCTTTTCTCAAAATGTGAGTCCAGTCTCACAGATAAGGTACAAGCTTATTCCTGTACAAACTCAAACAAGCTTGAAAATGTTGTTTATTCAAAACTATGGAATCAAGTGAAATGCAGAAAGTAAACAGTCAATGAATATATTGTTGACTGTAAATTTGCTGTAAAAGAAGAGTATCTCTTATTTCTCCATATCTTAGTTATTTCAAGTATGAGTATTTATGTGTGTATGGGGGTGGGGTGAGAATCTGTTTCTGTACTGTGCAACATATTTTCTTTTTCCTTTTTTTTTTTTTGTTTTTTTTTTTTTTTTGTTGGTATTGGGAGACCCCGGATATTTTTTTCATATCTAGGGAAGACTAGTTGAAGACTTTTCTGTGGTTTGAGGTAAGCCCACAATGACACAGTCAAATAATCTGTGAACTAACTGAAAAGCACAGGAAGGCCTACACTACTGTTTTTTATTTCTTTCTGTGCAGGAAATTATAAACATAGATACCGTACCAATGAATGATCTCTGATAAGGTTTTAGGAGCCTCAAAAACCTAAACCTTCCTATTCAGCCACAAAGTGGGACAGGAAGTCAAACAGAATAATAAAAATGTTGCAGTACAATAAATAATATGGTACATTCAGATGTCATCAAAACACTCATAACAGTGAAATACCCTTCAAAACTATTAAAGTAAATATGCTGCAATATAACCAATGAAAATTATAGTTCAGTATTCATCAGAACATTCATAGAAATAGTATTTTTCAATATCAGAATAATCAAAACAGTACAATCAAATTCAGATGAGTATAAGTGCTAATGCTGCTGTACAATCAATGGAACAGTACATTCAAGTTGTTACCAGAACATTCACAGAAACAGTAATGACATAAGAACAATCAAAAAAACAGATTGTACAAACATAAAATACATTTTATGCATGCTTCCTGGGATTTGGAATGGCTCAGTATAGTACAGAAGCCTTTATGTCAGAAGGTTTACACATTGTGCTAAGTCTTTTTGATTCTGAGACCTCTCAACCTCTGAAGTTTTCCCCTTTGTGGGGGCCTTAGCATGGACACTGGTCTCATGGGTGATGCTCTATGCTAATGCAGTACTCCTGGGGAGTAGCTAATGTTAATTATCCATATGCTCTCCTCAGAAAGGTTTGTAGGTCCAGAATTATTCAATTGAGCAATTCAGCTGTGTCAGCCGTGGTGGTGCAGGGGTTAGCATTGTCACCTCATAGCAAGATGTTCTCCCGTTCGATTCTCGACTGGAGCACCTTCTATGTGGAGTCTGCATGTCCTCCTCGTGGTCGAGTGATGTTTAAAGACATGCAGGTAGGTGCATGCGTGAATGGGTGTGCCTTCCTTGAAAGTTGGGCATCAGGCTGGCAACTCGGCACCGTATACTGCCAATCATTAGCGGACCGGAGTTCTGCTGTGGTGACCCCTAACCGGGAAAAGCCGAAAGACATTACTTTTACAGGCATTTGAATTTCAGACTTCATATTCTTCAGAAAGTACATTGTGACACAAAACCTTTTTATTCTAGCAATATTCTGTTTATAACATTAATATTTGAAATGTGTCACTATTTTGGGGCTGTATTCCTCAATTATTGGCTTTGTCCAGGTTTTTTGTGCTGACAGGTTGAGAGCTATGGTGAGAACTGAATTCACTGAATATGTTTAAAAGAGCTGTATTCCCCACATTACTGGCTTTGTCTATGTGTTTTGTGATAAAAGGTTGAGAGCTATGGTGAGAACTGAATTCACTAAAATGATAGCCATCTAAGTTTCACTCTACCTGTCTTTCATGAAACAGCTAATTTGGCATAGTGGTGTGTTTCTCTGACTGTAGTGCACAGGGTCCAGGGTTCAAGTATTGGCAGTGAAATGCATGGTTGTAAAGCAGCATTTTATTCTAGCAACTTTCCAAGATTGTACAAGTAATGTTTAAAATGTGTCCCTAGTTTTTCAGCTTTTGTCCCCCCCCAATAAATGTTGGCTTTTTCCAGATTTCCTGTGCTTCAAAGTTGAGAGATACAGTTGAGTGTCAAGTGGATTTTACAAGGAGCTGAGAGCTTGAAGAGAAGTTTAATGCTGCTTATGCAGAGTCTGCTTGTATTGTTAATAGCACAACAGGTAGTATGCTTGCTTTTTATGCAGAAAGATGTGGGTTCTATTCCCACGTCATATAGATGCATTGCTGATACTGTACTGTGTTGTACTTTTAAAGGGGGTGGATGTTGCAGTCTTGAGAATGTCCTCTTTGGTGGAGATACCTAGTAACGATGAGCCTGTTATCAGTTTGCCAGCCAATCCCTATTGCAATATTACTAGCTTATAATTTTTTTATTGCAACATAGGCAATTTATTCCTCAATGGCAACAGGCACTTTAGTTGTAGCTGAAACAATGAAATATAAAGTTATTTGCTAGCAGCAACCTCTTCATTAGTTACAGATCTCTTTAATGTGGAATTATTTAGATGACTTTTACTTCTGCAGAGATTGTGCATATTTACTGATACTGGTGGATTGTAGAAGTTTGAGTAGACTTTTATGATGAAAATGTTCTGAACTGGGCAGTTTTGTCATTATTAGTGCATGCATTTTGTTTTATTGTTTACTGGAAAAATGTTCAAAACAATAAATTAAAAATGCCCTCTAACAGCTGTACTGTATTATATGAGGAATATAATTTAATACAATCAGAAAGGTGTATCAAAGAACACATGTATGTTTCCTGTGCAAGGGGCCTATGATTTGAAAACAGTCCAAAGTTAATCTTTATCTGCCACTGGCCAGATATATTTTCTTTGAATGTGGGTTTCAATGCTGTTTCAATGAATGTGAGTTTCAAGGGCAGAGAAGTTTTAATGCTAAGTCTATTTTCATTGTGAGACTGCATTGCTTTGTTTAGCAGATTTCTATTAGTGTTTGTGCTGTAAAATGTAAAATAAAATGTTTAAATGAAATCCAAAGAAGTAAAGCAGTATGCACATTACAGTGTCTATGGTAAATGGGGTGAAATAGTCATGGTACATTGGAATAGCTGCAGGGGGAAGGCCCCATTCGACCATGATTTTGTGAGGAGGGGGAGGGTGGCAAACTCAGACAGCCCTGGCTGAAATATACCTCTTAAGTGTCCAGATTTTTCAGAATGAATAGACTTTTGCTTCTTATGTTTGGTTCGTTCCTCATAAAATTTGTGGTTTTTTGGCAAATCATTTAGGAATGAAGTTACTAAATAATGACAGACATCGAGTTTCAAACTTCATACTCTTCAGAAAAATGCATGCTAAAGCAAGACCTGTTCTTCTGTCAACTGACTATATTTATACAAGAGCAACTTTTAGTACTGTTCATATGTTCCCCCAATATATTTGGCCTTGTCCAAATTTCCTGTGCTAAGAGGATGAGAGGTATGCACAAATAAATCACTTTATAGAATTTGGTATATCCAAAACTCTCAGCTCTCCCAGATTTTGACTCAAAATGTTGTTCTCCTCATAATAATTGCTCCACAAAATCATGGCAAATTTAGAAGAAATCGTGGAAGGTTTATAATTAATAAATAATTGTAATGATCAGTTATAGATTACTTGTAATTTCAGAAATGCATGTAGATTCTCTTATTTTGTCAGCTGCTAAAGTTAACAGTACTAATATTAAAAAAGCATCCCTTCTTTGACAGGTTCCCAGCTGTATTATGTGGGTATTTTATATTTTTGCATCACATTTTTGGTCCGTTTTTCATAAAATTGTGGTTTTGTGGCAAATTAGTGGCAAATCATTAAAGATTGAAGTTAGAAAATAATGACAGACATTTGAGTTTCAGATTTCATACCCTTCAGAAAATTCATACTAATGCAAGACCTACTATTCTATTATCTTCCTAAATTTATAAGAGCAATATTTAAAAATTGTCTTTATTTTTGGGCCTTTGTCCCACTTCTATTAATGGCTTTGTCCAGATTTCTTGCTCTGAGGCTGAGAGATATGACAAATGTATCATAGCCATTACCATCAGCCAAAGACATTTAATTGTGACATACTTGTTGCACCCTACTCCCCCACTTAGTGACTCTGGATGTGTCCAAGCAAGGCAAGGAGCAGTTATGCAGTGTAAGTGTGCAGAGTATCCCCCTATCCAAGGTAGACAGAAGTACTACAGTGGCTTTTCATCTGTCCTTGATTCTGCAGAATATTCTGGTTTTCTATCATATTTTTATACTGTTGATTTATGCTTCTTGTTCAGAAAATGCATGCCATTGCAGTGCCTGTTGCTCTTTGTTTAAGTAGCAATGCTTTAATGACCATCAGGTAAGCTTGTCTGAGACTATAAGATGCAAGTAAGCTTTAATAAGCATACTGTTAAATAATTACCAACATTGAAGGCATTTTTGTTGTTGCCATGCAGAGAATATTTACATAACTAGTTAGCGTATAAGCCTTAAGTATTGAAATGCATATGACAGTATTTGTAATAAAGGACAGGATTACAGTATTTTCCAAAGCTCATTACATTTGTTGGAGACTTCAGTCATCTTTGCAGGCTTTACCTGTAAACTAAACAGTATGCCAGTCTATCATGTGTGGTCCATAACCTGTGCAGTAATTCTTTAAGCAATTTATTTTGAGCTTGTTTCTTGTTTGCTATTCATTGAAACAAGTCGATAGTTGTTGTCAGGCAGCAGGTCTTTTTTGGATAAGAAACATTTTTACAAGTGGAGGTATTGCTTCTTTCAGCATGTTACTTGATACTTTTATAAAGCTAAATCTAAATTATAATTAGAACTGCAGTGCAAGGAGAAGTGTTTTGAGTTGAGGGTTGCTTGTTTTTTTAGACCTGATTTTGACTGGCATTCCAGTAATGTATTTAAAAAGTAATTTATTTTTTCATGCCTCACAACCTTTTTGTTTCCATCTAGATATAAAGTAAGCTGTCATGTAGCCAATGCATTGAAATATTTTTTCTTCTACATTTCATTTTGTCTTAATTGGACTCTCATAATGAGGGTTTGGCAGTGGCACCCAGGGCAGCGTATTTAATTGAAGTCACAGTTTTTACATATTTTAGCATAACCCCACCCTTTACTAGTTGACCACAATCCCTTCTTGTTGGCCCCACCCATTCAGTTGTCTCCTGCAGCCCCTCTTTGATTTGAAGTCACCAGCCGCCACTGCCAATAAGACTATAGTTTCTGGGCAGAAACCACTCCTCCAAGGACAGCTAGGCTGTTCAGAACTCCCCACTCTCACTGGTGAACAGAGAAACATACTTTTTGCCCACGTAACATATGGCCAAACACAGAAGCTTAAACATAGTCCAGGTATCAGCAGGTATCTGAAATTGGACTTTTCTAGCTTAGTAAGGTGGGAAAATAGCAAGTTGTTTTGTTTTTTTTTTTCAAGAAAACAGTAGAAACAAATGCAAAGGGGACAATGATGTTATATAGCCAACTGGACCGAATCAAGTGTGTCAAGAAGACGTGTGTGAAATGGAGGGCTATGTATGGAATGATACATTTTTTTTGTGGGACAGGTACCCATTTTTATTTTTAATTCAGTAAGAGAATGGATGTAGATATTTCTGGGTCAGAAAAGTTAAGTAGGTGAAGAAGCAAATTCAAACAAAGAAGACAAACAAGACAAGAGGCAGGAACGATGAGGGGCACAAAAGGTTGGGGACACCATGATTGGGTGAGGGAAGGGACAACACAAGGCTCATGCATATCAAACATGAAGATAGTGAGAATCAAGTCCTCACCCACTGAATTGTCATCACTGTCCCCTTACTCTGCTAGCAGCTGGTGTGCTTGACATCATCTCCTCCTATGTACCATAAAGGAGAGTAGCCTGTCTATCCAGCATAGGCATACAGCAATGTTGAGGTTCACAACCCTACACACCCACCCTGACATCTCCCAGCAGGTGATGAAATCCCCATCGCCACCACTGTTCCAGGGTGCACTACTGCACCAGCTGCCGGGACAGTACAACCTGAGGGCACAGTAAGTGCAGGGGCTGCAGAGGCAGTGCTGCCAGGTTGGGTCCCAGACATGCTGGGCATCAGTGCTGGGGCCAGTGGAGTGGGATCAAGGCTGATCCATTGGAGCTGGCCTACCTCACTGTGCTGTGTAGCATTTAGTGGTTTGATACACATGGATGACATGGAAACATTTTGACAACACATAATAGAAAATAAAAAAAGAGAGATAAGGGTTGGGTGAGAGAAAAAAAAAAGAGATAAAATTAGTACCATCATATGTGACATACAATGCATTGACACAATTAATACAACTATTTTATCTGAAGTATTACATTTAAGTATGCATCCTAACAAATACACACTATAACTACAGATTGCTGAAAGTAATTCTTGAAATGTGCATATATATGGACAGACTCAAAAAACTCCCAGCTATTCTCTGTCTCACATCGCCTACTTAGAGGCGATCTCTGCTTGACTTACAAAGCCATGTCTGACCCAGCTCTGTTAGAAATGCTACAGCTAAAGAAATCCCAGTCCCTCCACACTACATGCTCCAGACACCTCAACCTCATTACCATAATCAACAGAACAAGCTGGAGGGACAGGTTCATAACCCAGAGACTGCCCATGCTATGGAATAGACTTCCCATAAATGTCAAGTGGAGTGCCTCACTGGCCCTCTTCAAGAGAAATCTTGATGAGTGGATGGGAAATAAAAAAAATCACCCTGGGGTTTACCCCAGGGGCTCTACTCAACAGAAGCACTGGGAACGAAGGTTGGGTGGCACGATGATAGGGTAATCCTATGGGCTAGGCTTGTAAAGGCTCCATGGCCATTAACCTAGTACACACCTATGAACCTCTGTGTGTTCCAGTTAGATTACAGTTAAGAACAGGACATTTATGCCACCTGTATAGAGTCTAATTTAATGTAAATATTATTAAAGAAATGTAGTACTGTATAGTTGTGACTTGTGGTATTTGAACCCAGAACCTCTAACTACAGTGTTATATTTGACTCCTAAAACTGGTTTGTGCTACAGGCCAATGCAAGCATACTTGCTTTTACAGTTAGGATATGCATGCTCACTTTGCTACAACTGTATTAAAAACCCAAAAATCTATCTTTGACTTTTAAAGCTGCAATAATACTTTTCCTGTACTGCATACACACCACTTGCTTCTCTCAGTCTCTCCATTCAGGCAGCATGAGTCCATCTATTGAACTTTATGCCTGCATTAGCTGGGGAAACAACAAAAAAGAATGGAAGAGCATTATGCATGCCAGTCTTGCCCATATTTAGCTTTCTAAGTATTACAAATACTCTTTTATTAATAAACTTACAGCTATGGGATGTCCACAGTCTCAAATTCAGTCAACCAATGATTGAGGCTATCCCTTTTGCACCTGTGTAGGTCATTAAAATGATGCCTACACTGTCCTCCAGTGTGTGGGATGCCAGTAGCACTGGATAGAGCCTAAGAAAAACTAAGCTAAACTTCTTCATGCCTCAGACTTGTACTGGGAGCCAGAATAGTTCCCCTGCAGAAGCATTTGGCTGTGGCACTTTACCAGGTGTCCAATAAATATCCTGGACTTGTGGACATACCCATCTCTGTGCCCTAAACTGGAAAGCTTCCCCGCTAACTCCAGACATGTCTAACACCTAACCTAGAGCAATGGAAACAAATGCTTTCCCGCCGAGTCCATTTATCAAATTTACTGTTACTGTCCAAACCCGAGCAATGATGCCAACCATTTTTTTGCAATTTTAAGCATAGAGCAGCAGTGCCAGGCAAGGATGAAATAAATACTTGAAATAGTTCGAGGGGGTATCTGCTGACGTAGCTTGGAAATACATATTGAAAACTGGAATGTAACTGTTAGGTGAGTTAAGTTTGAAAACATGTACTGGAGACATAAATGTCATGACCTGACACATTTGTTTTTGGCTGTATAACCTGATAAAAATTATCTTTAAAGTGTGATTTAAACCTAACATAAGGGACAAAACATTTTCTTCCACAGTGTTGATCTTCCATCTTTGCCACAGAAGAAGTGTTTTTCAGACATAGTCATAGTCAGGAAACATTCATAAATACAGCTGACAGTTTGAGGTGCTACACATGTATGTGTGTGACCTGACAAGGTTCTTGTATATATATCCAGTTGTGCATGTGTATTATGTAATTGTGAATGCCATGCAAGTCCAGATAGTGGAGATATACTTATATAACTATAGTAGACAGTATATCCTCAGTCATATATCTATAAATAAAATAAGGGTGTATTATCCCTCATGCATATAAGTCATATCAGCTCCACTATCTAAAATGTTAGAAGTGACAGTGAATATAATGGGAAGTGAAACAACAGTAAAGGTCTCTGGAATATCTTGTATTAGAACCCAGGACCATGTGTATGGTAGTCCTACACTTACACCTCTTGCCACTAGAATAATAAAATAACAGCTTGTCTATTTTATAGTTCATTGCTATAAACTGCACTGTCACAGCAGTAAAAATAGTTGCACAACCTGTACTAGAATCTAAGACCATCTGTGCTCCATCCTTACACTTACACCTGCTGCTACAGGACTAGCTACATGACATTCCATAATGTCCTACTCATTCTTAAGTTCTCTGTGTTAACTGCTATGCAACACTGCTTAGTGTTTTTGCACAGTGCCCAACAGATTTAATTGAATGCAGCTATTTTCAATTATTGGTTGTTTATATCCTGTCTATAGGTGTTTGATAAGTGCAGGTGTTGGGTCAGCTTGTTAACCAACAAGCGACCCTAAATGGCATTGCACAATGGAAAGCAAAAATTGCAACAATGTATCATTTTTGACCTTTGCACTTTTACAAATGCACTGTCTGCAGGTGTTCTGTCTGTTTCCTGTGTGGGTCATTAGTCTGGGTGTGCACACTGCTAAGCATCACACAAATGAGATAAGCACAGCTAAACCTGACATTCATTTTTTCCATTTCCCTTGTTTGCACTAAGCTGTGTACTAAGCGAACACTGGCAGAAAAAATAAATAAATAAAAAATAAAATGGAAAAGTAGTTGAAATGCAGAAAAGTGATCTATGAAATAAATACTACAAAATGTTTGTTAGCACACATGAAATATTTTTAGATAAGTCTGGATTTGAACTTGCACTCCAATGAACCTTCAAACCACAGTAAGTGTGCCTCATCCCTGTTTGCCACACAAACAGCTTTGCACCAAGGAACTGAAGTTATTTTGCATACAACCAATTGCAACATCATCCATAGTACTAAGAAACCACATAACAGTTATTTGTGCATGCATTCATTTTGGATTTAGTGCACTGAGTGATCACACAACCATTTATGACTATTGCAAAAATACAGCTCTGTCTTAGCTCTCTGTGTTTGCTGCTTGCGGTTGTCTTATCTGAACAGTAATCTGAGACATGCAGTCTGTAAGGCATTCTATATCCTTGTCTTTAAAATGTTTGAGAATATTAAATGATAATAATATACAGTTGTCAAAAAATGAAGAGAAGGCTGGATGTTAATGAACAGAACCTGTGAATTGTGTGCTGCTTGCTTACATTTCCAACCTTTATAAAATGACTTCTTCACTTTGTAAGTCTAACCTGACGCACCCACTGGAGGTAGGGTATTCTGAATTGCTGTTGTGTTTTCCTTTTCCCTACCCAGTAATCATTAGCAAAAAACACTGAGAGAGTGCCTGCACTGTGTTTATATCTGATACACAGAGCCAGACATTTGGGATTCAGCAATTCTAATGAGTTGGCACCTCATTTGCATCTTCACAGTGCTAACAGCCCTGAATCTCTACCATAAAAAGGTAACAAATAAATTGAAAAAAAAATCTATGAACATAGTCCTAAGGGTAAAGTGCCTTTGTATTAAAAAAATCAATCCGTAAAAATAACTTCAAGGCACACCACTGGTTGAACTGACAAACCGCACACTTTAATATATGATAAAAACAAAAAACAGTAAGCGCTTTTGCATTGCACAGAACACTTCTTCAGACTGTACTGAAGGTGAAAAGACTTTTTTATGTGGAGAACACAGAAGAGGATATTACTTTGGGATATATCTGCACAGAATACTACTGAACTTGAGAAGATATGCTTGCATTTTCAGCTATATACTGTAGATGCTGAAATGTCATTAAGAAAAATCTGTTTCATTTATATGTATATGCATATTAACAAATGCTACTTTTATCTGTATGCATTACTTAAAAGTGTACTGATGATGCCATGTTTGTCAGGGCATTTCACAAGTATACATGATTGGCAATAGCTTCAAATGGAATGTGCTGTGTTAAATCTGTACATATGTTTCAGGGATAGTTCATTTAATAGCACTTTTAGCATTTCACTGATGGTTTGCTAGCAAAATATGTCATTTGCCTGTTCTTTTGGGGGTGGAGGAGCAAAGCTACATTTCTGTTTTCGGCACAAACAAGGATATTGCAATCTCACAATGGTTGCTCATATATGATAAATGAACACCCAGCAAGACAAGACACCTTAGCTCCTCCAGCAAAACACTCTTCCAGTACAAAAGCAGACTTGGAAAACCAGCCACTGAAGTCACTTCAATAATAAGAAATTAACTCACAGTTCCAAAACCATCATTTAATACAAAGACTTCTTAGCGACTTGCCCTTTACCTTGAAAGGGAAGAGGACATTTATGCCGCCAACAGCCCTATGGTGTCAGTCTTTGAAAGACTTTGTGAAGGTAGTTTCAGATGGGTACTAAAAAGTAAAATAAAACACATTGACAATCTAACTCTAGATGAAAGAGAATTGTTGGTTCAAATAACAGACAATAAAGACAGTTGAGTGATGAAACTAGATACACAACAATGGGGGAGATTGTGAATTATTGCTTGAACATAAAGAATTACACTGGCAGCTATGTCTAGATGTGATGAAAAACAGGATTAAATTATGCGTTGCCCTGAACTGTATTCTCTAGAACACAGCAGAAAAATTAAATTAAATTAAATTAAATTAAATTTGAATTACTAGCTAATAATTGTTGATTTCTTTTTTTTTTGTATGGACTTTTTTATAAATTATGTAAGTTTTTTTTAAATGAATATATTTTATGTACTAAAAAGTGAAAAAATATTTGTATTAATTATGTCTTGTTAATGGTGTCTTTATTTTGATTTGTTAGCATTTAATTGGAAGACATTTTTAAACTTTTGTACTATTTGAATTTGTATTCTCAGATGATGCCTTTGGTTAAAAGGCAAAAGTGCTAAGAAGTTTTGTATTAAATGTTGGTTTTAGCACTGTGAGTTAATTTCTTATTATTGAAGTGACTTCAGTAGCTGGTTTTCCAAGTCTGCTTTTGTATTGGAAGGGTGTTTCACTGGAGGAGCTAAGGTGCCTTGCCTTGTTGGACAAACAAGGATACATTGCTATTGTTATTGCCTCTTGCTTTGCATCCAGCCTTGCTTTGTGTGTGAATGTAATATGTTACAACCACACAATCCCTGTTGTTCATATTTCAAATATCTAGACTGTTTTATTTTTCTTCAGTGGATAATTCTGTTTTACCTGGGAACAGGTATTTCTTAGTTATGTGATAGTTATGTGTACTGTCCTTCTGTTGTATTTCAGAACACCTAGGACTATGGCTCCCAGACATATCAATCCCTGAAAACCACCCTTCAGTGACCCAGAGAATCAGGTCATTGTGGAAGCTTTTAGGTGACATGGTGCCTTTCTGTTTGAGAGGGGAAGTGGAGATATGTCAGGCAGAATGCAGACTTGATAGCAGATAGTTGCAGATATGAATGCAATAGGTTGCCACAGCAGGACATATGATCAGGTGCGCCATAGGGCCACTGACATGATCTCATCTGCACGGAGGAGAGCAGCTGCAGTGGCGCATGATTAGATGGGTACCGTGGGGGCCTGCTATAGAGCCACCACTAACATAAAATGAAGAGCTCCTGTCCACTGTCAGGGATCCAGACAGCTCCCATGAAAGTGCAGAACAGCATATCATTGACATTGGTGCTGCTGTTTCAGGGACTGCAAGTATGTCCAAAGAGGGGTTTCCAGGGAGGCTTATGCATCTCAATTGTTAAATACTGTTGTATAGTAAAATATTTACATCAATTGTTTTGCTCTGTTTACAAGAACTTGGTTGGGGGGGCATTGTAGATTGCTACAAATAATAACACATTCTGACTGATTACACATGGGCTTAAGTTGGACTTGTCATCCAAGTACTTGTTGAAAGTATACTTAATGGACATATAAAGGACAAAATGTTTTACAACTGTGTTCTTCTTCCAGGACCATCCAGCAAAGGGATCATACTGTCATCTGCACATGGTAAACCAAACATTTTTATGTCAGTACCAATGAGCAGTTCAAAGAAATATGTAGTGTGTGATGTTGGTGTCAGGACTGTTTTATCTATTGCTGTACTGTCTGTAATAGTGGCATCACTGTTAGTTTGTTAGCATATATTGGACTATAGTAGTGTAGGCATTCATTTTTTCCTGTGTTTGTTGCTTATTATCACAGGTGATCCTGACAGTGGAAGTGTGGGACTTCTACCACCTGATGTCAGAGTATCAGCAGACTCTGATGATGATGATGGTGGCCAAACAGAGGCACAGATGGAGGGTGCAGAGGTTGACTCTGACATTGAGGTTGACATACAGCCATCCCCTGTAATTCCATCAGAGGCAGCCAGTAAGCCTATGCCTACTCGTTCCAGTGAGCCTTCAGATATTGGACAGGTGGAGGGTGAGACAATCAATCAGAGAAGTGTGGTTACTGTGGCTTCACTGCCTGCTGACTCTGGCCGTAGCCAAAGTGTGGGTAAGCTGCCACACAGGAGGGTTGTTAGGGGTACTCAGAAAAGGCCTGCTGTCCATTCTCCACCTGATCCATGTGTCTCTTCCCTTTCCACTCAATGTATGTTTAGGGCTGTCATGGAAGCACAAGTACTCTCCCATAGGTCCTCCAGAGAAATGCTTAGGGTTATAGATGTGGCACAGGCTGACATGCATGATTGCCTCCACCATGTTGCCGATTCAATGTATCGGATGAGTGACATATTGGAATGGATGTTGTCTGTGATGGAACATCTGCTGTGAAAGAGATGGCATCCTTGTGAGCATAGCGCAGCCACGTCATCTGCTGTTAGCTGACATGGCTGTGCCTGATCATGCTCCCATAGTGGCAGTACTTCCACTGCTCTGTCAGTGGTTGAGATGTCCACACCCAGATGTGGCAGGCCATGGGGGCATGATCCTGGGTGTCCTCATGATAGGAGTTCATCTAGCAAACATCAGTCACATTCAAGTAGCAGCAGTGCATCTGGCCATGGGCAAGGGTGTGCCACTGCAACTCTTGGCAGAGACAGTTCTCGTGGTTGGGTATGACAGTGATGAACTGTCACCTCTACCATGCATAGCTCACACCTTTCCAACATACTAAGACATAGAGCTAGCACAGAGATCGGCTGTATTCATGCAGGCACTTGCACACCAATTTCACCTGGCGGGCCCATACAGACACACACACAACAGTTACATGGTTCAGCTTAAAACTCATTTTGTCTCACTGGCCATTTCTTATTTTATCCAAATATCTGCCTGCTTCTTTTTCTTACTCACACACACTCACCAACCTTGTGTCAGCCTTGGCTTCCTGTCCCCCATACACACACACACACACACACACACACACACACACACACACACACACACACACACACACACACACACACACACAAAACACCCTGTGCAAGTGATGATAACTGTGCAGTATCCCTGTTTTGTATCTTTTGGATTCAGGGATACATAAGCTTTGTGTCTGATGGTCAGGGTGCATAGCTGACTTAGTGCTTAGTATATCTGCATTTGTGATGATGAATTGGTAATTGTACCTTTGACTTATATTGGTCTTAGAAAGTTAGACAGTTGATAGCATCAAACTTTTTTTGCATTGGTATTGTTAATGATCTTGTAAGGGTTGTGAAGTCTGAAACTGAAATATGTCTCATTATGTTCTAACTTCTCTCTTTAATGATTTTCCAGTATGAAATTATGGTGCTAAACTGAGGGCATTCGGTGACCATCAGTACTTTTGAGAGGTATGACTGTGTGAAACCTTGATGCCTGAGACCTACTACTTGATAATGGACACATATAAGTCACATACGTATCTGCTGTCACTTCCTAAGGTCACTTCTGTACAAATCACCCACCTTTTACTTGCTTACACTAGCAAGTAACAACATGCAAGGATATGCCAATCATTCATGTTATTACACAATACAGTCCAGGTTTAACAATTACCTTGTAAATGCAGCAGTTGCAACAGTTTTAGTTCATGGCTGACTGTCTGATGCAAGCAGTACACAGCCAATACAATGGTAGGTAAAGGTTGCGAGACTTACCTGGGTTCAATGTTATTATATGTATGTGCATAGGAGGATGGTTTTAGGCCCTTAGGTGGCAAGTGAGTGTCCTATGTGTTGTCTTTTAACTAATGCAAGGGCATATTGAACATGCCTACATCTGCCTACACCCACAGCAGCTGCTAAGTTCCCCTCTGCCTCTTCACCTGTGTGTGGCTGTGGTTGGTCATGGGATGTGTGCCCCTTCACCTTGTTGATCCTGCTGTAGCTGTTTTCTCAGGATGATGTTCTGTAGCGTGGCACATACTGTGCATATTTCAGTAGATATACTTGGATTCTACTGCAGGGCTTCCCCAGATGTATCTAGGCACCGGAACCGTGACTTTAGCACCCCAAACTCAGGCTCTGTGATATTTCTGGTTTGACCGTGTGCCTCATTATGACATTCGTCAGTAGTTGCATTTCTGATGGGCATCATCAGCCACCATTCCAGTGCATAACCTGCATCCCCCAGTAAATGACCCTGTGGGATATCCCCCCCCAGTGAACATCTAATATAGATGGAAGGTGTGTCAGATATGTGAGTCGTGGTAACTGCCTAGGTTGCCAGCACACAAGTTGAAGATGATTCCCTTAGCACTGCAAATGACTTGGCAGCTAATAGAGTGGAATCCCTTTCTGTTTATGTAGAGCCTTCTCTGTTCCCCTGGTGGTGCCTTAATTTTTATATTTGTCCAATTTATGGCGGCCAGTACTTCAGGGTAGAACTCCTGTATATTTCTGGCCCTGTCATCAGGAGTGCAGGGAAAATATATGTTGTCACTGGCATGTTTGAGCACAGCATTCAGGAACTGATGGAGGTTCCTGGATGCTGCTGCCTGTGATACCCCCAGCGTGTCCCCTGTTGGGCTCTGAAAGGTACCTGTAGCTAAAATTCTAAGTGCTACACATACTTTTGTCTCCACTAGATTGGGTTCCCCTTAGTTTGCCCTGGCTCTAAGTTAAGGATGACAGAGGTTGCAGAGTTCCTGCAGAGTGTCTCTATCCACTGTGTAGTGCTCTACAATCTCCATGTCATGTAGATTGTGATAAATTAACTGGGTCTGAAAACTCTTCTCCCTCATGGCCACAGTCTATTAGCAGCAGCAGCAGCATAGACTTCAGCCTGTTGCACATACACATGAATTAAAGCAACAGTAGCCCCTAACATTGTTTCTGTGTAGACTCCTTTCCATGGCTGCATTCTAATACGTTTTGGAATTCTCAGGGAAAAGGAGCACTGGGTTTACCTGGTCACTTTATAGCTGCTTATGCTGTAATTAGTATGACATGGTGTTTACCTTGTTTGCACGGCTCTGTGAGGCTCCACAAACCATGTAGAGCCACTTTCTGAATCCAGATCAGTCTGCTACCATGTGTGCATCACACCACAGCATGCACACATTGTAAATGGACCATGTAGGCTTTATTGAATCTGGCTGAAAGAGTAATTTGACCAGTTGATCCTACAGTATTGGTAAATGGCTACATGAACCAACCAAAATCCTTAATTTAACCCTTCTAAATTTTCAGCTGCAATCTTCTTATAATGAGGTTTGTACTGAATTTTATCACCATGGTTCACATAAATTTCTACATCCAAGTGGATGACTCTGATTCAGTGTTTGATGATGCTGTGGATATTTGTGAAGGTGAGAACTATAATGTAGTAAATATCTCAGATTTATTTATCACTGAGAGTGCCAAACAAGTTCTTTTCAAAGGCACTAAATTTGAAAACTGTATCTGAGGGAATTTTTGCAGTTCAAACCTTATTTGATATAGACATAAAGGTGAAAATCTAAAAAATGTTCCATTGACACTGATAATTTAAACAATGTTGGGAATGTGGCTAGCTTAGAAGCTTTTAGATGAGTCTCTAGTGAACCCTATTGCATGATGAAAAATGATTTGGTGGATATACATGAACAAGATGAAAGTGTGTGATGTTGGGATTTTACCTTTTAACTATGGTATGGTAGACTAGCAGTTCCCTATTTACAAAAGTGGATTTATGCCAATGGAGAAAGAATATGGTTATTAATGTATTTGATTTGAATTATTATTAATCTTTAGAAAGAAAAGAATATGTAAAGTTCTGTCAAAAAAAGAAATTAAACTTGAAAAGGATGAATGGAAAGTTTTATTATAGGGCATGAATAAACTGGGTGGTTCTTTCTAGGACAAACAAAATTCCATGGCAATGGAGCTATTAAAGGGGACCCAAATACTATTTTATTTTGAGTTACCATCCAATGAAAGAATAATATATATTTATTGGAATTATTTTTCTTTACTATCCCTAAAATACATAAAAAACTCATGAAGGTACTCATGTTAAGAACAGTGAAGAGGTGTGTTTTCAAGGTTAGTAAATATAGCATGGGGTAAATTTCGCAGAAGTATCCATTACTTGGATGTAGAAATTTATGTGAACCATGGTGATAAAATTCAGTACAAACCTCATTATAAGAAGATTGCAGAAAATTTTCCAGTGACTCTTTGATAAGTTCTTTGCCATTTGGTGGTTTCTAAAGAATAGGTAGGCATATTTCGAGAAAAAAAAATGATTAAGAAAGAAATTTTAATAGGTGAAAGGAAAGTGAGAGAGAGAGGATACTCTGTTGAGTGTCTTGAATTTCAGAAAAATGGGTAGAGTGGGTGAGATGACAGAAAAAGGGACATATGGTTCTAAAATTAATGGGGTTAAATACAATGCCACTGAATTTTATGATTGCACTCAACACAGATGGTTTTGTATTCAGTGTTTTTAGTAGACCAATGTATATATAAATGTAATGCTTTTTTTTTTGAAGAAATTACTTTTGTCAGTCAGGTTCATTCTTAATAAAAAAAACTTTTTTTAATGGAATGAATATGGAGGAGGGTATGTAATGTTTTATTTTTTTTTTTTTTTTATTTATTTAATATTTAATCAAATGAATAATATGTATATATTTTTATAATAGAATTGGGTGTTATTTATTCTCCAGTTAATATGTTGCACAGTTTTGATTAAAAAAAAAATGCCAATTTGTTAATTGTTTAATTGGGGGATGTGCATCAATAATTTAATTAAAAAATTTGTATAAAATGGGTGGAGAAAATTCAACTTGCAGCAGTTGGTGTTTACATGAACCACCAATCAGCAGAACTCACATAAAATATATATATTTTTTTTTTGCAGGGAAACAAATCCTCCTTTAACCTGCACTTGGAGACTTCACTCCTACATCCATCTTCGAATGCATGCTAATTCCATTGTTACACAACCATGAAGAAAGCACAAATAACACATAATGGTGAACAGTATAGCACAAATTGCAGTCATGATTAGCAGAAATGGAAACACTGTAAGTAAAAGCAACTTCAGGGAAGTAGGACTGGGAAGGCAACAGTTAACAAGTAAGATATGAACTCCTCATAGGTTAACCTGACTAGGTTGCTGACATAGAATAAGGTAAGTTAGTGGTTTTGATTGGTTAATGATAACATTATAAATCGTTTCATATTTTCTGCCAGCATTTGGCCCTACAGCTAGACTGTGTGGTAAGAATAAGCTGGGTCTGTATTCTGTTCAGAGTATAGAATCTCTCTTCACTAAGACAGCGAATCCCAGAAGGAATGAAATGCAAAAGGCAGCTCCACTATTGGCACTGAGTCTCAGATTGATGACATCAGTACTGTGGCAGGAGCAAACCGGTCTGGTCACAGGTCAAGGTATTTAAATTACGGAAAGTTTTAATATTTTCAAGGTGTCTGAATGTGAAAATACGTGTCTTACATGAGTATCAGTGTCAAATATTGTGACTTTGTTCTTGGTGATATTGGCATAGAGGCTTTGTTCTGAGTCAGTTGTTCATGATTCCAAGGTCATGGTGGTGTTGGGAGATGAGGAAAGAAATAGAGTGACTAATGCAGAACAAAGTCAGATCCTTTTAATGAAGGAGTAGTCTCAGTTTTCAAGGGTGTAGAAATTTGCTTGATTTCACTACAGACATCAACAGACTGAGGGGTTATACTTGAAAGGGTAGATTATGGAAGATCATTGAAGCCTGTGTGTAGGCCACCATCAGACCAGTGTAAGTCAATGGACTGTTGCCCAGCCTCTGTAAGAGTATCATAACATAATGGTCATGTGGCTGTTGTTAGATAATGGTTGCCCATAAAATAAAATATATACAAAGCATAGTGAGATGCTCTGCATAACATAGTCTGTATGCTAAGTGAGTATAATAGCATTTCTAGCCTGTTACTTCCACAATAGATATAAGCAAGTAAACAGAGGTGGGATTTGGGCTTAAAGGTTGTAGGATATTTCCCTTTGGAGAGTATTGGTTTGTGATACATGGCTGAATTGCAACTCAGCTGCAGGGACATGCAGCTGCAACAGATTCACCATGGCCACAGAGATGCAAATACGACCATGCCCTCAGCTTCAATGACCAAGTGAGGGGGGCAATGTCCATGGATTTAAAGGACTAATAAAGGCTGTATTTATTAATGTCCATTTTGTGCAAGCACTAAACTAATAAGATCAAGCAAGACTGTTGCAGAAAGAAAGGTCCAGTGTCTGCTCTTAGCAAGAGAAAGTAGAAATGGGGTGGGGAAAAGATTAACAAACTAGCAGGATTCAGGGAGGCAGTAGGCTTTTTGGGTGATGGTAAATATCTTCAAATTCATCATTTCCTACAAGAAGAAAGGTGGGACTGGTCATAAGGGGCATCTCCACGAGGGTTATTATCACAACTGGTAAGTGATCTTACCATGAATGAAGGGTACAAAATAGTGCAGCTTTGGAACATGTGGGACAAGAAGCTGGGTAGGAGTTTAGCAATTAAAGGACAAAGAATTACTTTCTGAAACATTTTCACTAAGAGTCGGGATGCCACAGTGGCTCTTTTATGTGTGGCAGCTGCTGTATCCCTTTTTGTAATCACTTCACAAATTGCTCTGCATGTTCCCTGCTGGGTTTTCATATTTCTGGAG
Organism: Protopterus annectens; assembly: GCF_019279795.1. Taxonomy (NCBI): domain Eukaryota; kingdom Metazoa; phylum Chordata; order Ceratodontiformes; family Protopteridae; genus Protopterus; species Protopterus annectens. The sequence continues at coordinate 709,674,802 of NC_056733.1, read as the reverse complement.
GTGTCCTATGGAAATAGATTTGTAGGAATACATGCTCTGGAACCTTGGATCTAGATGATAGTCATTGTTGAAGTGACACCCTGACCCTATGTGAAAAAAATGGGAAAAGGGTGTGTGGATCAATGGATGGATGGGCACATGATCTGGAACTTCACAAAATTAAATATTTACTGGAAGGGTGTAGGGTGTTACCTCCACAATATTTGGATTCCCCAGCTGCAACTAAGAAAAGAGCATGCTTTGTGCAGGATTGGATTTCCAAACAATATTTGGAGTTATAAGACAGTTCCTTCGTTGAAGGTTGTGCGTTAGGCCCGGCAAGCCAGTATGTAAAAAATCTACTGCCAATCATTAGCGGACCGGAGTTCCGCTGTGGTGACCCCTAACTGGGAAAAGCCAAAAGACACAAACAAACAAACAATTCGGAGTTATAAGACACCTCAGCTCCATTTTTTAGTGACTGTAGGTTAGAAATCTACTACCAGTAATTGAAAAACATCTCTTCCTCCTCCAGTACAGATGTGGAAAGATACAGTATGCTTAGAAAGTAAAAATATGCTAACTCTGCTGAAGCTGCTCAAAGGTGAGAAGGAATGAGAACAAAATCAGAACTTATTGGACCAGATCTCTATTAATATTGGGCAGAATTGTGGATTTATCAACTTTTAGAATCTAAATTCTTCCAGTAGTTTCCTAGACTTCAGTAATATGATGGTATCTTTAACTGGGAGGTCCCGTTGCTCTTTAATACACTCATATTGATTGCTGGATTAGGTAAATCCAAGTAAGAGGATAACTATTGGTGATGGTGAGATGTGTTAAAAGTCCCTTCTCTTTTGTATGATTGGTTGAATTTGTTTGGAATTAACCCTATCATGAACAGCATACATTGATAAAGAAGAAATATACTGTCTTGTGATGCATGTGGAACAAAGATGGATGTATACAGAAATATAAACTGCCACCATGAAAATCATTTAAAATTAGCAATTAAATGTTACTGGGTATAAAGTAAGAGGAATGCGTTAATCAAAAATGATTTGAGAAGGGTATATGGGTGACTGATGCTTGATTGATAAGTGTTTTCTTGTACTAAGGGTTCACTACAAGTGGGGATTTCTCCTTAACAAACCACAGAAAACATCAGTGAAAGTATGCATTTTTGCACTTTCTGGTAACCCACAAAGTCAACACAAGCTGACAGCACTATTAATCAAAAACACTTTGGAAAAATACTTCATCAGGGGAAATGATCAAACATTTTATTCAAAGTCTTTGCATGCTTTGCTGTAACGATACCACAGTTAAATATAAACTGCTCATTTCACTTAAAATTGTCCATTGTGAACATTAAAAAATACTTTATTGAACATCTTAGTAATACATAACAAGATGATAAGATTATAAAATCATAAAGTCCAACACACGTCGCAGATTGATAAAACCATGATTATGATCCATATAATTAGGAATCAGCCAGTGATTCAGACACAGAAAGATCCATTGGGGAAGGGTGGGAGTAACTATCCAGCATCACATTGCCCATCTTGGGGGGAGGGAGGCTTGATGACCCATCTTGGTGGTTGCTCGTAGTGGAGGTTAAAAGTGACAGGCAAGGGTTTCCAAGCAATGCATTGGATTGCAACCTGACAGGGATCTATATCAGATGATCGAGTTTTCAGAAACTTGAAATTCTTACAGATGAGACCATATGATCAAGTTTCCAAAAACTCTAATATAAAAAAAAACACAAAAATCTACTTTTTTTATGTTTATGCAGGGGGGACAAGCCCCCCTGTGCCCCCCACACCCCCTGCAAATTATCTATATCAACTCTGAAATCATAGTACAGTGAAGAAAAGGGTAAATTTCCTGATCAGTACTGTACCTCAATCTCCATTCAAAAGCTATGAGTTTTCAAAATCTTGAACATATGGTCTCAACCATATGAATTTCGAGTTTCTGAAAACTCGATAAAACTAATAGGGGTGATCCTGACAGGTGCATGTGTAGAGGCGTGCATGTAGCAAACATGCCTAGCATTGCAGTCATCACTTTGGCAATATGAGTGCAGCAGGGCTGCTGCATGGGAAATGCACAGGATGTGTGCATCAGGGAATCGGCAGGGGAAATGCACAGGAGTCAGTGGGAAGATTCCTCATGACTGCCTGAATGTTAGACTTGGAAATAGGGTTACCACCCATCCCACTTTGCTAGGGCAGTCCCTCTTTTGGCAGTTGTGTCCTGCAGAAAAATTTAAAAAATGGCAAATGTCCTGAGATTTTAGGACAAAAGTATTTCCTATATTTTCTTTAATAGTTGCATAAAACAGTTATTTTGTATTTGAAACACCTACATATTATAAGAAACAGAATAAGCAACTCAAATGCTACAAAAATAAGCTTTTATTTTGGCAAAAAAGTGAAGTTCTTTCCTTTCTACTTGTTTTGGGTATGTTTTGCCCTACAAAATCTGACGTTTCTACAAAAAATGTCCCACTTTGGGCATTTGAAAAGGTGGCAACCCTACCTGGAAACTGAAACTGATGTTCAGCAGGTAATGGAGAAAAAAAAACAACCAAGACAAAATATATAAAATAATGACAGTCTCATTATCCACCGTTAATACTTCTTAACTAGTACATTACATTAAATCAGAAACATTTTGATCAAATGCACACATCCATGCATACATATTTTTGCAATATTCCCTAATGGCCACTAAAGGTCATCAATGTTGTTGTGTTCTGTCTTTCGGCTTTTCCCGGTTAGGGGTCACAACAGCGGAACTCTGGTCTGCTAATGATTGGTAGTTGATTTTTACGTGCCGAGTTACCAGCCCTGACACACAACCTTCAACGAAGGTACGCCCATTCACGCATGTCTCCACGCAGAAGACGCTCTAGCTGAGAATCAAACCGAACTTACTGTGAGGCGACAACGCTACCACACTAAGAAAATAAAATGTGGCGCTTTATTTATTTATTTATTTATTTATTTATTTTATTTTATTTTACATTTGTTTAATGGGAAAATCCAACTGGACATAGGCCCAGGGAGAAAAGCTCTAATTACAATAAATACAGCAGATAAAAAAGAGCACTGAAGAAGTACAGCAATTAGTATAAGAGTAAGCAAAATACACATTATAAAAAGCTTTAACATAACAAATGGTTGACAGTCTTCAAAAAGAAATATCATGATTGACATTCTTAAGCATTTGCTAAAATACAGAGATAGTTTACAACAAACCAATATTTCATATTGGTTCATGGATATATTTTTTTTTACACAATTGCAGTTAATAGATATTGCCGTGGTGGGGCAGCGGTAGCGTTGTTGCCTCACAGCAAGAGGTTCTCTCGTTCGATTCTCCGCTGGAGCACCTTCTGTGTGGAGTCTGCATGTCCTCCCCACGGTCGAGTGGCGTTCGAAAGACATGTGTAGAATGGGCGTGCCTTCATTGAAGGTTGGGTGTCAAGCTGGCACCTCAGCACCCATAAAAAAAAAAAACTACTGCCAATCATTAGCGGACCGGAGTTCTGCTGTGGCGACCCCTAACCGGGAAAAACTGAAAGAAGAACAACAGAGATACACAAAGTATCAATAAGGGTATGGAATCCAGATGTATATTCAAGGAGAGAAATAGGACCTGAATAGGTTTTAGGCTCCTGATATAGTATAAGCGTTAGAAATTAGCCAGGACAGGTGCAAGAGCACAGCAAAGTTTCAGTTAAATGTGATTTTAAACATTTTTTGAATTGTAGAACTGTGGGATGTTATTGAGGATGGCAGTTTATTCCAAATTATAGGTATGAAGTTTGAGAAAAGTGAGTCTCTGGCTGATTTCTTTGCTTTGGAGATCTTCAAAAGAAATTTATTCCTGGAGCATAGGGAACAGTTGTTAGTGTGTGGTTGTAAAAGGTTCTGGAGCGCAGGTTTCTTTTTCTAGGTGATACAGGATTTTATGAGTGAAGGTTATTTGGTTAAAGAGTAGTAGTTGTGGAAGTTCTAACCAGTTTAGTAGTTTGAGAAAGGTAGAATAATGTGTTCTATATGGGGAGTAAGTGGCAAACCTAACAATTTTATTGTAATGATTCAAGCTTAGCTAGATCAGTGTTTCTGAGGTTAGTTAGAACTGGAGAGGCATATAGGAGTGTTGACAACAGATGTGTGTGAGCAATTGTAGCTTTTGAGTATATGGCCAGGAATTGTTTGTTTTGGTAGAGGCTACATAGTTTTTCTGCACTTTCTTAATGGTTTGGGAGATGTAAATATCAAATTTTAAGTTGTTGTCAATTTCAATGCCTAGAAGTTTGCTGTGGGCTACTGGTGTGATGGTGGTTTTATTTCTGGAGATGATATTAAATGATAGGAGTGATGGGAGATTATTTAGGGGAAAAGAGTAGGAGCTTAGTTTTGTTGGGATTGAGGATGAGCTGAACATTAGTGAGCCATGATTCAGCAGCTAAAAAGGAGTCTTGGGTGATGGACTTGCGCTCTTGTAGGGAGAAGGTTGCATATAAGTGTGGAGTCATCTGCATATTGTATAACTGTAGGGTGAGGGGATGAGGTGTGGAGTCTGTGGTGAAGTGTGAGAAAAGTAGAGGACCAAGGATGGAGCCTTGGGGAAATCCTAGAGTTACAGGCAGAAGAGGAAAGAGTTCATTTGTGCCATTGAGCAGCCTGCTGGCATCCAAATAGGTATATTTCAAACCATGTAATTAAGAAAGTACTGAGGTTTAGGGTGCCAAGAATGTTAATAAGTTTGTTATGGTTAACCACATCAAAAGCTTTAGAAGGGTCCAAAAAGATGGCAGACACAAATTTTCCATTATTTCTGTTATAATTCATTGTGTTGGTGAAGGACATTAGGGCTGTGGTAGTACTGTGATGGGGGTAAAAGCCATGTTGGATATCTGACAGTAATTTGTGTGTCTGTAGGTACTGCATGAAGAGTGTGTGAAGTGCTATCTCTGGAATTTTTGATAGGGGTGATAGAATGGAAATTGGATGATAATTAGTAAGATCTGTAAAATTCCCTCCCTTGTGTAAGGGTATAATATGAGAGATTTTCCAGATGTCAAGAACCAGGTTTTCTGAGATACATCTGTTTATTAGTATGGCTACTGCATGTGATTGCTTCTGCTGCAATTTGCAAGAAGTCAGCAGAGAGTTTGTCTACTGCTATTGTAGTTGGTTTAAGTTTCTTTAGTAGTTTTTTTTGTAATGGTGTTAACAGATACTGGTTCTAATGTAAGGGAGTTGATGCTGTTTTGAGATATGAGTGGTTTTGTTGTGTTAGGGGAGCTCTGGGAATTTGAGAGGGTTAGGATAGTTTCTTTGAAGTATTTATTGAATTGAGTTGCAATCTTATCAGAGTTGCTGAGAGTTGTCGCAGTGGGTGTAGTGGATTTTCCTGGGTGAAGAATATTATTTATGGCAGCTCAGAACTTTTGGGGGTTATTATGATGTTTCTTTTGAATGCTATGATAGTAGTTTATTTTGTCGAATTTACCTAATTTCTTTGCTGTATAACTCAACTGTAGAAATGAAAGTTCAGAGGATTGTGATTTATCTTTATGGTGCTCTTCCCAAGCTTTGTCTCTTGCTGTTAGCAGGGATCTATCTGCATTCCTTCATTAGCCAAGGTGCATAATTGGCTTCTGCTCTAATAGTTCATGGGGGTTCATGGCTATTCATTATATCTAGGAAAGTGGTTTTAAAATACTTAGCCTCTTCCAGGGGTTGTTGTTTGAGAGCTTGCCAGTTGCAGCTCTTTAGTGATGAGATAAAGTTGTTGGGGTTGAAATTCTTTTTGTTTCAGACCTTGCTGTAGATGGTTGGCCTAATTTGGTGGGTACGGATCCTTAGAAGAAAGGTTGGTAGATTTATTTATTTTTATTTATTTTACATTTGTTAACCGGTTTAGTCTGACTGAGCTTTTGGCTCATTTTCAGCAGAGACCCGGGGAGGAAAGCTCCTCAGTGAATAGAATTTAACAAATATCAGTTACAGTCAGCAAAATATTATGAACAGGTTACAGTAACATATTAAATGAATAGATGGTCACTAAGACTATCAGGCAGGCTACCAGACTGAGAACATAGATTGGGGGTATTGGTCAAAATCCACTCAAGGATGGACTCACATTTAGAAGATTTGTCAGTCCTTGTATGGGAGGTGATGGTTTGGGTAAACCCACGAAGGTTAAGATGGGTTGCTGAATTTTGAGAGGAGTAGGTAAGCCAATCATTCTTAAAGTCTCCCAGTAGAATTGTTTCCTGAGGGAGGGCATTTGAGATCCAGTATAGTAGAGTTTCTAATGTGGGAATGTTATTCCAGGTGGGATATAGCCTCCTATAATGTGTATGTGCTTATTGGGGTTAATTTTTAGCTTAGTGAAGAGTAGATCTGCATAGTCAAAGTAAGGGACAGTTAGGTTTAAGCTTTTTATTAGATGGTTGTTAAATAGTATTGCTACCCCCTCCACCCTTTTTGTTAGTTTTATCTTTATATATAGTATTGTATTCAGGAGCTAGGATCTCATTGTTGTTATCAGGTTTTAACCAGGTATCAGTTAATATTATGAAGTTGGGGGAGTAATGGGACAGTATTGCATGGAGATTGTGTACTTTTCTATTATACTTCTAACATTCATATTGAGAAGGAGTAGGTTGGAATTGTTTTTCTTGTTTAGTAGAGCTGTATGAGGTGAGGTGATGGTAGGGTACCTGGAGACCAATTGTGGGGGATCTAGGCCAGGGTTTGGGTGAATGTCCCCAGAGAGACATAGTTGTTTGGTAAGTTGAAGGATTAGGTGGGTGAGTTTGCTTAGGAGTTTGCAATGCTTTTGGTAGGTTACGGGAGGGGGGGGTTATAAGATGGTGGAATTTGTTAACACAGAACCGTGTGTACTGGAGTTACAAAGAGAAGGGGCAATGTTATGATATGTGTAAGTTTTGTGCTGGGAAGGGGCAGTAGTTTGCCAGGGAGGGGAATTAGAAAATTGGACTTGAATGTGATATGAGTAAATGTAATATAAAAGTAACAACAGTGTGGTTGTGGTGATGTATAAGGCAGTTAGGTGTAAGTGTTTATTATGAAGGTGTGTCATTATGTGAGTGGGATCTGTAAAGTTATGGTAGGATGTGCTTATTGTGATTGGATAAGAAAACCTGTATGGGTGTGGTTAGGTATAAGTCTAGGGAAAGTTGGGGTGGGAATAGGGGTAGGGTAGGGGACTGGAGTGAACTGAAGTGGAGTGAGGGTGAATGGAGCAGGATGAGCTGAGAAGAGTTAAGTAGGAAAAGGAAAAAAACAATCAGTAGAAAGAAGGTTTCAGGCAGTCATATAAGCCAAAAAATGGGGTCGGTCAAAAGGAATCTACAGTAGGGTCTGAAAGACCTGAACCACTGTGTGAGGAGAGTGACAGTGCAAAAAAGAAAAAATGAAATGAGCTGGTCTTGTGTCCAAGGGGAAGTGGAAAGAGACAAGAACTAAGATTGTCATTTAGAAGTAGGTGAGAGGGTAGTGGTGCCACTTTAGAAGTGAAAAATGGAAAAAATGGGGCAGTTGAGAGACAAGATATGTAGGGGAGGAGGGACAGACTAGTTGTTGGCCAAAACGGCATGCTCTCCTGGTTAAGCTAGATATGCAGTGAACTACATACAATAGTAACACTGGTGGTGTCTTTAACACCTGTGGGGGGTCCGGGGCTTGATAGAGTGGTAGACAGTCGCAGGTGAAGTTGATTGGATATCTCTAAAGTGTCCTGTTATCAGTATGCATTTATGGTAATAAAACTAAAAGTAGAGGAGAAAAAGTAAAGAGAAATAAATGAGAGGTTTGGTATGGGAATAAGAGACTGCAACAGTAGATTTAAAAACAACTTAAGCATTTCTAGATAGCTAATGTTGAGACAAATTGAGAATGTCATTTATACATGACAGTAGACAAGTCTCAAGCAGTGTGAGTTAACTACAGCCAGAAATAAGTAGATTAAAAATTAAATACTAGACCAATGATGGTTGGTGGAAAGCTTAACTGCTGGCAGCTCGTATAGCATGTTGTAACAAAACCAGTCTAAAAATGCTAGCACTTCCTTAAACAAGAGAATAGACATTAAAAAACAAATGCATATCCTACAAACATTGTTAATTAGAACAAAACTTTGCTGATAGCGGCTGCAAAAATGACTCTTAGAATGTGAGCATTTCACTGCACGTACAACAGAAGACACAACCTGGAACAATAAACTGCAGTCACACAGGTCAAAATCTGAGGAAACGATAAACAGCAGATTATGCACTAGTAGAAAATAGCTGCAACTAGCAGATACATTGTTTAGTAAATGTTAGCCATTTTATGCCATGTTTCATGTAAGTTTAAGTCTGAATATCAAAACATTGAAACAATTTAGCAGACATATTAATCGTGTCTTACACAGATACACTTATGAGAGAGCACAGCACATCTAGAAAACTGGTCAGCAGGAGGAGATTTGAAAAATGGTGTCCAAATCACAGGTAATACTTATCAATTTTGGGTTGGGCAGAATACAGGGGGAGGACATAGGAGACAGAAAGGTCTGAACTGCTGAGATACACAGAGGAGCCAAGAAGAGGTAAGTAGGAAAAAAAGTTATCAGTAAAAAGAAAGTTTCAGGCAGTCACATAGGTCAAAGAAGGGTGGTGATGTGGTGGTGCTTGTGTTTGCATGTTAACTGTTGGCTTTTAAGAAACGGCTCCCAATTCAGGTAACACATCATTAAGATATATATATATATATATATATATATATATATATATATATATATATATATATATAATACTTCAAATATAAATAAAAAATTCACAAGTGATTATTCAAATCTCTTCTTGCCTTTTTAACATGTATACATTTTATTGTCTATATAGGAGAAACAACAACATGAGTTTCCCAGAGCCTTGTTTGGGTTACCATCTCTAATGACATTTAAATGTTCAGTGACCATTATTTTGGTCTATGTTGAAACAGTGACAACTTGCTATACAAACTACATATTTTGGCTGACAATTAATAAATTGAAATACATTAAATTGCTTTACCATTCTACTAACATGAAAGCTTTTCTCTTATTTAGTTATTTATTTATTTATTTGAAATTTGATTACCAGGAAAGTCTGACTGGATAAATCCCATTTTCAGCAGAGACATGGGAAGAAAGGCTCCGTAGAGCAAACTACAGTTTGATTACATATGTTATGTTCAAAATGTGGATTTACTACATCAATAAATAAGTGGACTTTAAGCTGCCCATTTGTTTTTTCCACTTTTTGGATTTATCAGTTTGTTGTGGAACTTGTTTACATATATTATGTTGATAGCATTTAAGTACTAAAGAAAATTGTAATGAGATTATAAACATGAGACCAGTAATCATATTAACAGCAGAGTGAGGAAAAAAGGATGCATGTATGTATATTAATGCATTAAAATATACTGACGTTAGAGTAATAAGGTACAAGGAGTTTCCGAAACAAGAAATTTAAAAGTCAGATGCACATTATAATCTAACAATGATCTACAGACGGAAGAGAACAGTAAGACTAGGGAAGCGGAAAAAGAAAACAAAACGTGATACTGTGATGGAGATATAAGGCGATCAGAGAGGAGGTAACAACAGATGCCTAGAGCAATAGAATATAATAGTGGATGTATATTAGAGTGACAGGAAGGGAAAGAAAAAATAGTGGAGACAAAGAAAAGGGTCACTTTTAGCTATGAGAAATGCAAATACAGAACCCAGGAGGGGAGAATTTATAATTTTAAGATGTGTTTGAATATGTGGCTAGTAAGTATTGCCTGTTCCAGCCTTCGAATACTGCGTTGGAGTATAAGCTTTGTTCTATTTTAGGTTTTATGTTTTTTTTAGATTTGTGGATTTCTAGAAGCTGTTTCTCAGATTAGATAAGTGGACAGTTATAAAAGATACTGCTTGAGAATGCTACTCATGGATGGATATCATTTTGTGGGTTAGGAGATGTTGAGTACACCTGAGTTAATGAGTCAACTTTAGCCAGCTTAATGATTTCTGGGTAAAGCAGTAATGGGTTTTATATGGCAGAATGTCTGCAAATTTAGCTACCTTGTTACAGCACAGCTCTGGTTTTGTGATAAGGGATGTTTGAATTTTGATAAAAATTGGTGAGGCATACAGCAGACAAGATATGTGTTTGCAAGTGTGACTCTAGAGGAGTTGGTAAGGAATTTTAGATGTGTACAGCATGTCAAGTTTTTGATGTTTTTTATGCAATTTTGAATATGAAAATCAAACAGCAGTTGATCATCTTTGGTGACACCTAGTAACTTGGTATGTGATACAATCTCTATTACAGTGTTGTTGAGAGAAGACATTTTGAAGGTGTTTTTGACAGGTATAGAGATTTGGGTAGAAACAGTAATAGTTTGGTTTTATTAATTTACTATGGTTTAGGAAAAGTTGATTTTCACAGAGCCAGTTTTCAAAGGAATTTTGAGAAAGTGGGGAAGGATATTGATGAGCAGATGAGGGTGGAATCATTGGCGTGCTGGATGAGGGAAGCCTGTTTGGGGGATGTATATAAATTGTTAAATATATTAAAGAGAAGTGGTCCAAGAGCCTTGTGGCACAACAGTATTAACTGGTAGAAAAGAAGGGCATATAGTGAGTCATTTGACAGAAAGGTAACTGGAGAACCAGCTGAGTGTTTCATTAGACAGGCCTAGTGCAAACATTTTAGGAAGTAATTTGGAATGATAAACTGTGTCAAAGGTTTGGAAATGTGCGAAAACAGGGACATGGCCAGGTTATTGTTCTCTCTAGCTCTGATGATATTGTCTAAGATGGTAGCCAGGGCAGCTGTAAGATAAGAAGTTAGTAAATTTTCTTGGAGGTTTCTAATATTTGACAGAAGGGGATAAGATCGCAATAAGCCTAAAGTGTATTTCAGTAAAGTTACCACCTTTGTGAAAAGCAATGATGTAAGTTTTTTCCAGAGATATAGGACATGTGATTCTTGAATGGATCTATTAATTAAGATAGAGACTGGATATGCAATGGATGCAGTAGTGTTAGAGTATCTAAGTTTTAAATGCTCTGTAGGTAGACTGTCAAGGAGGTTTATCAGGCCTTACTTTTGCTGAGCTGATGTTTTATACGTGTGGTAGAGACCGTTTCTAAGGAGAAAGGAGGTTTGTTTGAAGTGTGAACCTCATCAGTGCTATTTTGTGAGGAGTAAGAGGTTAGAGTAGCAACTGAGTCTGTGAAATAAAACTTAAATGTACTATTAGCAGTTTGTATGGGAGAGCTGTCAGGGAGTGTGGGGGAGGGAGGCAAGGGTTTGGAGCACAAGGCATTCCAGGGTGAAATATTTTGTTAATAGAAGACCAAAGTTTGGCAGGTTGTTTGTTTTATTTGTGGATCTAACTGATACCACACCCACACTCACATCACTCTCAGTTGATCCTACTGACACTCTTGTCTCTCCCTCACTTCTACAGTAACAAAGAATTTGTCCTGAGAAAAAAAAAATTTCAATTTATTTTTTTCTTTCAATTATAATCTTCACATGTAGATTTTTATTCCTTGCTATTGTTTGTTATTATTGTTTGTAGTACTTGTTTTCTTACTGTAATTATATATGGTACCTTCTGGAGCTTTTCTCCTCGGGTCTCCACTAAAAATGGGACAAAATCCCAGTTGGGCTAACCCGGTTAAAAATGTCAATAAATAAATAAATAAATAAATACTGTTTTTGTTATCAGTAACATGAGGTTTTGTAAGGTTCCTAAGATGCCTATAGGTGTGTAGGTAAGATGAAGACTGAGAAACTTGCCAAATTCAACAAGCGTTCTCTCTCTCTCTCTCTCTCTCTACTACATTAGTGCTCTACTAGAGTGTGATAGCCAGACAGTTTGGGTGGATTTAACTCTTTTTCTTCTAGTGGGGGCAAGGCTATTTAGAGTATTAAGAAATAGTGAGTTAAATTTTAGGACAGTGTTGTCCAGAGGTAAGGTGTAAACAGTAGACCACTTAAGTTGTTTTTCAGGATATTGTTAAAAAATATCAGGTTTAAAGTTGGCAAGGTTACTGCACTCCTTAAGAAGGTATTCTTTGGTTTAATGGCTTATTAATCTCTGGACATAAACTGGATGTTGGTCGCCGAGGGAGTTTGGGGGGGGGGGGGTCTGTGAGATCTGTATAGATAAGGATTTGAAACTAGGAATCAGTCAAGAAAGGAGCCAGTGTCTGTGGCTGGGAGGCTATTAGTTCTGTAAATCCATATAGGTTGGTGGTATTGATGGGTCACTCTAATGCAAAGTGCTCCCAGTCAATATTGTTGTCACCAAGGACTATAGTTTCATAGCATATAGAATTTTATATCCAGTGTAGGATATCTTCCAGGATAGGAATGTTATTACTTGGGGGATGTACAGAGCAACTGCACAGAGGTTTTTATGGTTGTTTAGTTCAAGGTTTGAAATTAGTATTTCTGCAGAGTGAAATTTAGTATTGGGCTTATATTTAAGCTTGAAAGAGCAGGCATTGAAGAAGGCAGGTTTGTATTCATTGAGGGAGACAAAGCAAGGTGGTTGGAAAATAGTAATGCAACACCACACACTTTGTTGCTTAATTTATCAGCACATAAAATACCATAGCATGAGGGAAGAATTTCAGAATCTTTAATGTGGGGGTTAAGTCATGTTTCAGTGAGAATGACAATATTTATTTATTCATTTTACATTTGTTTACAGGGATAGTCCGACTGGGTGAAAACCCATTTTCTCTGGAGGCCCAGGGAGAAATGTTCAAAGACATTTAACAATACCAACATTTAGAAATAGATACATTTTGAAATACAAAAATTTAGGAACACAAATAAACAGAAATATTTAGGAATACTAGTTTGAATACATCATGGTGACAAAAAGTTACACACATCATAAAAGGTACATTAAGTAGAGTGAATAAGGTAATTGTAAAGCAAGATAATTTTTATTCAAAGTCAGACAAGAAATACTAGCAAAAAGTTGAACTGTATAGGAAATTATGAAAAAGGAACATTAGATGAGAGACAGGCAGAAAACTGCGGTGGTGGTGCTGCGGTAGCGTTGTCGCCTGACAGTAAGACTTTGTCCCGTTCGATTCTCAGCTAGAGTGTCTTCTGTCTGGAGACATGCGTGAATGGGCGTACATTCATTGAAGGTTGTGCATCAGGGCTGCCAACTCGGCACGTAAATAATCTACTGCCAATCATTAGCGGACCGGAGTTCCGCTGTGGCGACCCCTAACCTGGAAAAGCCAAAAGACACAACAACAACAGCAACAACAACAAGATGAGAGACAGGCAAGAATCTAAGATATGTAAGAAAAGAGACTAGTGAGGAAAGAAAAGAGTGGAGTAGAGAATAAAGTAGAAATACGGGAAGGAAGAGACAGTGCAGGAAGGGGAGGGGTGAATAGGAGAGGAGGCAAAGGTAAGACGTTAAAGATAAGATAGTGGAAAGACATTGGAAAGGATGAAATATTAAAGATTTGAAGGGGGTTAGGAGGAAAGTAAAAGAAGTAAGAAGAGGTCTGGAAGGAAAGTAAGTTGAAAAACTAATAGACAGCGGAAAGGGTTTAACCAGGACAGGGTTCCACTTGAAAACATCGGAATTATAAACCATCGAAATTCATGTGGTCGAGACCATATCATCGAGTGTTTAGAACATCGATGTTGTCAAGGGGAAGAAAAAGGCAAGTAAAAAAGGGAAAAAGCTAGTGTTTCTGCAGGGCAGCAAGGTGCCCTGCACACTGTCTGTGAATGTGCCATCTCTGTGATAGCACTGCAGACAGGTTACAGGAAATCTCCCGTTTAGCGCTTCTGCATATAGCGCTAAAATGGAGATTTCCCTTTACTCCACTGTAGTACGATCTTGGAGTTGATATATTAAAGTTGGGGGGGGGGGCACAGCCCCTCACATGGGGGGGTGCAGGGGACGAAGCCCCCCTGCATAAAATAGTTTTTAGAGTTTTTTTTTCTTTTTTTTATGTTCCCTTTGAATCTTCGATGGTTTGAAACTCAATGTTCTGGTCTTGATGATCAGAATTTCGATGTTTCAAGCTTTCAGTGATTCAAAGTGGAACTCCAGGACAGATACATGAACAAAGCTAGATTTTGCTGAGGTAGAATCTTCGTTGATTTTTGAAGTGGGTGGAGTTGACATTAGTGATGATGGGCTGAGGGATAGAATTCCATATTTTGGAGATGTAGTTAAAGTAAAGAGAGAGTCTCTGGCTTTGTTGTTGAATTGAAAGACCTCTAATAGGTTTGTGTGAGGAGCAAAGTGGGCAAGTGTTAGTATGAGGTAGAAGCATTAGATGAAGAACAGGGGTTTTGTCAGATTGGTGTACTAGTTTGAAAGTGATAGCGAGTTGAGTGTATGTTAAATAATGTGGTAGCTCTAGCCAGCTTAGATGGTGTAAAGCAGAACAATGGTGAGACCTGTATAGGCAGGTCTACTTGACATGACTGAAATCTCAAAATACTGAATTTCATTTTACTGAGACACTGAGACCACAATACCTAATTTTCAAAATACTGAAAATTCATTTTGCTGAGTCTCATTATACTGAAAACTTACAATGATGAATTTCAAAATGCTGAATTTTAAGCCATAGATATGCACACTTACAAAAAACACCAATGACTAGCTCTTTCCAAAACTTAAAGACTACTTACTTATCATCTTAACAGAAATTGGATGATATAAAACCAAATTATGTGGGGTCTATGCCCCCACACCACTCCTGGATCACACTACAGTGGAGAAAAGGGCATATACATTTACACTTATGCTTACCTTACAGTACTGTCCCTACTGCCACTACTGCCAGAAGCACATGAAAAGCCCACCATATTACTTTAGATACTTCCCATAAAAATGTAAATAGGCATACCTACATTTAGAAACACTACAACACTACTTTCTATGCTACTATCGGTATTCTGACAGTCGGCACTTTAAGTCACAGTAATGTGTTTTTATCACAAGCAAGTCACTGGTGAAGGGAAAGACACATCACATCTATAGCTTAAAATTCAGTATTTTGAAACTCAGCATTGTAAGCTTTCAGTATAATGAGACTCAGTCAAATGAGTTTTCACTATTTTGAAATTTAGGTATTGTGGTCTCAGTCAAATGAAATTCAGTATTTTGAGATTTCAGTCAAGTGCAGTAGACCTGTACAGGCAGCTGGAAGTGAATTTAGCTATTTTACTGTAGCAAGATTCAAGTCATGCTAGATCAGTTTTACTTAATTTAGTGAAGACAGGAGCGGCGTATAGTAGGGTGGAGAGAAGATGTGTCGTGGCTATTGCCTGTCTAGAATAGTTAGTGAGAAATGACTTGATTCTCCACAGTGAGCCTAGTTTAATATGTGTTTTCATGACTGACTGAGAATGGTGTAGGTCCAGTTTTAAGTTATTGTTGATTAAAACACCTAATAGTTTAGTTTGTGCTACGCCTGTTATTAAGGTGTTGTTTGTGGAATGTATTTAGAACGGAGTTGGGGGGGTTCCCAGACTTGCTGGGGTGAAAGAACATCGGTTTAGTTTTGGAAGGATTGAGAATCAGTTGAGAATCAGATAGCCATGATTCGACAGCTATGAAGGACTACTGTGTTAAAATGACAAGTTGATTTATGGATGGTGCAGCACAGATAAGTGTGGAGTCATCTGCATATTGAGCTAGGCAGGCTACGGGAGTAAATGTTAAGAGTCTGTTTGTAAAAACAGAGAAAAGTAGTGGACCTAGGATGGCACCTTGGGGTACCACCTTGTTGACAGGTAATAATGAAGATAGTTCTTGTTGCCATTTACCTGCTTGCTGGCGACCACATAGGTAGCTACGGAACCATGCTAGGGGAGTGTGGGTAAGTTTTAGACTGGAACGTTTGTCAAGAAGTTTCTGGCGGGAAGGTTTGGAAAGATTCAGAAGATGGAGGATACATGTTTCCCATTATTTCTTTGCTGGTTTATGGTGTTAGTGAAACTTAGAGGGCAGTAGTGGTACTGTGGTTGGGGCAGGACCGATGTTGTGTGCTGAATAAGAAGTTATTTGAAAAGAGGTGGTCATACCTCTCAATATCTTAGAGCAAGAAATCTGGACAAAGCCATAAATAATTGAGGGGACAATAGCCAAAAAATAGGGACAATTTTTAAATATTGCTCTTACAAACTTAGGAAGTTGATAGAATAACAGGTTTTGCATTAACATACATTTTCTGAACAGTATGAAGTCTGAAACTCAAATGTCTTTCATTATTTTCTGACTTTGTTCCTCAATTATTTGCCAACAGTTTGCCAGAAAACTCCAATTTTATGTGAAACAGACCAAAAATATAAGACAAAAATCTGGATATTCTGCAAAAATATGTACAGTCGAGAGGTATGGAAGTGGTTTAACAGTTGCAAGTGAATACATGTTTCTAATATTTTGGAAAGGGGTGATGGGATAGCAATGGATCTGTAGTTTGACAACTGTGCAGTGTAATAATATAAGCTATCTTCCAGCTTGAGGGAACATAATGTTCAGAGATAGAGTGGTTGATAAGAATGTCGATGGGGTAGGCTATGGCAACAGCAGCTAATTTTAGGAATACCATGGGTAGGTTGTCTGCAGCAAGGGTTGTAAGTTTAAGTTTGGAGGGTATTCATCAAAACCACTGTAATCCAAACAAAAAAAGCTTAGCCAGTAATCCAAAAAATAATTTAATAGTCTCTAACATCTTGGCCAACAAAACTTCAAGGAGAGTAGTTTTTTATGGTGAGAGTCTGAATTGGTTTAAATGAGAATAGGATCATAGATTCATAGGTTCATACTAGGCTATCTGCCCTGGGGCAATTATAAGCCTAGCCTGATTCTGTATGGCTTACGCCACCCCTTGATTTGAGTATACTGTGCCCTTTTTAAGGTTTAGTTTACTGTGCCTCTGTCTAATAGTGACACGGGAGTAATCCCTGGGACAAACCTACGATCCCCCATCCACCTATCGAGATTCTTCTTGAAGAGATTCAGTGAGGTGCTCTGCCTCACATGAACTGGAATTCTATTCCAAAGTGAAGGGAGCCTCTGGGTTATGAACCTGTCCCTCCAGCAAGTTCTATTTATTTCTGTGCTGAGGTTCAAGTCCCTTGAGCATGTGGCTCTAAGGGATTTAGATTTACTGAGGTGGAGCATGTCCATTAATTCTGGATTTGACATAGCTTTGTATGTCAGGCATAGATCGCCTCGAAGTAGGCGGTATGCAACTGAGTAGAGCTGGAGTTTTTTTAACCGAGCAGCATATGGCATCTGTTTGAGAATGAGTCCCCGGTTCCATTTGAAGAGTTTGGGATGGTTGGAGGTGTGCTAGGATTACACTTGGAGAGAGATTGCATGGAGTTAGCAAAGGAAGAGTTAAATTGTTCTACGATACTGTTGGTGTTACTAGTGGTAGAGGGGGTAGGGTAGATGTGTGGCCAGGGTGGAGGAGTTTATCTATCACAGACCAAAAGTTTTTGAGATTGTTGAGGTGTTGGTTCTGTAAATTGGTAAAGTATGTTTTTTGTCTAGTTTGACTTGGGACTTGGCTTTATTACAAAGTTGTTTGAATTGATCGTGATTAACTTGATTTTTGATGGAAAGCCTTCCTCCAAGGACTCAGTCTGGATCATTGTTTCTCGTTTATGACTCAAACACAAACTTCTTCAGACATTTTAAAACACAATTAAGTACATTTAAATACACAAAAATCCAAATCAAAATACTTTTCAATTACAACTCTACTTTAAAAAAAAAGTGTACAAAAACAAATTAAAAAACAATAAAAATAGTACAATGGAAAAATATAAAAATACTAAAAAATGATGAAATATCAACACCTTCTGTTGCACTAAGCATGTGTCATGGTACAATATAAAGTAAAAAAAAAATACTTACATACTACTTAAAAAACACTATAATGAAAAAAAAAAATATGTGTGTGTGTATAGAGTGTGAAAAAAATATATATGTATTATATTCTACACACACTTTGTTTTAATTTTTTTTTGTTAATTTGAATTTTGATTTTGTATTTTTATAGCTTGTGTTTTTAAAAAAATGTAAGAAGAAGTTGTTGTGTTTGTGTTGTGTTTGGGCTTCACTATTTATTACTCTGTGTGCCTGTCATTTTCTTTTTTTTGTTTTCCCCAGTTGTGGTTTTGGATTTTTCAGTTTATTGGATCATTGTTTCTGCTGATCAATGACAAGTCTTCAGGAATTGTAACTCATACTAAGGTGCAGTGCAAACAAAACAATGTGTTACCAAAATATGTCATTCATTTCTGTCTGTTACTTGATGCTTGTAAACTGTCTGGAGCAAAAAAAAAATGGGAAGAAGAAAGATTGGTAGGAGATTATAAACAGTTTGGAAAGGGTACTATCTGAAGCAATTACAGTTTTTGTATCTTAAGGTAAAAAGTACCATCTTCAACAATCTTTAAAAAAGTAATGTTCATAAACAGCTGGCACACAAATTAAATGTTTATGTTGGAATATTGGTAAATGTGAAAGTTTTCATAAGTGACAGCTCGTTTAATCATACCAAAGAATACTGATGTAATACTACAGCTGAACGTATATAAGTGCAGGTTGACACACAGCCAAGCAGTGTGCGTAAAATTCTGGCAACATGAATGCCTAGCACTTCAATGCAGAGAACTACTGCTTTGATCTGCAGTCCTGTGTTCGATTCCCTCATTATCCACTGGTATATTGTGTGCTCTTCAACAAGGCACTTGGAGTGCCCTTGAATCATGTCTGAAAATCAGTAGTTTTGCTAGCGAGTTACTTGGTAAACACATTTATAATATAACAAACTAGAGCTCATTAGCCTCACTGAAATAAAACAAGCCGTGTCTTATTTGTCTTAATGATCAAAACTTTAAAAAATAAGACATCAGTTTCAGAAAGCTTTCAAGATGCAAAAAAAATGTAGCCCAATTTAAAAAGCTTAATGACACAGTGTAAAAAGAAGCAGTTGTGTAAGAAACCAGGAGGTAGTTCAACACTTGAACTATGTATCAAACATATTTCAGGTTCAGCTATAGGTTACAGAAGTTCAAGTCAGAAACAAAGTACTTCTTTCCAAATATTATAACGTGTATATATATATATATATATATATATATATATATATATATATATATATATATATATATATATATATATATATCTATAAAAAACCACTACTACTATATATAGTGCAACCACTACTACTATATATAGTGCTTGCACTATATTTAGTAGTAGTGGTTAACTCATGCAGTGTAGTACTCATAATACTTATAATAAAGGTTATTTCACAGAGATGGAGGAAGATGACCTTTAGGGAAGAAGGAGAGATAGAGAGGGGAGGCTGTTAGTTCACGGTGAAGCTGATCTGACGGGGAATGGGGAGAAGGCAAAGTAGGTAAGGTATGACTATACTGAAGAGATTAGAAAGTGGGGTGCAGCTGAAGAGAAAGGGGAGCAGAGAATATAGCAGCACGTGCCATGCATTAAGAAAATAGTTGTAGAGAAGGAAGTAAGGGTTACAGATGCTGTTAAGATATGTACAGTACTGGGTTATGTTGTTAACGATACCGTGGCATAAATCAGTGCAATACTGGATAAAAGATTTTAAAAAGATATCAAAGAGCAGGAAAAGCTGAAACACAGTGTGAGATATAAGGTACTATGACTAGTGTACACTGTAACCTAGTCAGTGGAGCTAGTATAATTTAAAATGCAAGGCACTGGAAGGTTCACCAGACTAAATTCTCCCAATTAATCAATTAGCAAACTATTATACTTTTAAAAACAGAGTGCAAAAATACTATATACACAAACAATGAAACACAATAAGTAAAGAAGTGCATAGAAAATCATTTGTGGGTCAAGCAGAAATCTTGTAAAAACTTGTACATAGAAAATAAATATTTGAAAGTTTAAAACCCTTTTAAAACCACATTTAAAACACTGTTGTATGTTATACAAATTGTTGAACAGCACCCTCTGCTGGACAGTCACATAATTTAAAATTTATCTGCCCTAAGCTTTAAGACAGGCGTCAATGAAACCATTTAATTTAAACCAGGATACCTAGTAGCTTCAAGAACTAGTTGCCAGTACAGTTCCCTGTATTCTAAGCGTGTTTCCCAAGGACCACCCTTAGGATCAATGGGCAATGTTTCAATTACATACAATGAAAATCAACTGCTGCATAATTCACAGTATGTTTATACAGAGAATTGTTACTGTTCATCTGTTTTATATCGTACCTATGTTCATACTTTCTTGACTTTAATTTTCTCTCTGTTTTGCCTATATAGAATGCTTCACATTTGTCACACAATGCTAAATAAATAATGCCATTAGTATTGCAATTGGTAAAACCTTTTGTCTTAATAAATCTGTTTCTACTTTTTAGATGAACCATCTCTCCAACTTTGACATAAGGACATTGGTCACAACGACCACATTTGCATGTGCCCCTTTTATTAGAAAGGTGAACACCTGTCCTAGGGGTACCATTCTCCAAAATGTTCTAAATACAGCGTCCCCTTCTGTAAATACACTTAAAAGGCTTCTCAAATATATACTGCAGGTCTGATGTACTAGCAAATCTGTTCCATTCTCTTTCTATAATATTTCTGGCCAACCCAGCAGGAGTTGATTTTCATTTTTATGTAATTGAAACATTGCCCATTGATCCTAAGGGTGGCCCTTGGGAAACACTCTTAGAATACAGGGAACCTGTACTGGCAACTAGTTCTTGAAGCTAGCTAAACTTTAAATTATGTGACTGTCCAGCAGAGGGTGCTGCTCAACATTTTGTAAAACATGCAACAGTGTTTTAAATGTGGATTTATAAGGGTTTTAAACCTTCAAATATTTATTTTCTGTTCACAAGTTTTTACAAATTGTAATTAATGTATGTGTTTTACACGAGTTCTGCTTGACCCACAAATTATTTTCTATGCACTTCTTTACTTATTGTGTTTCATTGTTTGTGTATATAGTATTTTTCCACTGTGTTTTTAAAAGTATAACAGTTTGCTAATTGATTAATTGGGGATGTTTCTGTATATAAATGGGATTCAGAAGTTGGTATGCTCATCTGAAGAAGTTTTTGTGGTGAAAATGTGGTGATACAGTTAACGCATTCTGTATGTGCTTTATGCTTTTTTATTATTGTGTGCAATCAATACAACTGTGGATTTTATTCTGGTGAACCTTCCAGTGCCTTATTTTTGGTTATCAATTTGCTTTTGGCACTTTTTTCCACTTTCTTTGTTTAATAATTTAAAATGTCCATAAAACAAACATGAGAATAAGTTAGTCAAACAGAATGTTAATCCTTGGGTTTAGACAACTGCATGCTTAAACCGCACACAGAAAAGGAATGTACTGCACACAGTTATTATTGTATTAATGTACGTTTGATAACATAGATAGCTGGATGGCTTACAAATAGGACATGGCAAGTATCATACAGCAACTAGACAGGTGAAATCCTTGGTTACAGTCAGGGTATCCCACGGGACTCTGTCCTTGGTCCTTACTTGTTTAGATTGTACCTTTCAGACCTAACTTTTTCATCTGAGGTGTTCTGCAGTCTATATACAGACAACCTGCACTTGGGTAAACTGATCACATGTGTTACAGATAAGGCATGTCTGCAAAATAACCTGTACAATTCAATTGAAAAACAAACAAATATGTTAGGGAAAAATATAGAAAATAAAAACCACACAATAAGCTGGTTGCATAAGTATGCACACCCTTAAACTGATACTTTGTTGAAGCACCTTTTGATTTAATTACAGCATTCAGTCTTCTTGGGTAGGAGTCTATCAGCATGGCACATCTTGACTTGGCAATATTCCTTGCAAAAGCACTTCAAATGTGTCAGATTGCAAGGGCATCTCTTATGAACCGCCCTCTTCAGGTCACCCCACAGATTTTCTGTTGGATTTAGGTTGGGCTCTGGCTGGGCCATTCCAAAACTTTAATTTTTTTCTGGTGAAGCCATTCTTTTGTTGAGTTGGATGTATGCGTGGGGTCATTGTCATGTTGAAAGGTGAAATTCCTCTTCATCTTCAGCTTTCTAGCAGACGCCTGAAGGTTTTGGGCCAAAAAGTGACAGCTATTTGGAACTGTTCATAATTTTATTATTTTATTTATTTATTTATTTCAGTTTGATTACCGGGGAAGTCCACTGGGCCAAGAAGTGCCCATTTTCAGTGGAGGCCCGGGGAGAAAAGCTCCACAAGCAATACAATGAAACATGGTTACATAAAGTTAATGGTATAATACAAGAGTAAGATTCATACAGTCAGGAAATACATTTACATAAAATGTGCATAATGAGCAAGCATAATAAAGCAATACAGTGCAGAGAAAAAATAACGATAATACTTAGATGTGCAAAAGTTTTTTTTTGTTTGTTTTTTCCATCTTGACTAAAGCCCTAGTTCCAGCTGAAAAAAAGCAACCCCAAAGCATGATACTGCCACCACCATGCTTAACCATGGGAATGGTGTTCTTTTGGTGATGCAAAGTTTTATTTTTGTGCCAAACGTACCTTTTGGAATTGTGGCCAAAAAGTTAAACCTTAGTCTCATCAGACCATAACACATTTTCCTTTCTGCTTTAGGGAGACTTGATGTATTGTTTTGCAAATTTTAGCTGGGCCTAGATGTTTTTTCTGTGTAAGAAAAGGCTTCCGTCTTGTAACCCTACCCCATAGTTCAGACATATGGGGAATATGGGAGATTGTTGTCACATGTAGTACACAACCAGTACTTTCCAGAAGTTCCTGCAGCTCCTTCAGTGTTGCTGTAGGTCTCTTGTCAGCCTCCCAGACTAGTTTTCATCTTGTCTTTTCATCAATATTGGAGGGATGTCCAGTTCTTTGCAATGTTACTGTTGTCCCATATTTTCTCCACTTTTTGATGACTGTCTACACTGTGTTCCATGGTATATCCAATGCTGTGGATATTTTTTTATACCCTTCTCCTGACTGATACCTTTCAACAATGAGATCCCTTTGTTGCTTTGTAAGCTCTCTGCAAATTATGGCTTTTGCTGTAACAGGCAATTGAATATATGTCAGAAAAATCCTACTAGGACAGCTGAACTTTATTTGGGGTTAAGCAGAGTCTCTTTAATTGATGGCAAGTGTGTACCCAAGAAGACTGAATGCTGTAATTAAACCAAAAGGTGCTTCAACAAAGTATTAGTTTAATGGTGTGAACACTTATGCAACCAGCTTATTATATATTTTTTATTTTTTTATATTTTTCCCCTAACAGATTTTTTTGTTTTTCAATTGAATTGTATAGGTTATAGGTCACATTAAAGGTGGGAAAAGCTTTGAAATTATTTATTGTGGTCTCTTTTTTTATATCACAAAAACCTGGCATTTTAACAGGGGTGTCGAAACTTTTTTATATCCACTGTAGGGCATTTAAGAGGCAACTATCTCTGGGAATGTTTGGGGTTATCAAAAAAAGTGAGTGTGGAGCAAGTGTTGCCAGTTTAGTGATTTGACTTGTTTGGTTTGGCTTAATTCTCAGGTTGGGGAGAGAGGGAATTTATTCGTATCTTCCTTCTTAAAACTCAAAAACTCTAAAAACGTATGGTGTGTTTCTGCGGTGGGAAAACATAAAGTGTAACACATGAAAATTGAGTTGTTCATACTGTACTGTATTTCTTCAATTTTTTTTCTGGTTGCTTGAGAGTGCTGGTTGCTTGAATTCTGGTTCACTGATAGTTTACTGTAGTTTGGAGTCTGGAGGTTTCAGTAGGTTACAACTTACTTCTTAGTCTCACAGAGATGAACAACAATCATTTCTGTCATCTGCTCCCTTTGAGCCTTAGTAAATTGCATTGCAATATTGCTGGAGTTGAATCTAAAGGCTTTTTCAAAATAGTGACTAAAGATTGATGATCATTGTCTGTTTGAACAGGTCTACCATAAATGTAGTCACTGAACTTGGAACATGTGAAAACAACTGCTAAAAGTTCTTGTAATGTAACATCAGCAATTTAATTCTTCAATGGCAGCAGGCACTGAATTTGTAGATGTAAAGTTCTTTGCTAGTAGCAACCTCTTTATTAGTTACAGTTCTCTTTAATGTGGAAATATTCAGACAAATTTTACTTCCGAGGAGATTGTGCTTATTGTTGACTGATAATGGTGGATTGTAATGACAGATGTTTGAGAGGCCTTTTATGATTTAAATTTTCTCAAATGGGTAGTAGTTGATAACTTGTGTCGGAGTATGTAAAATAAATGCTGACAGACACAAACTATGCGTATAGCCACTCATCCCCTTGAAATTATGTTGTTGTACTTTGCAGGTGTTACTGGATAACCCCCTGAATTTTGATTCTTAACCATGATGCATTGCACTGTGATCTGGGCAGAAATGCAATGCAATACTGCTCAAACCCACATACATAATGCAACTAAATTTGTTGTGGGCCTGAAAAAACATACAAATATCAGGTGATTCTTGACAGTCCTTCACTAAGAAGGTCAGTAAGATGTTTGTAGTATTTTCCATGCATCGTAATATGATAATACAGAAGGAAGATTGACATCTCAAGTACATGGTTGCAGTACAACAGGTGTCAGACCCTGCAACAACAGCAGCAGCAACAGAAGGCAATAATGCACCGTATGAGCTTTAGATGACCCACGTGCAGGTTCATCCAGTTTCTGCATGGCATCAAGGAGCAAAGCCTTGCCTCTGAGTTTCTGCTGTTCACTGTCCATCCATCGAAGGTGATTGAACTGAGCCTCAGTGCCTTTAAGAAGAGCATCAACTAGCAGCACAACAAGCTTCACAGACTGCCTGACTTTGGACAACTTGTTTTTCAGGCATGTAATGGTGAGAATCAGGATTCCCATGAAGCTTTTCAGATCTGACTGCAGCATGTTCAGAGCCATTGCCAGGGGCTGCATTGCTTGCACAAACTCAGCAACAAAGATAATTTCTGCAGGCCTGAAGATAGCAATTCCAATCTGTTCACATATCTCACTCAGCAAGCCTTCACCCTGAGTTGCAATGAGGTGAATTCTCTCCATTGCATAGAAAGTGGAATTCCATCATGTCGCATTGGGAATAATCAATGCCAATTCACACTTATTTTGAGCCACCTCAGCAGCTTGGGTGCTGCAACTAGCCTTGTTCCAAGCAGCATAGCATTTGGCCACGGTGCTTTGCATGATCTTTTTATACTGTGCATCATTACAAGCAGATTCAGCATCTTGCACGATAGCTAGATTCAATGCGTGTGCTGCACATCTCAGATGGGGAGGTAGTGAAAACGTGTTCTCGCTTTGCCGTGACTAACTCAGCATGGCTCTCATGCTTGTTGTAAATCACTTCACCATCATCATTCTCATCTTGCAAAAGAATGCCTGTAGTTTCAAATCTCTGACATTCCGAGAAGACAGTGAAAGCCTTAACAAAATTGCTGCCATTGTCAGTAATTGTTGCACACACCTTTTGATCTATCTTGTACTTGATGTGAATGCTCTCAAGAGTCGATGCTATGCATACCTCCCAAATGTACCAAATTATTCATTTTTTACTGAGTTTTGGGTCCAAATAATGGGGTGCCACAATTCCTGAGTGGCACCCCTTAATTGCTGAATTTCCCAGTTGTTTTCTTTGAATTTTCTTTTTCCGGCTTCTTCTGCTGACATCATCATGTGCATGAAACAGCTTGCCAGCTTGTCGGAATTGAGCTCAAACAATAACGTGAGTTAATTTCTGGCCAGCCGCAAGGTAATGGAAATCCTGCTGCAGGAACAAGTGAAGGGAATGGAAATCCAACCAGCTGTCTGTTTAAGCTGCTGCAGTAAGTTCCTTAGAGAACAGAGAAATAATTTACCTTTCCTGCAGTAAGTTAGCTTAACTTTAACAGAAAAATGCTTTAGCTTTAACAGAGATTGTGCTAACGAAGAAATGCTTTAGCTTTCTGATTGTGTGAGTTCCAAACTCAGTGAGAATGGAGAAATGCTGCTGCTGGCTTTAAAAAAGTTAGCTTAGCTTTAACAGAGAAATGCTTAGCTTTCCTGCAGTATGTTAGCTTAGCTTTCTGATTGTAAGTTCTGAACTTAGTGAGAACGGAGAAATGCTGATGCCTTTAACAGAAATTGTGCCATATGCTTTAGTTTCCTGCAGTACATTAGCTTAGCTTTCTGAGAATGGAGAAATGCTGCTGGCTTTAACAGAGATTGCTAACAAAGAAATGCTTTAGCTTTCTGAGATCTGAACAGGGTGTGTGTGTGTGTGTGTGTGTGTGTGTGTGTGTGTGTGTGTGTGTGTGTGTGTGTGTGTGTGTAAAATGTCCCAGGTGAATATACCTGATGGCTACAGGTATTTGGCTACAGGTAACAAGAGCCTAAAGTCCCTTCTCACCACCACTTCCACATTTATGTCTCATATTTTTCTTCTGTTCCTCATAAAATATGTGGTTTTCAGGATATTTGTGGCAAATCAGTGAAGGATTGAATTAATTCACTAAATAATGACAGGCATTTGAATTTCAGACTTCATATTCTCCAGAAAATAAATGGTAACACAAAAACTTTTTATTCTAACAATTTTCTCACTTGCTGAACTGGGCTGGCTTGAACTCTCTCTCCTCCTTCAATGGTATCAACTCTCACTCGCCCACAAACTAGTAAACCATCCACTAAATGTCCCATCCCTCCAGAATCTTCTCCAACGCTATCGCACCACCAGACTACTAAGATCCAGCAACAAAAATCACTTGCAGATCACTAAAGCCAATAACTCTGCTGGTGAAGCACTATTCTCTTGCACAATAGCCAAATTATGGAACTCCCTCCCACCTACAATTACCTCCGTACCATCATGTACCCAATTCAAAACTTTACTAAAAGCACACCTAAAAACATGCTGGCTATGCCCTTGCAACTCTCACTCTAATATCACCCACCCTATCCAACCACTACCTTTCTTTCCACCCCACTAACTACCTTGATTATAGCAAGCTCAGATGCTCATAAGCCTAGTACTTATTGTACAGCAGGAACTTCTTATTGTAACATTTGTTAATGTCTCTTATGTACTTCGCAGATAAAGATTCTAGTTGTCTACTGATGTACTATGCTCTTCATCTGTAAATATGTTTGTAATTAATTGCTATGTTAATCAATTTGTTAATCGCTATGTAATCCAATGTAACTACTGTCTGTTTATTTTAACTGTAAAGCTTTTCTCCTCGGGCCTCCACTGAAAATGGACCTATGTCCAGTCGGACACTCACAGTCAACAAATGTAAATAAATAAAATAAATAAATTCTAAGTTTATAAGATCAATATTTGAAATATGTCCCTGTTTTTGGGGCTGTATTCCCCCATTATTGACTTTGTCCAGTTTTTCTTTGAACTAAGAGGTTGAGAGCTATGGTGAGAAGTGAAAACTGAATTCTGTGTCCCCCATTATTGGCATTGTCCAGTTTTATTTGTGCTAATAGGTTGAGAGCTATGGTGAGAAGTGAGAACTGAATTCACTAAATGATAGCCATTTAAGTTTCAGGCTTCCTTTCCTTTGGTAAACTGCTGATCTGGCATAGTGATATGTTGCTCTGACTGTAGTGTACAGGGTCATGGGTTCAAGACTTGGCAGTGAAATGTGTGGCAGTAACACATTTTATTCTAGCAACTTTCCAAAATTATACAAGCAATGTTTAAAATATGTCCCTGGTTTGGGGGCTTTTTTCCCCTCCCCAATACATTTTGGCTTTTTCCAGATTTCTTGAGCTGCAAAGCTGATAGATACAGTTGAGTGTCAAGTGGATTTTACAAGGAGCTGAGAGCTTCAGGAGAAGAGAAGTTTAGTGTTGCTTACTCTGAGTCTGCTTGCATTGCGAATAGCATAGAAGGTTAAATACTTGCTTTTGATGCAGACGGCTGTGGGTTCTATTCCCACAGTATGTAGAAGCATTGCTGATACTGTACTGCGTTATTGTACTTTTAAAGGGGATAGCTACAGATACAACAGAAGTGAGAAAATGTCATGCACAGGGGTATGTGTGCCTCAGTGGAAAGAGTACACAATATCATTAACCCAAATTCAGGAACAGAAAATCAGAATTATGTTCTCTACTGCATTATAAGAAAATATTTTTAAACAAGTACATTACATTTTCCAGCATTCAAGATAAACATTTTTCCACTGCAGACAGTGGAGAAGCAAGATTGGCCAGTTAACAGCACCTAGATTACAATGATAATTTTGATGCTTCAGGATGAAGGTAAGAGGAAGTCTTAAAACATGCAGTAGTTTATCTTGTTGTGCATTTACAGTTATCGAATTGGTCTGATAACACAAATCAGAGTAAGTCAAGGAAAAAAATGAAAGTGAAAATAAGTTTGAGAGGCTGTGCAATATGCCCATTCACTACTGTCATTTTATATATATATATATATATATATATATATATATATATATATATATATGTGTGTGTGTGTGTGTGTGTGTGTGTGTGTGTGTGTGTGTGTAAGTAGACTTTTATGGTGGAAATGTTCTGAATTGGGCAGTTTTGTCATTATTGGTTTGTGGCATTTTGTTTCATTAGCTACTGGAAAAATGTTCAAACAATAAATTTAAAATGTGCTCTAAGTCTAACAAGTGTGATGTTGAATTACATAAGGAATATGATTTAATAAAGGCAGGAAGGTGTATCAAAGGACACATGCACATTTCTTGTTTTGTGTGCAAGGGGCCTATGATTTGAAAACAGCCCAAAGGTAATTTTTATCCACCAATGGCCAGATGCATTTTCTTTGGATGTGGTGTGGCTTTCAATGCTGTTTCAATAAATGTGAGTTTCAAGGACAGAGAAGTTTTAATGCTAAGTCTATTTTCATTGTGAGACAGTATTGCTTTGTTTAGCAGATGTTTATTAGTGTTTGTGCATTGTGCTATAAAATGTAAATATAAAATACAAATAATCATTGTAGAAGTAAAGCAGTATGCACATTAGTGTTTATGGTAAATGGGGCGAAATAGCCAGGTAATGGGACATTGGAATGGCTGCAGGGGATCTCTGGTGCCATATTTTGGTTGTCTGTTCTTCAGTATGCATTTGAAAGCTGGTATCCCACAATCCCATTGGAGTGGATGGGGTTACTTAAGTTTGCATGCAAATTTTAAGTTAATCAGCATACGGATTTCTTCCTACTTTCCATGGGCCTTGTCCAGATTTTTGATGCTTCCAGGTTGAGAGGTATGATGCTATGAGATCATATGTATGCCTCCCCTGTAATCTACAACATGACAAAGCACCTGACTTTCTTTGAAGTATATCACAGTTGATCCAGTGGGGGTGACACCAAAGAAACTATGATTCTGATGGGTCCAAATGTCAGCCATAGTGCAAACAGTTGAAATGCTTGCTAAGGTTTCCATCAGATTCTCTTCCATATCACTGAACTGTTTCTCCACTCTTTCATTGTGTATTCATTGTAAATAGTTATATAAAGTGATATTTTGGTTGAGTTTGTTGTGTTAACAGTCTTGTTAGCCCTATATGACATTTTATGTAAGCATTTGTGCGTCCTCAGCATTAGTTTTAGCAGATTAGCCTAATGTATGTTGTTGAAAATGTGATGGGTTATAACTTGTTATTGGTCTTGTGTTGCTTGCTGTGCATACTTTGGTTTAAGTATTACATTGTGACTCTTTGACTATAAAGTCTAGCCTGTGGGATGTTGTAAACTGTAAAATGCTATTCATCATTATTGTAACACTGTGTATGCAACTTTAATACACTCGTATTCATGTGCAGTAAGCATGTATTCCTCACACACAAGTACAATGTGAGTAAATCTGAACATGATAATTGATAACTATACTTATGTAAAAGTAACTCAACAGTAACTAGTCACTTTAGTTAGTTGTTAGTAATAGTAATGTATTACTTTTTTAGAAAAGTAATAAGTAATAGTAATATATTGCGTTTACTTAAAAGTAACTAGTAATAGTAACTTATTACTTTTATAAGTAACTAGCATAAAACTGGATATAGGCAAGTGGAGGAGAGGCAAGGGGGGAGTGATCTGGAAGACGTGTCCGGCCCAGGATTTGGGTGCACATCACTGCATAAGAAAATATTTTGAAACCATAAGTAAAATAAATGGCATCTTAGTAAGTTAGCATTTAGCCTATAATTAAACTTGGATCAGTAGACAGTGAAGAAGATGGGATTGTATTTACAGTGGAGGTAGGGTGTTCTGTTGAATAAGTCAGATGAGATTTTGTCAGTGTAACACTGACAAGTGGTGTGAGTAGAGTAGGAAACAGCTGAAGATTTCAGAATTGGTGAGATTGTTGATACGTAATATGAGAGGTGCGACAGGAGAAGGAGTACATGGATTAATAAGTACATCAGCATCGTGTTTTAATGGAGGTAATAAATATTGTCTGTATTTATTCTGAGAGGCTAGAAGGTAGAAATTAAAAAGAGAGGGGTTAAAAAGTTATCTGAAAAACTAGGAAGTGATATAATATGGGTGCGTTATAAAGTAAGAAGGTGGGCATAGATTTAAAATGGTTATAGAGGCAGGAAGAGGAGGGTTTACGATTAAAATAGGTGGGTCTTATGGAGGTATAAATGTAGTTACAGTGGAGGTGGGTGGGAATTGAGGGTTGAGAAGGGGAACAGAGTAGGATGCACCAGATGAATGTCTTTTTATTTTTTGTTATTTGTAGTTACATTTGAAAGAAAACAAATTGGTGGTAATGCTGAAATCAGGTTAATACACTGTTAATGTTTTACTTTAAACATTCATTTATTGAGGAAATGAGTTTTATAACCTGCAGTAGGAAAGCATCTGAATTATAACAATATCAGTTGTTACTTTATCTTTTAAGATCAAGTTTATGAGTGAAAAATAATAGTATTGGCCAAGATATAGTAAGTGTGGAATAAGCTATATTCATGTGCTGCAATAACAACAAGGCTAGAAGGTCCAATTGTTTACACCCACAAAAGATTTAATAAAACAAGTGATAAAATGAATTGAAAAACAAACTAAGTAGTATAAAGCGCTTTTCATCTAGTAAAATAACTAGACTTCATCAGATAAAATATTCCCCACACAGATCCTTAAATTAGAGGTCCCCGCCATGTGACCACTGTTATATCAACTAGGGTTAACCCTTACTGTTACTAATCAGTCCAACAAACTAAACGACAAAGTCACTGAGTCACAGTACAAAGTTTTAAAGTTTACAGATGTAACTAAACTTACTCTAATTAATAAACATCAATTTAAAATAAAACAATAAGTATTTTAAACAAATATGTTGTAGCTCTAAGAGGTGTATAAATACTATGTGTAATTATACACTTACTTATAGCTTAATCATCTTGACAAGCTTTTCAGTTTCAAAATGCATGCGATGAAACAAGTTTCATTCAACCATGGGAAATAGCCAGAATTCAATCTCAGTTGTCAAATCAATTCTAGCCTTTCTAGTAGTAGGGAAGTTGGTCTCCCCTAATTTCTACAGGAACATGTTGTGCCAGTGTATTATCTAACTTGTTTCTATTTATGCAATGCATGCTCATACATCTATTCCATAAGTTTATGATTGGTCTTACCAATGTAAAATGTCGCACAGTGTTGACATTAAGCCAAGTAAACAATTTATCTAGAGTTGCAATTAAATTCATGTGCTATAGAATGGGAGGAGACCAGCCTTTTAAGATGGTGGAGACAGAAATGGCCAAAATTTGCCCCAAGTATGAGTAGTTCTTAATTTTTGCATAATTTAATTTAATATGGAAGTTCTTTTCTATGATAGTTTACTTTAAAATAAGGGGACTTTAACATAACTGACATAAGAGTATGATTAATCCCATTCCAATGTACATACCTCCCTCACTAAAAGAAACAAGAGAGAAATGGTATTTCTTAAGATATGGTTCTATAAATAACTGGCCTTTGATAATCTTTGGTGAAAGTCTCCCTCTGGTGTAGATGTGCCAATACATCTATTTTCACAGATGGATGGCAGCACTTTGGGATATACAGGAGGAGCAGACCGAAGTTTGGAGAGATACTAGTCAGTCAGCATCTAGGAGAAGAAACAAAAGGCAAATAGATAATTTTAAGGGACAGAGTGAAATATATAGCTACAATGGAGTAAAGTAGAATACAAATGGCAACAGATTGCATATGCTGGCCTTCTCTACAGACCCACTGAAAGAAGCTCTGGCTCAAATAATTTTACACCAGGGAGTTAATCATCCAGGAAAGAGCAAATGGAAGGGGTTGAAACTCTTCATTATATCTGAAGTATAACAAACCACAGAAATAATTTTACAGTTGTCCTAGCCACTCATAATGCTTGTGTGTAGCACAAATATCAGAAACATTCCAAATTAGGCAAATTCAGCAAAACAGCAAGGTGAAATAGAACATGACTTGTATTAAAAACAGTTTTATAAGACTGACAATTTATAGCAATCAGAACCAAACAGTAATGCAGTTACTTGGCAGACCAACACTGTTGAAAAATCAGAAAGCCATATTGCCATATTGGTTAAACTCTAAGCAAATAAATCCATCAACTAGGTTCAGTTCATGGACTGATCAAGAAAATGACAGCTTAACTGTTCAAAAAGTTATGGTCATACAATGAAGTTGCCGTTATTCAAGTAACAGTTCCAATGAACTACTATGTGCACTGACTGCTCATAGGTTCATAGGTTCATAGGTAGGTACTAGGCTATTGTCCCTATGGCCTATATAAGCCTAGCCAAATGGTATCCTGGCTTTTGCCACCCAAGAAAAGTATTTTCCTGTGCCCCTGTCAAGCAGAATCACAGAAGTGATCCCCAGGGTGAATTTCCTATCTCCCATCCAATCATCAAGATTTTTCTTGAAGAGTGTAGTTTTATAAAAGGATGCTTTGCATTGTGCCACTTTGATGTGTACAGAAATGTCAGATAGGAATTGTAACTGATTATCATTTAACTAGCTATAATTCAAAGCGTCCTTTTATAAAACTACTTAACTTACTTTTACAATGGCTAATTCTTTACCACTATCTACCACATAGGACTTCTATTTCTGAAAATAAAATAATCATCTCGTCAACAAATAGCTGTCTTGGCAATGGAATACCCTACAAAGTACTCCAAAACATGTTAATACTTTTCCTAGCAGTGTTAACTCTAACAGCATAAATTGTAGTAAAGATTAGCTGTATCTGTACATTAACTTCCAATTTCTCCAGCCTCAACATGTCCTTCTGTCTAATTGCCCAACTTATCTAACACATGCATCTAATATATTTTATCATATACATTAAAAATCTTTCCTTTCCTTCTGAATACATTCTGTATCCTTAATATTAGAGAAAAATATATTCTATCCTTAATATTAGAACAAATTCTCTTAAATCTAACAAACTGTGACTCAGGGATTTTTTTATTATGCACAGAGAATAGAAATGATTAGCCTGCAACAGTGTTTTGGAGTCCTTCCTGTACAGACTAGTCCCAAGGGCCTGATCTTCACTAGCAAACAATAATAAATCCAAATAAGAAATTTTTTACTCATTAAATGTTGCATAGTACAAAAAAATCTGAATGATGAGGATTTATGAATTGTAAAAATCTATTCCATGCTAAAAGATCAGCCATCCATATTACCGATATTCAAAGTCTGACAGAATTAGTCTTTAATATATAAAATTACAAAAGAAGTTTACAGGTATGTGAGCCCTTGTAGCATACAGAGATAAAGTTCTGATTATGTCCCAAGCAAACTGAGTTCAGTTAACAGCTTAGATGCCTAAGTGAGATGGCAGGATAGGATGGAAGTGAATTCTCTGCTGACTTGCCTATCCTGGGTGGGGTGATGTGGGGGGGGCTGACTAACCACTTGGGTGACACCTAGTGAAAATACGGGTATTGCAGTTGAGTAGCATGAGTCTGTGAGCACATGATGCCCATATGCATATGTGTGAAGCTGGGGGGATTGAGTGTGTGGGGGCATAATATGTGCAGCAGGTGAAGTGGAGCTCAGGGAGTCACAAAGAGAAAAGGGGTGCTCCAGCAAGGGATGGGTGGGTCACTCTACATAATCAGTTAGTTGGCCCACTACCTACCACATAAATCTCACCACTGGAGAATGGATGCGCTAATATTGCTAGCTAGGCAGGAACAAATAGGCATCAGGGTTCTCATATAATCTGTGAATGTCGATTCCCACCCCAAAGAATGAATGGGCCAGTTGGGTACAGGTACAGAGCCATTACTGTCCTACAGAGAGAAAGAAAAAGTTTTCTATTTTGCAGTGTAATCCAGTGCTGAGATGGCTATTGGGTGATGACATGAATATGGTTTATAGGAATGAATACTGTACAATCAGTGGTAAAGAATCAAATATCTGTAAAAGACAAGAGGATTTATAAAGGACTTATTTGTATATAGCAGCTGTAGTGTATATGAATAAGTGAATGGGTAAGGCAGGACAGCTGGCTCCAAGCTACAAAGCAATAAAGTTCTGACTGCAAACCAGATAAACTGGGATCAGCTAGTGACTGGGATGCTGGAAGAATATGTAAGCGAATGTGGGTGTGAGTGGCCAGTGCTGAGGTAGCTAATCTAGATAGACTGCCAACATTAATAGGCAGACAGGTATACACCATGCAGCATATGAGCCAGAGATGTGTGCTTGGCTCTACAAAGCCATGTTTATGCAGTAGCCTTCATCATGCAATTCTGCATCTGCAGAAACTCACGTGTGCAAAAACATGCACACCCACACACACACACACACACACACACACACACACACACACACACACACGCACACACACACACACACACACACACACACACACACACACACACACACACACACACACACACACACACACACACACACAGGCATAGCACACCCTTGTGTACATAACTGTACATGTCTGCCACCAGGGGAATTGTTAGGTGGTAAAACAGAAATTCCCTGATGACTGCCTGGATGACAGCCACTGCCATGATTGGCCCTTGCCCTGTCAGTGAATTAATTGGTATAATTGCAGTGAAAATGACCTGCTGGTTAGCAGTCACAGGAATACAGAATGCAGCTAATAAAGTTTTAGGAAAGTAGAATATAAGGGCAGTGTGAGATACAGCTGTCAGGATGATGTCATATCAGGTCAACCCAATCTTATTTCTGCCCATCCCCTGGACACTTGCACTAACAATTTCTCCACTTGCAGGGCACCTGTATATAAGGAGTGAGCCAAACACTTTCCAAAGACGTCAGTGTATGAAACGGAGGGGAGTTCCAGGATACAGAGTAATTTGTCACAGTGTCAGTGTCTACAGAGGAGAAACAGCGCAGAATTCAACAGTAAGATTTTTAATTGATGTTAGCAATGGTACAGCGAATACCCTGTATAAAAATTTCAAACTTAAAAGACAGGCTGCTGCTTCTCAGCAATTGGACCTGAAAGGTTATGAAGTGGGAAAAGAGTAAGAGATATGGATAACTAGTTGTTTTTCACCAGTATTAATTGATGTGTTTGAAGCTGGAAATACACACATAAAACCATATATATATATATATATATATATATATATATATATATATATATATATATATATATATATATAGTGGTGGGTGCCCCTAGTGGCCATTAGGAAATACTGTAAAAAATATATGCATGCATTGGATTAAAATATTTTGTTTAATCTTTCATATTAGCTAAAAAGTATTAATAATTTAAGACTGTCATGAATTTTATGATTCTTTCATTTTATTATATGTTGTTGAGATGCTTATTAAAATAGCAATGTCTGATACTTATAATAAAAGAGTTTAAGTAAAATGAGTTCATAAAGGAAAACTCTACCATAAAACTGAAATATGCATATGTGTTCATCATAACTGGATATTGTTTGTGCTGTGAATGTATCACAATTACTCAAGATGTTTCTTAGTGTATTTTAATGGCTATAATGGGGACTGCCAGACTAACTGGACGTTGTTTTTCAGTCTCTTTATACTTACCCCAGAATGAAGTTTGAGTCCCTTAAAACAATTCACCACCCAGACATCATAATATGATTTTTCCCTTCGTTTAATTAAGAGTACGAGTGTTATGTGGCTAACTGAATAACTCTGATATGTGCGAACATTTTAGCTAGTAAAATTCTTTCTTGGCCCAATATAATCGAAGATGCAATCCTTCGAATGCATCTTGATCATACTTGAAAGCACGAAACAGCAAAATAGTGAAATGGCATATAAGCGATTTCTTTCCCTGGGAAAGAAATCACTTGGCCACCTCCGTTACTTTGCCGTTTTCGTCACTGTAGTGTGATCTTGGAGTTAGTATATTTAAATAGGGGAGTGGGGGCAAGCCCCCCACTTTATGTAATGTTTTGAAGTTTTTATTTTTATTTATTTATTTTTTTTGGAACAACAATTTTTCCCCTGGGAATAAAATGCTGTTTCGAGTGTTCAGGATTGTAAGCTTTCGCTTACATGTGGTCAATAAATCAGCATTCGCTTTTTTAAGCATTCTCTGATTTAATATAGACCCTATATATATATATATATATATATATATATATATATATATATATATATTTTTTTTTTTTTTTTTTTCATTATAAAAGAGGTGAGGAATGAGCCTTGTTCAGTGGCATAAGGGGTGTGGAGCCTTGACTTTGATGTAGACATCCTAAGTTTGGTTAGTTATTAGGATGCTAGAGGGCCTGTGTAGGGATGGTGGAAATGAACGGCTTTCAGCTTACCTATCCTAGAGTTTCAATTTTCTTCACCCCCCCCCCAAACAAAACCCTATTCTCATTAGAGACACATATTATAGTCCACCTTCTGACTCTCACCGTGATGAACAGGGGGAACCAGTCTCTCCAGGATGTGAACATATAGATTTATGGTGTTAAGGGTGGAGATCAGCAGTAGGTAGGAATATTGGAGCTAAAATGCAAAAAAGAGAGGTGAAAAGCATGGTTTTGTTAAGTCTTCAAAGCTGCAGTCCTTAAAAAAACTCATGACACAACTTTCTCACATTTCTGCAAGGTATAAACGTAGATCTGCTTATTCATCAGTGTCTGAAAGTTGTTACTTCAATAAACTATAAGGCAAAAATACCTGCATGTGAGTTTGTTTCACCATGTTTAGTTTTGTAGATGCAATATTTCACCATCCAGGCATGACATATTGACCAGTTTGTTTATGTAGTGTTTAATTAAAACTCAGTTATGTTTTTCATATAAAGACTGTTACAACAAGTAAAAACTTCAGTTTAGCTGCTTAAAGTACTTCAGCCTCAGCCAGACATAGCCACAGGATCTAAAATTGCTGGGGGCGACAAAAAGTGGAAACAACATAAATTCCAATACCTAGCCTATATCATGCAGAATGAGACAAATTCCTCTCTTAAAAATATGAGATCCGAATAGAGAAAAAATGGTAGGACATCTATACAAGCAGAGATCAAAAAATTAATAATAAAAGGTACTGAAGGGTTTAAGAGTAAAAAAAAATCCAGCTGATACAATAACTCTGATAAGGCAAACTGCATTGAAGGGCGGTGTGTTTCTTTAATATTTAATGCAGATTTTAAGTAATTACAATGTCATTAAATCACAACATACAAAAGCCATCAGATAAAACATTTGAGATATTTTTCTGAAAAAGCTTTTTAGATGAAACCAGTTGGATGCACTCCAATCTTCCGAACAAAGTGTGTTTCATTTACAGGTAGTCCCCGGGTTGCGGATGTCTGACATACGGACAACCCATCGATACGAACGGGCTGCTGAAATGTCAGAAATAACGTGGAAATACAAATAAAAATCTGTAAAGTTGCAAAAATCTTACCGTAAAATAAAGAATTTTGTTGTACTTTCCTTTTCCCCATTTTTCTGTTCGTGAAGCTGCTCGAACATCTTGTTAGAGCAGTTACTTCCACCTTCATGGAGAACAAGAGATCTGATTGGTTAAGAGATCACTGTGTTAGCAATCTGATTGGTCAAGACGTCTGTCTTGTACAGTACACAGTATTGAAGCAGTTACTGTACTGTACAACAGAATGGGCAAATGACATTGCAGCTCACTAGGGTTTAGGTGACAGTAAGAGGTCTGGCAGAGGTCTGAAAGTTCAAGAAAGAGTGGAAAACATTTGTGGGTGATATATGTAGTACAGAAATATGAAGTGAAGCTTAAAAAGAGGTAAGTTCAACATATATATATATATATAAATTTTGCAATGTTCTACTGTACTGTATTGCATTTTTATGTACTGTTATTTGTATAAAGCAAGGGGAATGTCTGGAAAATACTGCTCTGAATCAGCTAAATTGAAATGTTAATTAGATGTAGGCACTGGT
Organism: Protopterus annectens; assembly: GCF_019279795.1. NCBI lineage: Eukaryota > Metazoa > Chordata > Ceratodontiformes > Protopteridae > Protopterus > Protopterus annectens. The sequence continues at coordinate 709,636,297 of NC_056733.1, read as the reverse complement.
AGTATTGACCAGTCAGACCTGAGAAGTGTCTGGCTGCCGACTCCAGTACTGTACTGTATGTGTATCCTGTGGAGCTCCACTTTAGTACTCTACTGTACTGCAGCCAGACACTTTTGTGAACTTCCGCATTGCTGACATCGTGACTCATGCCTCCAAAATGTAAATCTGATGCATGTGCTGGTGATGTGCCAAAGAAAAGGAAAGCAATCACCCTGGAAAATAAAGTGGACATAATAAAGAGATGCGAGAGAGGTGAAGCACCATCTGCTATTGGAAAGGCATTAAGCATTAAACTATAGCTGGGCAATGATCAGAACAATTTTAAAATGCAAAGCAAGAGTAATGAATCATGTGAAAGGTTATGCCCTGGTGAAAACTATGATTATTACAAAGCAATGCAGTGGTTTAATTCTTGAGATGGAAAAGCTATTGCTAATTTGGATTGAAGACCAAAATCAGAGGAATATCCCTATTAGCCTTTCATTAGTGCAAGAAAAGGCTTGAAGCCTTTTCAATTATTTAAAAGCTGATTGAGCAGCAAGTGTAGGTGAGTGTGATGAATTTTTTGTGCATAGGGGCTTGTTCCATCACTTTAAAATGAGGGCTAATTTGCATAACATTAAAACTCAAGGTGAAGTGGCGAATGCTGATGTAAGTGCTGCAAGGGATTTTCCTAAAATGTTGGAAAAAATTATTGAGGAGGGAGGTTATTTGCTAGACCAAATATTTAATGTAGATGAGACTGGCTTATTCTGGAAGAAAATGCCTGAAATGACCTACATTTCAAGAAGAAACAAGTGCAGCAGTGTATAAGGCAGTAAAAGATAGGCTAACGTTATTGTTTGGGGGTAACACCTCTGGGGATTTTAAGTTGAAGCCCTTGCTTGTGTATCTCTCCTTAAATCCGAGGGCACTTCAGCATGTCATTAAAGCATCTCTTCCTGTTATTTGGAAGGCAAATGCAAAGGTTTGGGTTACAATTGCTATTTCTGAAGATTAGTTCTTCAACCATTTTGTACCTGCTGTTCAAAGGTATTGCTTGGCCAAAACATTCCTTTCAAAAATTCTCCTTCTACTTGACAATGCACCTGGACATCCAAACAGTTTAGATCTTACACTCCAATGTAAAGGTCGCATTTTCCCCCCAAAATCACATCACTACTTCAGTCAATGGATCAGGGAGTAATAGCTTCATTTAAGGCTTATTATCTAAGGTGGACCTTCTGACAAGCAGTCAGGGCTACCCAAGATAATGTGATGATCTTAAGGGAGTTCTGGAAGAATTATAACATCTATGATGCCATCAAAAAATATTGCTTATTCTTGGGATGAAGTAAAGCTGTCAAATATGAGTGTGGAATAAAGTGTGCTCACAATTTGCACCTCCTTTATAGGCATTTACAGATGATGACATTGGTGAAGCCAGGCAAGCTGTGGTTGATATTGGTAATCAACTGCAGTTTGACATCACTGACATGGATGTCATAGAGTTACTTGACTCCCATGACAAAGAACTGACTGATGAAGACCTTATGGAACTGGAGCAGTAGACAATAACATTTAAGGAAGAAAACAGGGACCTAGAAACTCAAAAATCAAAAAAGTTTTCAACAAGAGTTAGCTGAAGCCTTTCGTCTTACTGAAGCAGGAATGGCAAAGTTAGAGGAGCAAGATCCTAATACAGAGTGGTTCACCCAAGTTTACCGTACAGTTACTGAGGGCCTCAGCTGCTCTTGTGATGAGAAAAAGAAATGCTCTATACAAACCTCCCTTGATGCCTACTTCAAGAAACTGACTCCAGTAGTAAACACCATCTCTCTAGTAGCAGCAGCATCAAACCCTGACTCTGCAACACCAGACCCATTCTCTCCAACAGCAAGGCCATCATTTTTTGCATCATCTAATTAATGAAGTTATCATAATGTTAACTCACAAATGGGTGTTAACCTTTACAGTAATAGATTTATAGGTGTGTACTAGGCTAATGGCCCTGAAGCATTTACAAGCCTAGCCCAAAGGATTACCCTGACATCGTGCCACCCAACCTTAGTTCCCAGTACCTCTGTCGAGTAGAGCCACTAGAGTGATCCTCAGGGTGAATTTTCTATTTCCCATCCACTCATCAAATTTCTCTTGAAGAGGGCCAGTTAGGTGCTCTGCTTGACATGTATGGGAAGTCTGTTCCATAGCATGGGCAGTTTCTGGGTTATGAACCTGTCCTTCCAGCACATTCTGTTGATTGTGGTAACGAGGTTGAGGTCTCTGGAGCATCTTGTGCACAGGGATTGGGATTTCTTTAGATGTAGCATTTCTAACAGAACTGGGTCAGACAAGGCATTGTAATCAAGCAGAGATTGCCTCTAAGTAGGTGATATGAGTCAGAGAATAGTTGGAATTTTTTGAGTCTGTCAATATAGGACAAGTAATTAAGATCTAGGATCCTCTTTGTGAGGTACTTTTGTGGCCTCTCCAGTTGTTGCAGGTATCTAGCAAGGTACATGCCAAATGGGGCATTATACTCGATGATTGGCCTAATGAGGGAAGAGTAGAGGGAGACAGTGACCTCTTTCTTCCTGGATGCAAAACCCTTAGTAATGAGATGTTCCACATAAAAGGACTTTCTGACCACAGTGGCAATATGGTGGTCAAAAGAGAGGTTGCTGTCAACCTGCGTTCCCAGATCTCTTATAACGACCTTCTGTGTTCAGTGGAGTACCATCGCTGTGGTAATTCAAGGGAACCAGGTTTTTTCCAAGGGGGATGACAACACATTTTTTGGCATTGAGCTTAAGGCCATGGTCCTGACACCAGTTGTTGGTCTCAGTGAGGCCTTTCTGTAGGATGTCAACATCACTTTGGGAGTTAATAATAGCTCCCAACTTGCAATCATCTGCAAACTTTGTCAGCTAAAGTCCCTTCATGTTGGCCTGGACTTCAGAGAAGTAGATATCAAACAGGAGAGGACCCAGGACCGAACCCTGTGGGGCTCCACTCATGACTGGTCTGCAGTCTGACTTGGAGTCAGCTACTTTCACACTGTGGCTTCTATCTTTGAGCCAGTTTGCAACCCACCTAGTGGTATAGGGGTTGACGCCTATCTTAGTGAGTTTTTCTATGATTCCTGAGTGGGGGAATTGTATCAAAGGCCTTGGCCAGATCAAGGTAGGCTGTATGAACCACCTTGCCTTCATCCACAGCTCTGGTGACTGACTAACAAAAGTTGACCAAGTTGAGCAGGCATGATCTACCCTTCACAAAACAAAACTGTGTGGGATCCAGAGTTTGGAGATTACCTATATCCTTGTTTATTAGGTCCCTGATGATGTGTTCCAAAGCTTTGCATATCAAACTCGTCAGGCTAATGGGACAATAGTTCCCAGGGTCTGTAGTCACTCCTCCTTTGTGGAGAGGGATGACAGTAGCAGTGCGCCATTCAGTAAGGACAAAGCCTGAGGTGAGGCTGTGAATGAACAGGGCACACAGGTGAGGTGCCAGTTCACTCTGTAGTTCATGTAGAACACAGCCAGGGATATTGCCAGGTTCCATAGAAGCTGTATTCTTGGCCTTGGACAGTGCTGTTTTAACCTGTGCAGCAGTAATACTGGGTGCCTGGCAGTCTACTGGTGTTGTAATTGGTCCTTTAGGGGGAGAGGGGTAAAGTTGGCACTGAATCTGTCAGCCAGTATATTAGCAATATCTGTTGGCTTGGTATAGGAGGTACCATTGTGCAGTAGCTCAGAGCAAATATGGGTATTGCCATGGATATTCTTTACATAACTATAGAAGGCCTTGTGGTTGTCTTTACTATCTGCTGCAATTCTGTTTTCATAGCTAGCTTTAGAGGATTTGATGAGGGATCTCAACTTTTTGTTGAGGCTGATAAGGGAATTTTTCCAGTCTTGGGACTTTGCCTTATTCTACATCAGTTTCCTCCTTCTGTTGTAGAGTTTGTTTATGGCAGGGGACCACCAGATTGGTTTCCTTTATTTGGAGGAGAGCATCTTGGTCCTATTGGGAATGGCGAGATCCATGCATTTGTGTACATGTTCGTACAGTGCATTGGTGTATGATTCAACAGTCATGCAACTATTCTCTATTTGCATGGGTGCCGTGAAGTTAGCCACCTCTGTTTTTAGGAGCCCAGAGTTAGCTTTGGAGAAGTTTTTCATGATGGTTGCTTTTGCGGGGTGGGGGGATGTGAATTTCCAAGGTGATTAGTTTGCAGTCAAATCTAACCAGGGCGGAGTTGACTATTGGTGTAGAGCAATGGTCGCCCATGTTAGTAATGACCAGGTCAAGGATGTTACTACCTCTAGTGGGGGTAAGAATGAGCTGGTCCAGGGCATTGGAATTAATGAATTACAGGAAACATTGGGCAAGTATATTGGTACATGAGTAGTTTTCCCAGTTAATAGAGGAGCAGTTGAAGTCACCCAGTATGAGAGTGTTAGGTTGGACCCTAATATTCTCCTGGGTGTTTAGGAACGTGGAGTGTGAGTCTTGGGACATGGTTGGGGACCTATAGCAGGCTACAACCTGAATCAGTGTCTTACCCAATGTTAGCTGCACCTGAAGTATCTCAGATGCATTACATTGGGCTACCAGTCTAGAGGTGTGTGCAACTGCGTATCCTTTATGAATATGAAAACACCAACGCCTTTGGAGCTTCGGTCCAAGTCCTGTGGCCGAAAGATGTGGAATGAGTTATAGCCTGATAGTGCAGGGGTGGTTTCTGCTGCCTTGAACCAGGTCTCTGTTACAGCACAATGTCCTCCATTTTAAGGATTGCTTCGAGTCAGTGCAGTTTGAGATTTAGACTTCTAGCATTGAGCAGCATGACCCTCATATTGCATTTGTTTGTAGCTGTTATGGTGGTAATTTGGTCTTTGGAACACCACCTAAAAAAGGCACTATAGGGTTGGCAAGAGCCTTGGCTAGTATCCGGAAGCCCAGGGGTGATAGATGCAGGCCATCTCTGGTAAAGCATCAAGGTCTGTCAATCATGTCATCCCAGGCAGACAGATACTGGATCCCCTTAGAATGACACCAGAAACTTAGCCAATTGTTGAAATCAATCATTTTCTGCTTGTACTGTGGCATCATTCTGGGTGATGGTAGGATGCTGCTCAGGGCTAAGGTCATACCCACCTGAGCTATATAATCCGAGAGCTCCTCCATGTCTCTTTTCATGTAGTCCAGGGAGGTACGTCTCAGGTCATTCACACCTACATGTACAATGACAGAGTCATACTTGTACTTGTTGTTGAGAGACCTGAGTGCATGCATTATGTGGTGGATCCTGGCCCTTGAAAGGCAGCTGACTGTTACTTTCTCCTTATTCAACCTAGTGAGTGGGACATCAGTGTGCCTCACTATAAAGTCACCTATGACTAGTGTGTTGGGCATGCTGTTTTGCCTTAGGGGCTTTGGTTGAGTGGCACACTGTTTAGGAGAGTTATGTGTCTCGTGATTAGTGTTGTGTTGTGGTGGTCGAGTGCATTTCTGCCTTGAAGGTCTCTGCTGTTTGGGTAGGTTTTTATCGAGAGCCTCCATGAAGGTGGGTGTATGGTTTGTGCTTTTATGTGAAGGCAGTCCTGGTGTGTGTTCTGGAGGGCTGTGTGTTCCATGTGGTGTGGTGCAAGTGTTGACCTTCTCCTCTTGACTAGCTATTCCGGTCTTGGTTGGAGAGTGCGTGGCTTCCAGTTTGGATATATAAGTGCATCTCTCATAAGTCTGAGTGTTGGGAGGTAAGAGGAGAGGAGTGTCAGTGTACATGAGGCAGTTGCTGCATTGCCTCAGGATGCCCAAGTTCACCAGGTTAATAGGAGAAAGCACAGGGAACTGACCTTTAGACATGCCTGGAGGGGTGGGCATTAGTAATAAGTAATGGAGTTGTTTCCTTGTAGAATGTTTAGTGCTGATAGCACTTTTGTGTGCTACAATAATTGCTACAAGAAGTCTGGTAAAGTGCTAAACTAATAAGCTAGTAAAATTTTAGGAGAGGAGAGAACTAGCAGATCTAAGGGGAAAATTGAAGCACAGAATTTGGCACTGCTCAGGAGCTTACAAACAGTCCTGGATTTAACAAATCTGTATCAGGACTAGATTAGTTACAGGAAAGGCAGGAAACAAAGGCAAATGCAGGCTTTTAAACAAGAAAGTTGAAAGAGATGGAAAAACTGACCAAACGGCCAATAAGCTACAATTTCTGGGCCAGAAACCACTCCTCTTGTGGTAGATAGGCTACCTAGTGCTTACCACTTCCACTGATAAGCTAAAAGGCTTCCTTCCAACACAGAAAGTCTTGGGGGGCTCAGACGCTTACAAACAGTCCTGCTTACAGCAAATCTGTATCTGGACTAGACTAGTTACAGGAAAGACGGGAAACAAGCGCAAACGCAGGCTTTTAAACCAGAAAGTTGAAAAAGATGGAAAAACTGTTAACCTTTTTCTTTTTTTTTCATTTAAACTATTTTAAGAACTGTTTCTTTAATGTTTTTACACTGCATACAGTACTGTACTGTAGTGTGTGACCATAGTTTCTGTAGTGTTATTACACTGTATTTACAGTATTGTTATTACTACAGTATATAGTATTATGTTTAAGATTTTTTTTTATTTGAAAGTGTTTCTAAAGTGTTTTCTGTGCAAAGAAAAGTAAAATAAATAATAGACTGGTTCAAACATTTGACTAAGTGGCATTTAATAAGAACTATATGTATGTGTTTTGACTTAATACAAATTTGACTTAAGGATAGACTAAAAAATAGATCTCATTCTTAACCAGAGGACTGTTTCTATGAATTTCTCCCTAACCTTCTGAGTCAGAAACCTATTTGTTTGTTTGTGAAACAGATAGCTGTTTGATTTCTGGGTATACAACCCCCACCATTGTGATACAGTTTTATCTGGTAAAGCGAATCATTAAAGGTCTTGGGATGGTGTTACTCCTGTGAAAAGTTGGAAAATTACACTGTAAAAGGTGCGGGCAATACAATATGATGAATAAACAGCTCAGGAATCAGTAAAAATCTGATTTATTACAGGCATTTCAAGGCAAAGATAAAACAAATTAAACACTTAACTGGATCACCATGCTTTTTGTCCTAATCCAAGGACTTCATCAGGCAAACTACTCAAATTTCTCTCCCCTGTTAATATTACTACCTAGCAATCAATCTAATACAATACAATCAATTTAAATAAAACAATTTAGTAATTAAAAAATAAAAAACATAAAGATGTTCTAAAAACCAACTTCCCTAAACCCACAAATTTTAATGCACATACCTAAAATATAAACAGATACAAATATAAAATATGAAAAATCTGTTGTAACAAATATTTAAACACATATCTACCACAGATCTGAACTTCCACACACTATGAACTATAATTGTTACCATATAAATTAATGTATTATTACAATACAATGAGGGAACCAGAAAAGTAAGGAAATCATATTGTTGCTGCCCTCCAGTGGTCAACCTATCAAATTATCCCTACATTTAATTTTCATAATCTAGTTCTAAAATACTGTATATTTACTTGCAGGGAGTTTCAAAATCTATCAGAATATTTATTTATTTGACATTTGTTGACCGGGTTGTTCCAGCTGGGACAGAGCCCTTTTTTACTGGAGAACCGGAGAGAAAAGCTTCACAGTTAGTGCAAACATATAATAGTTACATAATGCAAACATATAATAATTACACTAATAAATACAGTGCGGTAGCGTTGTCGCCTCACAGTTAGACGTTGCATGTTCGATTCTCTGTTAGAGCATCTTCTGTGTGTCGACATACGTGAATGGGCGTTCCTTCGTTGAAGGCTGTGCGTTAGGCCCGGCAAGCCAGCACACAAAAATCAACTGCCAATCATTAGCGGACCGGAGTTCCGCTGTGGCAACCCCTAACCGGGAAAAGCCAAAAGACAGTTTATTCAAATGTGAGTAGCTATATACAAAAGCAGGTTAACATAAATTGTAATTACTGCAGAAAAAATGGCTATGAAGAAATCCAAGACTCCACAGCTGCCGCAGAGATTTTATTAAAGAACTGGTCTGTTAATATCTTTCTGTTTAATATCATAGTGATATCCATAAATCCTTTGCTTCAATGCCCTTTCTGTTTTTCCTACATAAAAGGCCATACAATATTTACATGAAGCTAAATAAATCACTGCTTTGCTGTTAAAGCTGACATAACCTCTAGCCTGTTTATACCTATCTCTACTCGGTATATATCTACACACACACACACACACACACATATATATATATATATATATATATATATATATATATATATATATATATATATTCTCCTTGTTACTGATGTTAACACATTGAGCATATCTTCTACATTTAAAAGTGCCTTTCCTTTTTGTCCTATTCTCATTGCATCTTCAATAATCTATTCATAATATATTTTTAATTTTGTAACTTTTCCTAAATGTAAATTATATAGGCTCAATAAATATCCCTTCTTTTTCTTCTTCTATTCCCAGTTAGGGATCACCACAGTGGATCACCTGTCTGCTCATGATTGGCAGTGGAGTTTTACGATGTTGAGTTGCCAGCCCAGCGCCCAACCTTCCACAGAAGGCACGCACACACTCACGCGTAGGGCGAATTTAGCATGTCCAATCCACCTACAGCTTGTCTTTGGGATGTGGGAGGAAACCGGAGCACCCAGAGGAAACCCACGTGACCACAGGGAGGACATGCAGATTCTGCACAGAAGGCACCACAGCCAAGGATTGAACCAGAGAGCCTCTTGCTGTGAGGCGGGACGCTAACCGCTGCAACACCATGGCAGCCCAATAAATATCCCTTCTAGATCCGACAAACTGGAAACAATTCCCAATATTTAGTTATTATGTTCTTAATAATATTAGCACCCTTGTTATAATTCATAAATGCCTGCCTACAAATTGTACCTTCTTTTTCTTTTTTCTGCTTAAAATTACAAATGCCATCATTAGATATGTTAAAATGATGGACCTTCTAGGAGATAAATGTAAATACACCAGAGTCTCAAAAAATGAAATAAATATCACTTACTCAAATATAAATTTTTCACTTAAAGATTTATTACTTGAGGGTTTGACTGAAATAGATACCTATAATTTTTTAAGGATGGATAAGCCAATAATACCATCTATTTTTAGAATCCCTAAGGTACATAAAAATGTTGCAGATCCGCCCTTGAGACCCATTGTGGAAAAGTAATGGATCAAAATACATCCCACAGCCAAATATGTGGACATTAACTTAAAATCAGTGTGGACAGAACAAGTAAAAATTTTAAAGGACTCATGGGATTTCCTTAAAGCGATAAATAAGGATTATTATAACAAAGATATTATTTTTGTTTCAATAGATATTGTAGATCTTTTTTCTGTCATACCCCATTAGATAGAATTAGAGTGGGTGGGGAGGCCATGGCAGACAAGGGTACATTTAGACTTTAGGGTGTTATTTGAGTTCATGGAAATAGTGTTTCACAACAATTACATCCATTTTGAGGGGAGTTTTTTAAACAAATAAGTAAGGTAGCTATGGGAGCATGCTGTGCTCCATGTTATGCGAATATAATACCTTATATATGGGAGAAAAAGTATATATATAATTCCTGTTAGGCTGTTGGAACATGTATAAAAGATATTTAGATGATATTTGTACAGTTTGGAAGGACACAGAAGATAAGCTGAGAGATTTTTTAAGCTACATAGGTACTACCACTGATTTTCATAAGTTCACTTAGAAATTTGGAAGGAATAGTGTGAATTATTTAGACTTTACAATTCATCTAATGGCAGTGAATGAGCAGCTTAGAGCTACAGTATATAGAAAGGATACATTTTTGAATTCGTATTTATTTTTCACCAGTGTGCATCCATACAAACAGAAGGGAAGTATTCTCAAGGGTCAGTTCATAAGGGAATCAAGGATGACCTCAGATGAGTAGAATTTTATACAAGAATAACTCAAATTAATGGAAATGTTCCTAGAAAGGAGATATCCTATTAAGATTATAGAGGAGGCAATAAAGGAAGTAAAAGAAGTAGAAATAGTAGATATTATCCAATTTTGGAAAGGAAGAGTATTAACTTGAAGTTTAACAGATCTAATGATGGCATTTGTATTTTAAGCAGTAAAAAGACAAAGAAGGTACAAGTTGTAAATATTGTATGGCCTTCTATGTAAGAAAAACAGAAAGGGCATTGAAGCAAAGGATTTATGAACATTGCTATGGTATTAAAAAGAGAGATATTAACAATCCCCTTTTCAAACATACTTTAAAATGCAAAGAAGTGAATTGTGCTTGAAGAAATTCCACTAGATCCAAGAGGTTGGCCATGGGAAGCAAAAACAGAGTATAAAGAAATATATTGGCAACTGTTTTTTCAGGCTAACATGGCCCTTGAACTTAATGAAAATATTTCCCTGGCACCAGTTCTTAAATTAAGGGCAGCTAGACTGTGATAGATGAAAAATGTTTATGGTATTTTATATATTTTATGGATATTTATGCACATAATTTTGTATATTTATATTTATTTAAAAATTGTATTTGTATATCTTTATTTATATATTTTAATGGATTTTGAAACTCACTGCAATTAAATATACAGTATTTTAGAAATAGATTATGTAAATTAAATGTAGGGATAATTTGATAGGTTGACCACTGGAGGGCAGCAACAATATGATTTCCTTACTTTTCTGGTTCCCTCATCGTATTGTAATAATACATTAATTTATATGGTAACAATTATAGTTCATAGTGCGTGGAAGTTCAGATCTGTGGTAGATATGTGTTTAAATAACATATTTGTTACAACAGATTTTTCATATTTTATATATGTATATGTTTATATTTTAGGTATGTACATTAAAATTTGTGGATTTAGGGAAGATGGTTTTTAAAACGTCTTCAGTTTTTTCATTTTTAATTACTTCATTGTTTTATTTAAACTGATTGTATCGTATTAGATTGATTGTTAGGTAGTAATATAAATAGGGGGAGAAAATTGAGTATTTTGTCTGATGAAGTCCTTGGATTAGGATAAAAAACATGGTGATCCAGTTAAGCATTTAATTTGTTTTATCTTTGTTTGCCGTGAAGTACTTGGCTTTACCAGAAAGGCTCATCCAGACTCTGCTACACTTTGCTGTGAAGGAAAGGTTAGTTTGCTGTTATTTTTTGTATTTCTGTATTGCCTTTCTATATATTTATTTTACTGTAGTTTGTTTTCTTTTCTTGTGTTTTGCTTGCATGCTGTTTAACAGCATATTAAAACTTCAAAAAAGAGACCACAGCTCTCTCTTCTCTGTGTCAGGGCAGAGAAATAAGAACTGATTTTAGAACTCATATCATAAGACAGAAAAGGTCACCAAGGTAAAGTTTGTTAACAGAGGGGGTGGAGCTAGAACTAAAAAATTTCTATTTAAGTAAAAAAAAACAACATTTCAGCTTACCAGAAGGCTCATCCAGACTCTGCTACACTTTGCTTGAAGGAAAGGTTAGTTTGCTGTTTATTTTTGTATTTCTTATGTATTTTATTTCTATTTTTTTGTTTTTGAATACTTTAGTTTGTTTTTTTTTTGTTTTGCTTGCATTCTGTTCTGTTTAATATTAAAACTTCAAAAAGACCTGTTCTCTCTCTTCTGAGTTTTCAGGCTCCCTTCCCTCCCATCCATTTAAGTTGTCTAAAAAATACCACTGTCTTTCTGTCTTCTTAGTTCTATATCTCTTATGTTAATCTGACCATATCTCTCTTTTTCTCTACTGCCAATGTGAGTAATCACAAAACATCCCTTTTTCACTCTACCCCCAAAATTATTCCCTTATATTTCATAAATTTACAATTTCATCCCCACAATTTTCACAAAGACTAAAGTTCAGTAATCCTAACTCTTGCTTTAACAAAAACTTAACTCTAACCTAAACCTAAACCTTTAATTTTAAACAGGTAAAACTCAGGTTACCTACTTTCATATCTAACTTCTCTATTGCACACTTGTGCAGTTACCTTCTTACATTCTTTTACCTTTGTTGCTAGCTGCACTCTACTTCTTATCTTTGGGACTCAAAGATCCTCTCCACTTTTCTCTTTTTTCTAAATCTGTTCTCTATTATCTACAGCACCTGCTTGATGCTTGCACTCTTATAGATAGCACCTGAAATAGCAACCCCAAACCCTTCCTCACGAAGACCCTCTCCCCCTTTTCTTTTAAAGTTTTTCTAGTAGTTCTGTTTTGGGGTGGATCAGTAGAGTCCTCTAGTGCCTCCAGTTGTGGTGAACCCTCTCCATGGCAGCCTTACAATTGCCTCAACTGCATAATTCAACCCAACCCTCTCATGTCCCTACACAAACACAAAATACATGGGAACTGCATCACGTGACACAAACACCTCTCAGAGTCTCCCTAGGGAGACCTGCAGGAGGAGGGAGTTCAAGATATACCTACAGACTATAGACCACATCTCACACACACCCACACACATCACAATAATAAACACACAAATACACCAACAACAACAAAGATCCACCTCTACACACACAGCCACCAAACACCTCAGAAGAACACACCAGCCAAACACCAAACAGCCACCCCCAGCACACACAACACCACCCACACAGTCAGACACAGAACACAAGACACAGTCACAACCTCACAGCCCAGACCAGACAGTCACAACATTTAGGAGTCCATGGTCAACAGACAGGATAGTCATCACCACTGGCAGTGTCAGACTGGGTAAGGAGAAGGTCACAGTAAGCTGCCATCCTGGTGATAGCATAGCAGCTCCACGTAGGTCAGCAGCGCCACCAAATATGAGGTAGTCATGACCCGCAACATTGTAAGCGACCTGAGATGAAGCCATTGTCAGACGGGCACTAAAAGAAAGTGACACTGAGGGCTCTCTGAGCCCAGGCAGGAGGTATGTATGACTGTGAGCGTAGGCAATCCTACCTTCACACCAAATGATGAATACAAATACAGAGATAAGATCTGAACATACAGCTTAACTCTGATGCTGTCTAAAAAGGAGATCAAAACGATTGTTGCCTGTCTGGATGGGGATGACATGCTGGACAAGCTGCCCACCTGATTCAACCGGCGTGTCAAACTCACCTGAGGATATTGGCAAAGGCTCTGCCTGGCCCTGGGTCTGCCTTTTGCAAGCAAGGAATTCTTAAAACCCCACCCTAGAACACACAAGGAAGGAAAAAAAATAATGCTGCTCAATGCTCAAGAAAAAAAAAGGGAAATGCACCTTTTCGCACTCGAGGTATGTCTCTCAGTATGGAGAACATCGATGCAGTGACATAAACCTAAACCAAGGGTGCAAGATCCCACCCAGCACTAGCAGGTTCAGGTGGCTTAATAAATGGATTCACCCCAGGAAATCGGACAATACCAAGAAGGGAGAAAGGAGGGTAGACTCAAACACTCAAGACCCTCAAGAAAGACTATCACGGTGCGACCTCTCGGAGACCATCCAGACTGCAAAAACCAATTAACCATCTGGGTAGCAAATTGTGCAGGTTTACAGGCTCACCTTACAACCTCAGGAACCTCCTAGCCTTATCATAAACTTTAGACCTTCTAAATGTAGGAACATAACTGGGGGATTAACTAATCACCTCCAGTACCCATACAATGAGACTGGACACACCAACAAATAACTCAGGAACCAAAACAAAGCCTGGAAATCATACACTAAAATGACATGGAATGCCTAAACCTCCATCCCATGGGAGAACTCCAATACTTGATCCTCATCCTCACTCTCATACAAGAACACAAAACATGCTAATTAGGGAGCACCACCCCCCAGATCGGATCACAAAACTAATCTGGGGAGGTCCTCACACCCCCCCTCATGAAAAAAAAAGAAATAAAGAACCCACCTCTTTGAAAATTACCACACTTTCAACAGTCTAAAAGCCGACCTTTAAGACCAGCAGACGGATCACAGCTCCTTTAACAAAGCCTGAGCTCCTTACACCCCCCTCAAGCCAGCACCTGCAGGGGGTATGCAGGGCACCGGCAAAGCCAAAACAAACAAAGAAGGCAATTGCCAAGGCAGGAAGGGCGTCCACTCCAAAGGCAAGAAACAAAGATCAACAAACAAGGAGGAAGCTACTACAGCTGAAACCAAAAGCTTAAAAAATCCTTAAAACAAAAATCACTATAAAAAAAAAAAAATCAAAAAAAAAAATCTCTCAAGAAAAATTTCCAAAGCAAAAAAAAAGAATCAAAAGAAAAATCAATCAAAGACACAAATAAGGAAGCTATTAGCTATGTTAGAAAAAAGGGAGAAAAGGCCAGAGATGCCCATGAACTAGTTCAGAAGAAAACTGATCCTACAGTCATACAACACATCCATACTTATACTGGATGACAAGACCCCTGCAAACCTCCAGAAAGGAGATCCACCTGAAATCTATACAAAGCCCAGCAAGCGAGAAGCATCCAGACGCCCAGCTCTCTCCAAACTCAAACCAAAGGCAAAAACATGATGCCCACTCCTGGGACGGCTCACATTTATCCCACCGACCTCAGGCAACGAGGAATTAAAGCCACAGCTAGGACAGCTGTCATAACCTCTTATCTGCAGATCTGATCACCTCGGTGGCATACAGCTGTGCAACTGTGGTCTCCACTTCAGCACGGTGACCGACCCTGGAAATTACTAAACCGGCCCATATGACCACCAAGGATTAAAGCCATGGGAATGGAGAGGATCAGCCTGGACCACAGTTTAAAAGAATAGAGGAATTTGGACTCCATAAAGGCAGAAAGCTTTGTCTTCACTTGCAGCAGATACAGCCTACTAAACTTGGTTGACTTTTTGAAACCAGCACCAAGCCTTTTGCCGAGGAAAGGCAGTCCATACAGCCTACCGATGACAGGCCTTTGCCTGATACAATAAACACTTTCGGGTGGTTTGCAAATCAGCTTCATCACAAATGTTGCAATCACAATCACAAGATGGGTTACCTCTAGCTGGGAACCTGACCCTTGGAGAGGGTGTCGCTTGCTCCACCGCAGAGTCATCTCCAAAGCCTGTACCAAGTGGCTCCCTGGAGGGCATGGCTGACAACAGGACTTTTTATCAGTCTGCACAGTACAAAATGACAATGGCTGGTGGGAGGAGACCAATGTTGAACAAAGGGCTTGCAGATGACTGCAAACTCTGCCACAGGTAAGTACATCTGACACAGATATCCTTCAGAAGGGTCTCACAGAAACGCCAAACTGGTGCCAGAGCCCAAAAAATGCTTGTAAATACCAAATCGCAAAACAAAGGTAGCCGGACCTGCAAAAATTACCTAGCTACCACTGACAGAAGAATCCAAGGTACTGAAGAAGTTAGTTGGGTCAGACACACCAGGTTGATTCACCCATAGGATTAGACACCCATGTAGCTGTAGTAGTTATTCCACCTTCTCATCTTGCCCTGTATCATGTCATAGTCAATGCCCTGAATCTCCCTATACTCATCACTCATCAGACCTCTGCCTCAGACAAATGCCCATTGGTACATAAAAGACCGACACTTGCAGCAGGAAGTATCTCCACAATCTGTCAGGCCAAAGGGTCTCTCACAAAAAGATAAGCACCTCACTGGTATACTTGCCCACAACATCTGTAACTAGCTGCCTATTCAGTTGACCTTTGCCCAGAATTTGACCTATGCCTATATCCAAAAATCTGAGCCTGACAAGATTTGATGAATACTAGACACCTCAAAATCACTTTCGAGAAGAGACACAAAGGCGGACACTTAAACCGACCACGACTATTTTATGGGCTGTGCACGAGGAGATTCATCACCAATGGAAGCTCTATTCAGTGTGGAGTAATCAAGATATCCCTTTGTGAGGATCAGAGCACCTCTCTAGCCCTGTTCATTGGATGGCCTTAGACCCAGATAAAAATGCAGGAAGATCACCAAGGTCTAGGCCTCACAGACACTGCTCAGCAGACATACAGCAAGCTAATGGGAGGCACAACCAAATATAATACAAATGGACCTATGAACCTACTATGCTAATAACCTATTAGATTTTTGCTGATTCCTGGGCTGTTCGCTCATTGCATTGCATTGCCTGCACCTCTTACAGTGTCATTTTGGTTGCGTTGGTGGAGGTGGCTTAGAATCCAAAGCTCTTTTTCACTGGTTTCTGCTGAGTGTTTTTGTCCTATGAAAAGTCACTTAACTTTGTGAATTTAATAAACCCCCTTACTGGTATTGTTTCATTCTAAAATGTGCTTGATTAATTATCTGTCAATCATATGGCTTTGATCCACAGTGGGCCTAAGGACTGCACAGAGAAACCAGGCAACTAACCAGACGACAGGAGTATATCTACCACTACTACTGACTTTTTTTAATAACATAAACAAGAAGAAAAAAATATTGTATGAAATCCAGCAGAAAAGCCACAAAAAAGAGAAGGATATCTGAAAAGCAAGTGATATAGTCTATAGGAATTTCATTCTTCTAAAACAGGATTCAAAACTTTGGAAAAACAGAGTTAAAAATGTTCATAATGTACTCTTTCTTAAGTAACACAGCCCTTTGTTCTCTTGGGGTTTAACTGCATTTCTGTTTCTTTCTCATTTGCAGAAGATGAAAAAGAAATATTTAATCCTCAGTGCCGGATTGTGAATCTTGTGCAAAGCCTGAAAGAGAAATGCAAGTGCGAACATGATGGTAAGGAATGCAGCTTATTTGTCAGAATTATTGGTCACTCAGTGGAAGTTCTAGCTTGGCTGGAGTTTTCGTTTAGTTTTTTCTGATTTTTTCTGTGTGACTTTCTCATTCTTTGTTTTAGTTTGTTAGTTGGGATATTTTGCAGTCACCCTAATGATAATGGACATCAGCTGGGTATAACAGCCCTGTGTTTCTTATGTTTAGTCAAATGCTCTGCTTGTGCTGTGCTGATGAGGTCATAACAAGGCCAAAATATGCATATCCACAGCTAGCGGGATTTGGCTTTATTGGCCTAAAATTGTCCATTGAAATGACTTAAAAAGAAATAAGTCATGGGCATTCAGAATCGCCATATAGCTGAAACACCTGATGTTCATAATGGTCATTTGCATATATATCCCATGTGCCTCTGTTACAAGAGGTTTGAGAGGTCACTCAGTGGAAGTTCTAGCTTGGCTGGAGTTTTCATTTAGTTTTTTTCTGATTGTCAGAATTATTCAGATTATCAAAGATGTATCATTGCTCAGTAATGCAAGGAATAAGATCTTTCCTTACAGCCTATACTTTTACAGGTGAACAGTCTGAATTTATCTCTCCTTTCACAATTGTAATGGAGCAGCCCCAGTGTATACCAGCTGAAATGGTGCAAAACCAGTATACCCCATGCCATTTGAAATGGTACCCAACCCAAAACATAGGCTCATAGGAATAGTAGGCTAATGGCCCTAGGGCACTAAGAAGCCTAACCAAGTTCTACCCTTATTTCCACAATCAGCACCTATTGCCCCTGTCCAAGAGGTAAAACAGGTAAATTATGATATCACACTGCATCCACATACTACCTCCTAACAAATCTGAACTTGTGCAGTCCCAATGTAATCCTGTAGCTGTATCCCCTCCCTTCACATGAGCTTGTGCAGCCCCAATATAATCATCATGCCATCTGAATTGCTGCAGCTCCAATGTACACTTTCGCATCAAAGGTGTCCACATAGCGACAGGACAATATTAAGGCGATTTGAAAACAGATGCATCATAGTCTGATCACATACACTGTTTGGTTACTGAGCATCAGTTGCACAGGTGGGTAAGCCATAATTGTTTCTCTTTGGGTCAAACAAGAGAGCCTAACTTTAGCAGGAGTCCAGATGAGATACATGCTGTGACCACTGCAAGCTCCTCTCTGCAGTGAGTGCAATACTTCAGCAACTAATTGTACTTGTCTATCTCCTAAGGAGGACCTTGGTATAGAATGCAGTGTACCTGGGTATTTTTCAGGTAGACGGACTGTATTATGTGCTCCCTGGATTCCATTCCCATGATTCCTGCATATCTTTCCATTTCCTTTTTATTTGTAACATAGTACTACCACTTTCTTTTGACCATTCTCTATAGGGTCAGTATAGTTATACAACTCCCACCCAGCATGCACTGCCCTGAAGGTGATATGCCTGACCCAAGCACACAAGAAACAAGATTATACCTCTCTGTAAAAATCTAGGCCTTTGAGGGATAAAAAAAATTAAAACTGTATGCTGTGGAGTCTGTCATAGAGAGATTCTTGATAGAAAGGCTTGTTACTTTCCTTGAGGAAATTAGCCTCTAGGACAACATGTGACCTTTGCCAGAATGAGATGCCAGTCACACATAATCCAGTTTTATGATTGGATCACGAGAAAATTTAACAAGGGACTTCAGCAAGGCCTTTGACTCGTACGCTAGCAAAAATGGGGAGGTCTGGGGTATGATTAAGATTAAAGAAGAGGATTGCTGCATGATTTGAATGGAATGATATGGAGGGTTCTGGGATGAGTAAATATGTCAAGAATAAGGTAACAGAAAACAGGAGTCCCTCCTGATCACTCTAGGGACCGATATTCCCTAGTGTGCTTGTCCCAGATATATCTAAGAGAACAGAAAACAGGATCAACCTTTTTGCTGTTGACACAAAGATAGGTGCAGCAGTGAGGGATGGGAAGGAGTCTAAGGAAAGATCCAGAAAGAGTAAACAAAGGGACATGAAGGTTGCAATTAAGGCTCCGTGTAGTCAAATGCAAAGTATTATACTGATGTCACAGCACCCCTAGGGGGATAGACTCTGCACACAGACCATTTTGGGGACTAATCACACCCTGGATTTGTGAAAACAGTTCTTTGTCGAGAGGGTTGTAGACTCTTTAACAACATTACTGGAAGGAGTGGAGAAGACAAAAACCACAGAGGCATGAAAGTGGACGTGACACAAGGGGAAAAGGAATAAGGAGGAAGGTGTGCATGGGGACAGGCAGAATGCTGAACGTACTTATAAGGCACACCAGAAAGGCTTACTGTCTCCTGCCACTATGTGAATGTAATGTAATGTATCTCAATTTTTAAAGCAATTAAATATTTTAACTCCAAAATGGCTGTATGCTTAGCAACATATTTAGTAGGAGGGAGTTCCAGCTCATGGCTTCCCATCTTCTGGGACCAGACTTATTCACTACATGACATCGCGCACTGTGATAACACCATTAAGTCACTAAGCAGTGTGTTCTCTGCTACAACAACAAAGAGTCCAGGCAGTCAGAAATACTTTCTGGATAAACCTGACATTGTTTTATAAATCCTTTTAGAGGTCATTTTTATCTAGCTAAATTTACTGAAATCAAGCATAAATAATCACAAAGGCTCACCTTTATTCAGCTATAGAACAACCGTCCTTAAATTGAGCACATTAGGATTAGCCATTAGCAAAGCCATCATGTGTGGTACTGTCTATCAGGTAGCACAGCAGGGACTATGGGTTTGTAGAATCATAGAAACCATTCTTACCGATATAACAGTTATTATTTTTCATGCTGCTGTGTTATGAGACAGCAAATGAAACCAGACTGGTTGTGATATGGAAAGGTTCTACATAAGACAGTATGGTATACCAGGCTTTTTTTTCAGCATTATAGCAGGGCCATAAAGTTGAGCCAGGCCACAGTATAAACTGTGTCTTGAGTACAACTGGAAATTTCAGATAATAAAGTGCAACTCATGGGTGTACCTGATCTGCTTGTGTGTTCTTTCTCAGTATAGTGCATCAAGTATGAAGTGTGGCAACAGGACAGTTAGTATTTGCAGTGCTACAAGAATAACTCATTTGGGAAGATTTTATTAATTTAAGCCAGCTATGGAATCATTATTAGTATTTACTGAACAAACTGACATTTTTCTCAAGGCAAATGACTTTCCCAAAGGTAAGCATCCAACCTGATGAGGGCTTCACATATGGGCTACTTCGAAACATTGTTCATCCACAGATGTCAAATAATAAAAGTTATCAAGAAATTGCTGAAATGTTAAAGGGACATTATGAACCCACCCCATTAATAATACTGGACAGAGTTCACTTAAGTCATGCATCCAAAATGCCGATGAACTAGTGATGTTGGACGCTGCGGAGCTGAAGCAATGTACATTGAACTGTAACTTTGGTTTGAATTTTGGTAAGGGAGTAAGCGACATATTCTTTAGTGTCATTCACACTAAAGCTTGCCAAAGAAAGCTATCATCTGAATTAAATTTAACATATCCTTGAGTATTTGAAATAGCACCAAGAATGAAAATGGCGCACGCACATGTACGCGAGAGATGAGGAAGCATGACTTAAAAGTCGGTGACGTACATAAATTCAAAATTTAAACGAATAACTAGAAAGGTAAACAATTCTAGTACTGTAATAGTAAGACAGAAGTAATTAAAATGGCTTAAAAGTATAGCCTGGCATAAGATTTGAACTTTCATTACAGAATGTCTGGACTACTGGAAAACTTGTATTTCGGACACCCTGTTATTATAAAACATGAAGACCATTCTTGGCATGAAAGTTTGTGGTGGCCAAAGTCAGAAGAAGATACTTACATGTAAACAGTGTCTACCATGCCAAAGGGAATGGAAGTTGTATAGAGAAGTACTATGTTATGTGTGGAAATTTCCAGGAGGATGCTGGAAAATACTACAGATTAATTTTACAGGTCCTTTTATGAATAGTTAATTCATGATAGTGGTGGTTGTACATTTGAACTGATATGACATATTTCACAAGTCTGAAATGATGCTGCAAGTGACAGCAAGCAACCTGAGAAGATTATTTGCACAGTTACGGAGAAAACGCTGCTCAGTTCCATGTCAGCAGACTTGTTGTTTTGCGAAACAAGATGGAACTCTCCATTCAGCTAATACAGCAGGACATCCAGCTGGCAAAGCTACTATGGATTTAGCAGAAATGTATTTTCAGGTGTTTTAAGTTGGAATGAAAAAATTGACAAATACCATACTGGGTGTGAAAAACAAGTTTTGTTATTTCTGCTACGATACAGAAAGTGCAGTTGTGTATGTTAACTTAGCATAAAAGTAGATGATTGAAAGATCACTGTTGCAGTATCATAGCTATATGGGTTATATCCTGCTAGAGATAGTTTCCAAAGCTTCAGGGCACCTTCCATGCACTTAAACTATTACCAGCATGAGCAGATATGAAGAAAAACAGATGTGGACACCAAGATCTTTATAGATTTCATGCCAGCTGAGAGAGGGAGGCTAGCACCCTGAAAGAGGTCAGTGCTAGGAAAATAAAAAAGTCCTCACCCTGGCAATAAAAGCATACAAAAATATGGCAGGAGAGAGCAGTTACTGCAGAATTGAACTTTCAAAAATCTACTGCTGTAAGTTTGCTTACCCAGCTCTACAATTGTTCATCAGTTGAGTAATGCTGCAGTAGTCTTCACTATTTGAATATACTGGTGTAGCTTATACATAGTGGGAACAGAAATAATGTGTGTCCTGGAGCCCCTGGAAGAATGGTCCTAACAAAGCCTGCTCTAGACCTGGAGAAGAATCTAGCTTGTGGTGTTTTGTAAAGGTGTATACAGAGAACTAAGCTGCTGTTTCTAGAATATTTCTAGAATCCAACCCTTTCTAAAAAGCCACAGATGAAACCAGGGCTCTTTTAATAGAGTGAGTCTTGACACTGCCTGGCATTGCCTTATTGTGGTGTTTATAACAAAATGTAATAGTATGAGACACCATTTGGAAATAGTCTATTTTGACGTAGGTTTTCCTTTTTTCCTACCTTCATAAGAAATAAATAACTGATTAGACATTCTGAACACTGTAGTTCTGTCAAAATAATATCTGAGTTATCTGTGAAGATCCAGAAAACATAGGATCCTTTCTCCCTGTGTTTTAGGTTCTGGAAAGAAGTGAGATGAATAACTTGGCTCAAACTCAACTTGATACCACTTTAGGCTTAAAAGAAGGAGTAATCCTTAAGGAAACCATATCTTCATGGTAAATTAGATAAGGCTGACACACCATAAGAGCTTGCAACTCGGATACTCTTCTTGCATATGTCACAGCAATGTGTAAAACTGTTTTCCATGTTAAGAACATCAAATCAGTCTGATGAGCTGGCTCAAACAGAGCAAAAGTTAAATTTCCAAAACAAAATTATGATCCCAAGCAGGAGCCACCTGTTTTCTAAGAGGCCTGGTATGTATTAACTTGGGTATGCATGGAAAGGGAACCCCGTGGATAGACGTGCTGAAATGACTCACAAGTATATCTTGATAGAAGAGTAAGAAAGACCATAGGATAATAGCCCTTCAAATACTCTAGAACCAGAAAAAATAGCCTTAAAAGGATCCTGATTCTTTTCTTTGTAACAAATGGAAAATCGTTTCCATATGCTAATATGTAATTTCCTAGTAACAAGTCTCCTTGTCTTCATTAAAACCTAGTGCACCTCCTCAGAAAATGAGTGCCTAAAAGGTATTAAAACTTTATTAAAAGGCAGTTATCTGAAGTTGTTTCATGCTGGGGAGAATCAACCATTACCTACACTGTCTGAATAGATCCAGTCTGTGAGGGAATTTGTTGCAATTACCCTTGGCCATTTCCAAAAGAAGGGGGAACCACTGTTGCCTGGATCAAAAGGAAGTCACCATAATGATCTTTGGAAAGTTCATCTGAATCTTCAGAATGACCCTGGATAAAAGTGGAAGGGGAGTAAACCCTACAGAAAAATTCCTGTCCATGAAAAAGAAAATGCATCAGTTTTCCAGGCCTTCGTGCACAGAGTACAAGTGCAGAATTTTGCCAGCTGATTGTTGTGAGAGGAGGGAAATAGATCTACCTGAGCTGTTCCCCCACAGCTAATTTAATTTAATTGAATTTAATTTATTTAATTTAATTTGCCATTTGTTAACCGGGTTGGTCTGGCTAGGCAGGTGCCCTTTTTCATCAGACACCCGAGGAGAAAAGCTCCACAGTATACACTTTACAATTAGTTACATATGTCAAATGCCCACAGTGCGCATTATATAATCGGCTACTAACTTTATTTACAAATGTGATTTACAAAATTTACAAATTTGATAAGAGTATGTAAAAAAGAAGAGTGTAGATATTGAGCAAAAGATGTAAACAGAGAAATCTTGCTTGTGTTAGCCTTTCTAGATAAGGTATATTTACTAATTAATATAAAAACATAAGTTGTTGCCTATAGTTGAATATGGCTGCTCGATGGCAGAATGAAAGAAGAGGGAGGAAGGACAGAAGGGAAGGCCAGTCATTCTAGTAGCATCGAGTCAAAACCAGAAAGACGAGGTTGGGAAAAAAAAGGGAAAGATGAGGGTGGAAGTTATAAAGGTACAGAGAAAGGAGGTGGAAAAGTTTACAGTTACATGAGTGAGGTGTAGGGGATGGAAACAGGTGTATTATAGGTATGTATGGCAGGGGAGGGTAGCAACGTAGGGAGAATTCAAGTAGGGTCATAACAGGGACAGTACCAGGAGCTACTTAAGTAGTTCTTCAGGCTAACCTTGAAGTTGAGAGTGTCTTGGAGATCTCTGATTTGGTGAGGGAGCTTGATCCAGAATGCGGTGATTGCATGACTATAAAGACGTTTACCTATGGTTTTATTAGGTTTTGGTACTTGGAGTAGATGTTGGTCTAAGCTACGAAGTTCACGGTTAGTGATGTAGGGAGAAACAATAGATGATAGAGAGGGGCAAGCTGAGGGTTGTAGCAGGATGGAATGTAACATGTTATGTTGATGGTGGAGGAGCTGGATTTGTAGCTCTAGCCAGTTTAGTTGACCCGCGGTGGTGGTGCTGCAGTAGCATTGTCACCTCACAGTAAGACACTGTCCAGTTCGAGTCTCAGCTAGAGCGTCTTCTGCGTGGAGACATGCGTGGATGGGCGTACCTTTGTTGAAGGTTGTGTGTCAGGCCTGGCAAGCTGGTACGTAAAAATCAACTGCCAATCATTAGCGGACCGGAGTTCCACTGTGGTGACCCCTAACCAGTAAAAGCTGAAAGACACAGACAGACAGTGCAAGGCAGTGGTGAGAGGTTTGTGGCAAACCTGGCGATTTTATTGTAAGTTAGCTCAAGTTTATTTAAGAGGGTTTTATTAAGTTTAGTGAAGACAGAGGCAGCATAAAGTTATGAAAGAAGTAGGTAGGCTTGAGCTAGGGATACTTTGGAGCCCTGTGTAAGGAATTTTTTATTTCTATATAGTAGTCCGAGTTTCAGCTGACTCGGTTTCCATTCATGAGGGTCTGTCTAGGTCATGTTCAGCTTGCCTGTTACATAATTTTGCTCTGATGGGATGCAAGATTTCTGTAGGGTAATAATGTGCTAAAATCTATATCCCATGCTTCCACAGCAACTCTGCACAGAGATTAATATCTGGAGAGCCCTGTTTGTTTATGTACTGAATTACTGTGGTGTTGTCTGTAACCACTTTCAATGGTCCTGGGGACCATAAATGATTGAGAAAGTTGAGAGCATTTATGAATGCCGACATTTCTTTTACTTTTGTGTGTTTTGGTCTGTTAGTTTTGTTCCAGAGGCCCTGCACTTTTACTCACATAGCCACTGCTTTCGAAACAAAGTCGCAGGTGTCTGTAGTTATAGACAGTGCTGGAGCTGGAAGGAAAAATGGAAGACATGGATTCAGACAAACCTGGTTTCTAAACCAAAGGAGTTCACTTTTTGCAAATCTGAAAACAGTAATCTGGAATCACAGGGGATGTTGATGCTAGGGCCATACTGGTTTTAGATGCCACAGTATTTTTCTCATGTGATGTCTGGCTAAAGGAATCATGAGAATGATGAATGCCATGAACCCTAGCATCCTGAGAAACTCCTTTGCTAAGACTTTTACCTAAGTGGAAAAATTCAGGAATAGATCTGAATATAGATCTACTTTTTCCTGTGGAAGAAAACCTCTTTCAACTGAGGAATCTAGGAGACATTACAGGAAAACAGTCTTGTGGGAGAAGGATAACTCTCACCCAAGAAAAAGAGAGAGATTCCAGATACTTTGAAAAAGACTCTACAAAGGTATGCAAGTCATCTAGTTAAATAGCATCAGTGGCACAACAGGTGGAACACTTATTTTTGGTGCGGAAGACAGTGGGTTCTATGCCCACATCAGGTAGGTGCATTGCTGACACTGCAGTGTAGCATAAAGGGGTGTGGCATTCCTGAGTGTGTTATCCTTTGGGTGAGATATTAAGCCAAGGTCCCATCTGCGAGAGTTGATGAATGCAAAGATGTCATGGTACCTACTGAAAAGAGTAGAGGTCCTTTATTTAACACAACATAAAAAAAACATTATTTACATATTTATAAAGTTTACACATTTACAGGTACATGCAGACACATTTCTATTTCTTACTATTTATCATTTATCTTTTAACATCATCATTGTTTCAATAACTGACCCCCACTCCTTTCACAACCATAATACAACCTTTGCAATATAGCTTCCAAAATCCATTTCCCATTAAACAAAATTTAATTCAGTCTTTCATTCCAAATAACCCATATTACATAAAATATTTTTTATCTACCATTTTCACAAATTCTTATTATTCTTACACTATCCATATGTAATCATTCATATATATATATATATATATATATATATATATATATATTAAGTCATTGATATTCTCAAAAAACATTTTTTCACAGAACTTTTTCCAGAGTTTCACCACTTGTTTACATTTCAAAAAAACAAAAACATTCTTTGTTTTTTCTCCTCCCCACAAAAAAATACACTCTTTCAACATTGTTTTTGTAGAGTATATTCTCCTTTACTGGTAACTTATTTATTACTAGTCTCTGTGGGAAATCCTGAAACTTTCCTATCTGAGTACACCACTTTTTATTTACTTTATCAGCTTTAATTACTACTTCTGGTAAATTCTGCCATATGCTGACCATCTAAAAAAACTCCAGCTCTTGTTTAAAATATTAGAATATTATGAGTTTCCTAGCTCCTTTATTTCATTAATAAAGAACATATATAAAAACAATTTAGCATATGTAAAATTAGGACCTTTCACCTCTGAATCAATAATATTGACAAAAGGCACAAAACAAGGTTGTCCCATGTCCCCCATATTATTTGCATTAGCCATTGAAATGTTTGCCATCTCAATACGAAACAATCCCAAAATAGAGAGTATAAATTTATATAATCAATATAATTCAAAAATAATGTTATTTGCAGATGATATACTTCTTACCACATCTATTTCTAAAAATTTATTAAAAGAATTAGATATACAAGTTGATAAATTTTATTCAATTTCAGGATTACATTTTAACAAAACGAAATCAAATGTTATGATATTGAATAAAAAAAATGATTTTCAAATAAATGATAATCATATAATTGGTAAACACTCTCTCACTTTAAACTATTTAGGTATAACATTAAGTACAACATTAGAAAAAAATTTAAATATAAATTACAGGGAAATCATAGACACAATAAAGTCAAATATAATAAAATGGAACAAAATATATATAACATTTGAAGATAGATTGCAAGTAATAAAAATTATATTACTTCAAAAAATCCTATATATAGCACAAGCTATTCCAGTAATTGTTTGTTTCTTTCGGCTTTTCCCGGTTAGTTAGGGGTCGCCACAGCGGAACTCCGGTCTGCTAATGATTGGCAGTAGATTTTGACGTGCTGGCTTGCCGGGCCTAATGCACAACCTTCAACGAAGGAATGCCCATTCACGCATGTCGCCACATGGAAGACACTCTACCTGAGAATCGAACGGGCAACGTCTAACTGTGAGGCGACAATGCTACCGCAGCACCACCACCGCAGTATAAGCTATTCCAGTAATACCAGACAAATATTTTTAAAAGAAATAAATACATTATTATTAAGATTTCTTTGGCATCATAACAAAAACAGAATAGCTTATACACACCACATTAGACCATAGAATCTAGGTGGAATAAATTTCCCGGATATTGAAACTTATATTAGAGCCTCCATTTTTAAAATAATTATAAATTGGATAGATCCGTGCTATTCTTCTAACTGAAAATCTCTCCACACTCTTATTTATTCAAATGAAAATCCATTTCATAGAATTTAATGATAGACAATCATATTAATAAACCATGGCATATCTTATGCGCTAGCCTTCAATATAATCTAACAAAACCTACTAATCTAAAATGCTTAAATGATATCTATAATTCATTTAGAAGATTTGTAACTTCTAATACAGATATAAAGTTATGGCTAGAACTTTTATATCCTTTCAATGTAACTAGAAATTTTCCAAACAAAATGCATAGGACGGTTTTCATTACTTGGGAAAAGAAACAATTAATTTGCTGACAACAATGCATTAATGAACATAAGGTTTTGGATAGTCAACTTATAATAAAAACTTATAATCTCTCTACATCAGACTGGGTATTATTACAAAACATATTACAATACTCACAAGATCTATGCAGAATAATTAACAATTCTTCTTTTAGAGATAAACCTACACTTATAACTCATTTATATGAAATAGTATACAATAATCAAAATTGGGAAAATTTGACATCAAAATTATATAAAATTTTAATAAATTATAAAGTTAAAATCAATCAAAAATGTTGAAATCATATAACAACAAAAGGTCATTCAATAAATGTATCTATGGAAAACAAAACCAAAATACTAAATTCTGTTAAATTGACATCCAACATACAATTTTGGAAAATTTACACATGGAAATTTTTGCACAGATCTTTTTTTATGCCAAATAGATTTAAAAAATGTAATACTTCTAATAATGTCACATGTTGGAGATGCTTGCAGAGTTGTAAAGCAGATTGGATACATGTATTTCATGACTGTATTAAAGTTTAAAAAATTTGGGAAGATGTCAGCAATTTTATACAAACCATATTTTCAGATACATTTGTAGTAAGTAAATCTCTAATTTTGTTGAATGTTAATGAGAATTTAGATTTAAATAATAGCAATCTCTACCTACTATGGAACATTCTAGCAAATGCTAGAAAATGTATTACCAGAAAATGGAAATCAAATCTGCAACCATCATTTAAAAAATAGCAACACAGTCATAAAGCTCAAATGTGGGTTCCTGATGGCATTCCAACAAGTAACAGCAACGAATCCAAAGTAACAATCCAAACTCCAAGGTAAAAGAAATAGTAGTTTATTTGTAGTAAGCGCTTTCACCCGTAGGCTTCTTCAGACTTTACAAAGAACAACTGTTAAGCATGTTTAAATATACTAAAGGCTCTGAGTACTGGTGTACCAAGAGCCAATCAGCAGTGACTCACAACAATCAGCACATTGTACGTAATGCAAATCACTAATTCAAATAAGTAAATATGTCAACAAAAGCCTAAATCACATCCTATCACTTTGCACATAATAAACAAATAATGCAAAAGATTCAAAAATCGAGTGAAAGACAGAATCTAATAAAAACACATCTTATCTAAAAACCAATACAATTGAAAACATATTGGCGGCTGTATAAAACAGATACTGAAGTACATTGTGCCGTACAGCTTAAAATCATACGATCAACCAGACTGTAAATATGTAACACTCAACAAGTCCTGCCCTCGATCGCTACACCCGAACAACTTCAAACCACAAGTTCAAAGGGGTAGTTGCACTTCTAAATACTCTCATGGCATATTAAACATTTCGTGAACTCACTGAGGAAACCTACCTATCTGAGCATTGAAGTGGCCGCCCCACTAGGGCTCCAATCGCTCCAATAGACCGCACTCCCCCAACGGTCCTATGCCTGCCAAGGACCTTGCGTCGCACAGGAAGACCGTGCACCAGGTAATAAATACGTATAACCCTATGCACGCCCGCACTGTATTTCCGATAGGATCTAAATTGAAATAAAAACAGAAATACTCAAGCCGCCAACAACAGCGGCTGATACCATCACATCAACAACAAATGTTAAACAATTAAAATGTAAAAATAAAAGCACCATGGTCATTACCAGATTACCGAAGCTTGAGTTCTAGTAACACCTAAGTGTTCTAATACTGTGCTGGGATACGACTTAGTTAGAGCATATGCAGGCTCTACTATAGGAGTTATCACATGTACCATAGCCAGCAGGATAAAACCTGTCATGGCAACAAAAACAACACACCATATCAGAGCTACAAACTATCACACAATCAATACAGCACATCTAGGTCTAACAAGGTGTACCCATATCCTAAACCCAAGGGCCCATATAACCATCCAGTATAACAAAGGATGACTAGATGTATACAGGAACAACCATACCTGGCATTCCATAACAAGACACATAAAAAATTACATAGGGTCATGACATAGGCAACATACCTTAATAAAAAGAAAACAGAAAAAAATTTTTAAATCTATTAATTAACACTAGATGGAACCTCTAGTTTATGCGCTCATACAATCAATATCCTACTACTAAGGAAAGACATTGAGTTCGTTAATGCAACCATTAGCACTTGACAAAATACACTCTAATATCAGGCGACATCTCAAAGAGTGTACACTTAATATATTAGCCCTTTAAGGGCTTTTGTTATATACCCGATAACAAAAAGTATGTTTTATATGTGTATGTGTTACATATTATATATTATGACCCAACATGCTAATGCATCAACATGTAAATATATAACTCCAACAGAAACTACCTAAGTACAATACTAAATGAAATAGGTAGTTAACGACTAACAGAATTGTCCCATTACGTCCAAAACCAACTATGTGTCCACGCATAGTATGGTTCAGGGCCATAATAGAGGAGCAGATGATGCTTACCCCAAAACTGAAATTTACAGTCCGAGAGGCCTCCAGTTCTTAAAAGAAAACCTGAACTGGCTAGGGATGTGTAGCAGTACCAAACTGGTATCTCATATGAGCTTGTTATTTGGGTCTACATAACCTCCTCTTCTTTAAAAATGGTCTGATCTGCACCTTGTCATTAAGACCAGGTGCTTTATCAGCTCTACATCTGATAATCCACTTTAACTCATTCTCCAAAGTAAAATTCACCATATCACCACCTCTCGTGTTGTTATACAAAGCTTGAAGAGCACAAAAGACAAATGTATGTGTAGTACCACATGCCAAAGTGTGTTTCGCTACTGCATTGTTGGTCGATGCAATGCGAATATGGTACATATGTTCCCTAATCCGTTCTCTCAAGGACCTATTGGTTTTCCCTATATAAAACGAGGGACACATAGTACATCTTGCCAAATATATCACATCAGTACTTCCACATTCTGTCCTAGTACTTAAGTTAAACTCATAGTTGGTGGACGGGTGTAAAAAACTCATCCTGGGATCTATATGTACACACTGATTACACCTACCACATGGTTTCGTATTATAAAAATGTAAAGATTGTACCAAGGGGCCTTAGGATCTTGAAGATGCCTACCACAGGTAATAAGTTCCCGGAGCTACTCTGTCAATGGCAGAAACTCAATTTAGAACTGAGTTTTAGTTACATGAGACTATTGATTGATTTTTTTGGCCCGGAAGAGAATGCCTTAAGAGATCAAGTGAATGTTCTGTTTGATAAGATTAAAGTAAACTATTCCTGTGATCTGCTCGACTCACGACTTGAGAGGGTCCTGGACAATGTTATGTTGTTCGAGAAACGCTTACTTGAGCAAAAGAAGAACAAGATTTTGAGAGACTTAAGGGACTTTAATAACTGTAATGTCTTTACTTGGCCTAGACAGCCTGTTGAGTCAAGGAATGAATGGACTTTAAATCGTGTTAATGCTGCTTCCACTACCCTGTCTGGGAGTGTACCTGCTAATATTTGTACTGATGATGTGCTACAGAATGGTGACCCGCATGGGCAGGTTTCTGGTATGGGTGCAGATCAGACCATTTTTAAAGAAGAGGAGGTTATGTAGACCCAAATAACAAGCTCATATGAGATACCAGTTTGGTACTGCTACACATCCCTAGCCAGTTCAGGTTTTCTTTTAAGAACTGGAGGCCTCTCGGACTGTAAATTTCAGTTTTGGGGTAAGCATCATCTGCTCCTCTATTATGGCCCTGAACCATACTATGCGTGGACACATAGTTGGTTTTGGACGTAATGGGACAATTCTGTTAGTCGTTAACTATCTATTTCATTTAGTATTGTACTTAGGTAGTTTCTGTTGGAGTTATATATTTACATGTTGGTGCATTAGCATGTTGGGTCATAATATATAATATGTAACACATACACATATAAAACATACTTTTTGATATCGGGTATATAACAAAAGCCCTTAAAGGGCTAATATATTAAGTGTACACTCTTTGAGATGTCGCCTGATATTAGAGTGTATTTTGTCAAGTGCTAATAGTTGCATTAACAAACTCAATGTCTTTCCTTAGTAGTAGGATATTGATTGTATGAGCGCATAAACTAGAGGTTCCTTCTAGTGTTAATTAATAGATTTAAAAATTTTTTTCTGTTTTCTTTTTATTAAGGTATGTTGCCTATGTCATGACCCTATGTAATTTTTTATGTGTCTTGTTATGGAATGCCAGGTATGGTTGTTCCTGTATACATCTAGTCATCCTTTGTTATACTGGATGGTTATATGGGCCCTTGGGTTTAGGATATGGGTACACCTTGTTAGACCTAGATGTGCTGTATTGATTGTGTGATAGTTTGTAGCTCTGATATGGTGTGTTGTTTTTGTTGCCATGACAGGTTTTATCCTGCTGGCTATGGTACATGTGATAACTCCTATAGTAGAGCCTGCATATGCTCTAACTAAGTCGTATCCCAGCACAGTATTAGAACACTTAGGTGTTACTAGAATACAAGCTTCGGTAATCTGGTAATGACCATGGTGCTTTTATTTTTACATTTTAATTGTTTAACATTTGTTGTTGATGTGATGGTATCAGCCGCTGTTGTTGGCGGCTTGAGTATTTCTGTTTTTATTTCAATTTAGATCCTATCGGAAATACAGTGCGGGTGTGCATAGGGTTATACGTATTTATTACCTGGTGCACGGTCTTCCTGTGCGACGCAAGGTCCTTGGCAGGCATAGGACCGTTGGGGGAGTGCGGTCTATTGGAGCGATTGGAGCCCTAGTGGGGCGGCCACTTCAACGCTCAGATAGGTAGGTTTCCTCAGTGAGTTCACGAAATGTTTAATATGCCATGAGAGTATTTAGAAGTGCAACTACCCCTTTGAACTTGTGGTTTGAAGTTGTTCGGGTGTAGCGATCGAGGGCAGGACTTGTTGAGTGTTACATATTTACAGTCTGGTTGATCGTATGATTTTAAGCTGTATGGCACAATGTACTTCAGTATCTGTTTTATACAGCCGCCAATATGTTTTCAATTGTATTGGTTTTTAGATAAGATGTGTTTTTATTAGATTCTGTCTTTCACTCGATTTTTGAATCTTTTGCATTATTTGTTTATTATGTGCAAAGTGATAGGATGTGATTTAGGCTTTTGTTGACATATTTACTTATTTGAATTAGTGATTTGCATTACGTACAATGTGCTGATTGTTGTGAGTCACTGCTGATTGGCTCTTGGTACACCAGTACTCAGAGCCATTAGTATATTTAAACATGCTTAACAGTTGTTCTTTGTAAAGTCTGAAGAAGCCTACGGGTGAAAGCGCTTACTACAAATAAACTACTATTTCTTTTACCTTGGAGTTTGGATTGTTACTTTGGATTCGTTGCTGTTACTTGTTGGAATGCCATCAGGAACCCACATTTGAGCTTTATGACTGTGTTGCTATCTTATTTTACATCTTGTGTGGGATCCGTGCTCCGTTTGCTGTGTGTGCTGTGTTTGGTTTTTATCATTTAAAAAATGTCTGCTAATATTGAAGGAAACTGTATTACTGGAAACCAGAGTAAAAGAACTAAGATTAGCACCAAGACGATAGAACAAGAATCCATGGGAAAAATACTATCATTTATTGAGACACTAAACTTGAATTCAAACTCTTAATGAGAGTAAAGGAAAAAGGAACAAATGATCTCTCATTAACATGATGTTACTCTGACTAGACTGATCAATATAATAATTTAATTTCAGGCCAACTGTAAACATTGTATATAGTTAATCATACTGTTTTACTTATCAGAAAATGTAATAAGATTATTATACAATGGAATTATTTGAAAGATTAATAAAAAACACTTGGAGTAAAAAAACTCCAGCTATACTCTGTGGCATATCGTCTGCTCAGAGGCAATCTCTGCTTAACATACAAGGCAATGTCAAACCCTGAGCTGTTGGACATGCTCCACTTAAAGAAATCCCAATCCCTCAGAGCCACATGCTCCAGGGATCTAAACATTGTCATCACAATAAACAAAACATGCTGGAGGGATAGGTTCCTGACCCAGAGACTCCCCATACCCTGGAATAAACTGCCCATACATGTCAAGCAGAGTGCCTCTTTGGCCCTCTTCAAAAGGAACCTTGACAATTGGATGGGAGATTGGAAATTCACCCCGAGGATCATGTCAATCGCCCTGCTAGACAGGAGACCAGGGAAGTAAATATTGTGGGAAGAAATATCCAGGGAATTGTTATGGCTAGGCTTGTATAGGCCCTAGGGCTGATAGCCTAGTACCAACCTATAAACCTATGTATACACAATAATATTGCTTCATCACATTATTATATCGTATTCTTCTTTCTTTCTCTGTATCATCAAATTTTATTTTCCATGTTAGTATTTTTCCTGATAATTTTTAATTTCTCCATTTGCATATTCTTTTTCACTTTTTCTTATTCTCATCAAATCCCATAATTCTTTATACAGATATTTAAATATTCTAATATTAAATTCTCATTATGTTCCTATACCCACTTGAATATTCAGTGCAAATTTAAAGAAGCATAGTAAAAAACTGGATTTAGCAACCCCAGTCTCCCTTCCTCTTCATTTATATACAACATACTTCTTTTCATTGGGTTTAATCTTGAACCCCATATGAAAGAAAACACTTTTACTGAAAGTACTCTAAAATGGTTGTGTTTCCTTCATTTTAAGTTTAGGGGAAATGTTTTTTAAATTTTCCTTTACTTGTTTTTACTCTGCCTCCTACTGAATATTTTTCATGGGTTTATGTACAAATAATCCTTGTTCCCCAGAATCAGATTTTTCACTGACTAGAACTTCAAAAAATGTATAGTGTCAATTCCTTATCCTGATTTCTCTTCCAGCATGCAATCTCTGTCCTTCTTTTTCTCCCTCCATATTTTTTTCTTCTACAGTTTCTTCTTCACCCATTTCACCCTCTACTCTAGCCTCTGGCTATCTTTCTTCATGCATAGTTTCTTCCGTTCCCCTTTCTTTCTCATTATATACTGCTTTCTCTTGGAAATCCATACAAATGTGTTCTTTTTCTACACAACCTGCATTTAGTCACACAACGTCTTGCTGTATGTCCTTTCTCCTCACACTAATTGTATTGCATCTTGTCTCAGACATTAATTAAATGAGAAAAGTCCCCACAAAAGAAACATGATTTAGGCTGGTCAGCATATATGACGAGCCATAAAAACAATACTTGGCAAGTGATTCACCATGTTTTTTTTTTCACATTACAAACCAACTACCAAGCTCAACCCTCAATTCCATAGGTTTCTCTCATCTCTAACTTTTACAATATTATCAACAGTTTTGCACAGAACCTGCATGCATTTTTTTAACATCCTCTTCTTCCAGTTCAGGTAACATTTTTTATATATTTTAGTTACTACCAGAAAACAAATAATTGCTCCACAGATAAATGTCCTTCCTTTTGCTACACAGATCCAAAAGTTTTATCAGTCCATTAGTTTCAAATGTTAAGTCAGAAAAAGTCTCTGTCCCTGTAGACAAAGACAAATTTTCTTGAGCTTTAAAACATAGACAATTACTGCCTTCCAAGCCAAATACTGGAGGTAAATCCCCTTCCCGTGGTTGGGGAATCACGTCAAAACAAAACAAAACAAAAAAACTCTGTGAAAAACCTCAGCAGTCTAAAAACTCGTGGCTTACAGGAAGAAAGACTACCAGCATCTCTGTTCAAGTACCAAGTTCTCCAAAAGAATATAGTAGTAGAACGATTCTTTGTAGTATCACACAACAGAAAGGTGGTTAAAAATGAAAGCAAGATCTCTCAAAGTTGCTTCTTGTCTGAAGACATTTCTTTATTTGTAAATAGTACTTTACAAGCAGATGAGTGCTGCATGTATAATGTGTTAAAGCTTGTAATGACATGCACTTATTTCATTTGTTCAGAGAGGGGGCATTCTTTGAGATTTGTCAGCCCATAG
Organism: Protopterus annectens; assembly: GCF_019279795.1. Taxonomy (NCBI): domain Eukaryota; kingdom Metazoa; phylum Chordata; order Ceratodontiformes; family Protopteridae; genus Protopterus; species Protopterus annectens. The sequence continues at coordinate 709,600,892 of NC_056733.1, read as the reverse complement.
GAGTAGTGCCATTGGTGGGGGATAGATCACCACTGGGGGCGTGGTCTAAAACACTGCCTTGACAAATAAGTTTTACCTGTTTCCAAAGACTTAACAGCTGTGTTTCAATTGTAGCTAATGAAACATAACAAATCTATTCAAAAATCTTAAACATGAATTCAGCAAACTGTGGTTGAAAAGCAAAATCAAGTTCATAAAAAAAAACCTTGTGCCTTAATCTAACACCTTTTGCATTACAGTTATCTTTCTTTATTATAAAACCAATTCAAGTATTGTCTAGGCACAGATAGCCCCTTCCAGAAAATTACATTCTTACCTTAAACCATTATAAACTGAAAAAACAAAAAGGAATACAAATTACTAGGTATGTTAACCTATCAATAAATGCAAAGGAAGAGATTCTCATCTTTCTGGACCAAATTCTGTAACGTTTTTGTGTACCTTCGTCAGATCTTCCTGCGGTGGTTGGGTCTACATTTATCTGCTGATTCCTATAGCTGATAGTTCCAGTGTTGGATGTGTTCATCTAAAGTGGGTTACATATTGCCAATGATCTGGGGTTGATTTATTGCCTTGTGAGTGACATGGAGCTCACTTGGTAATTATTTAGCCAAATAATAGATACCCCCATTTAGGCTGTTGGAGTTATATCTAGGGTTGCCACCTTTCATTGTGGCTAAAACCAGAGTCAGGCTACACCCCTTTCATCACCTGTAACCCTGCCCATCCCCACCCATGTTCCACTCACTTTGTGATGTCACTACATCACCTGGTGGGGAATGCCCTCTTTTTCCATTCCTGATGCCTACTTTTGGCCAATTTACTATGTTTTTCTGTAAAAAAGCATAGTAAATCAGCCGATTTAACAAACTTTGATAGTCTGTTTCCTTTTTTTAAACAGAATGCTGGAGTTTGTACAGTGTTTTCCAGACTACCATCCGGAAAAAAAATGTAGGGGGTGGCAAGCCTAGTTATATCTTTAATCTTTTTTTCTTTCTTCTTTTTCTTTTTTTATAAAAACTGATCCAGGTTACTGAGAATATGCAAATATATATATATATATATATATATATATATATATATATATATATATATATATATATATATGGTTCCACTTTATAATAGTGAAATACTGAATCTCGAATTTCAGTATTTCGCGACCATAAAGGCAAAACCTTCAAACACTAAACCTTCACAATCCCAAAACTACAAATCCTGAACACACAGCATACACCACACATAAACCACAACAGCCACACTACAAAACAAATCAACACACAAAAACAAAATATCACACATCCACATGCCTACACTACACATAATTAGGGGGCAAGCCCCCGTGCACCCCACACTCCCCCACCTATATATACTAACTCCAAGATTGCACAAAGAGTAAAAGACAGTATATTCACATCCAGACATTCCACAGTCCCTCACACACACATGCAACACACACACACACACACAACACACACACACACACACACACACACACACACACACACACGACATAGACAAACACCAGCACATCCAACAATTACACACTCATACATTCACCTTCCTACCCTAACCCATACATACAACTTACAAACAATCTCACATATGCTCAAACTCCCACCCAAAACCCTTACAAAACACTGACTTACCTTAGATTCCACATAAATCCATACACTGCGTAGAACAACATCCAAACCAAACAGTGCACATCACATAATGTAAAGCCATAACTGCGAATTTGAAATATTTGAATTCGTGATTATGCACTTTCAACATTTGAAAAATTTGCCTTTATGGCCACAAAATACTGAAATTTGAGATTTCAGTATTTCATGATTATGAAGGGGAACTATATATATATATATATATATATATATATATATATATATATATATATATATATATACATATATATATGTACATATATATATGTACATATACATAGATATAGATATAGATTGTGATATAGATAGAGCTATACATATGCATACATAGGCATATATAAAATGGTCATTCTCTCAAGTGCAGTAACTTTTTAATGGACTTAATTTTGCTATTCCACCACAGTTTGCTGTATTTATGTATAAGAGTTTTTGAGTAGATTTGTTATCTTTGAAATAAATGCATGTTATAAGCTTTAAGACATCATCCAAGCAGAAGTCGTCTGCCTGTAAAGTAGTATTTACAAACAATGAGACGTCTTCAGACAAGAAGTAGCTTTGAGAGTCCTTCTTTTATTTTTAACCACTTCTCTGTTGTGTGATACTGCAAAGGATCTTTCCACTACTATACTTTTTGGAGAACATGGTACTTCAGGAGGGACACTGCTAGTTTTTTTTCCCTTTAAGCTATGAGTTTTTAGACTGGTGAGGTTTTTCACAGAGGTTTTTTAAGCTTTAAAACCCAGAATATTTATATTAGTCTATTACAATGTCATTTTTCTTCTTATTCTCAAAGCTGGCCATCTCTTCTTTTTAAAAATAGTCTCACTTATAGTTTCTTGCCTCCTGTCACTGCTGCATATGTTTTAACTACTACATTCTTAGCTGCAACAAAACCATACATCTTCTCAGTTTGTTGTTGCTTTCCTCTTTTACTTTCAATCACTGCTGAATAGGTTTTAACTATTGCATTCTCTGCTGGCACATCACCTGGTTCCTTTTCCCCATTACCATCCTCAGCACTTCCAAAAATGTTAGCTGCCATCTCACCCCATGAAACGGCAGAATTGTCACCTGGATCATCCTGCTCGGGTAGTTTTAACAGAACATCATCTGCAAGCCCTCCTGATGCCAGTTCTGTTATCTGCACCACTTCAATAGACTTGCTTACTTTCTCCATAGTGACAGCTAAATGCTGTTCATTTGTAAGATCCACCACACAGAAGTCTTTGTTTACATTCTGAAGCTCCATTCAAACAAATTTTCTCCAAATTCTCACTTTCCCCCTCCAAACTCTCCATAGCTTTTCTCTTCTCATCCATGCTTCTACTTTTCTCTTAGGCCTCTTCTTTACTGTTGTAGGAGCCTTATGGTGCCATCTAGCAGCTCCAAAGAGTAAGGTATGTTCCCCGATGTCCTTGACAAATTTCCCTTAGTAATGTAAATACTACCTCATTTTGCCCCTGCAAAGAGGCTTCTAACCTAGTAGGTCTAACCTGTTAAACAAAATGATAAATTCTTCTTTCGGCTTTTCCCGGTTAGGGGTCACCACAGTGGATCACCTGTCCACTCATGATTAACAGTGGAGTTTTACAGTGTCGAGTTGCCAGCCCAGTGGCCAACCTTTCACGGAAGGCACACACACACACACACACACACACACACACACACACACACACACACACACACAGGGCCAATTTAGAGTGTCCAGTCCACCTACAGCATGTTTTTGGGATGTGGGAGGAAACTGGAGCACCTGGAGGAAACTGACGCAACCACAGGAGGACATGCAGACTCCGCACGGAAGGCACCCCAGCCGAGAATCGAACCAGAGAATCTCTTGCTGTGAAGCAACAATGCTAACCGCTGCACCACAGTGGCCACCCAACAAAATGATAAATAAAGTAAAATAAATATAAATAAGGAAAAATGTGACTACCTTGGAGTCTTCAGTCAGCTATCACTGGAATTTTGTGAATTTTGCGAATACCCTTGGAGCAGTGGATAACCCAAAAGAGTAATGCAGAGAACTGAAGTGCGATTCTGACACAGAAGACTTTAAGAAACCTTTAAAATCTGGTGCTCTAGGAATGTGACAATAAACATCCTTTAAATTTAGGATCAATAAAACTACTTAAACGGGGAATGACAGGAAGCAAGACATGAACCGATACTATTTTATACTTTGGAACTTTCACAAATTGCTTTAGAGAAGAAAAATCTAAAATGAGTTTCCATGAAGCTTCTTTATTAGGTACCAGAAATATTCTTGAATAAAAACAATTAGCAGATGATGAACAATAGGATGAAAAAAAAATTTGATCTGATGGATGAGGAGAAATCCCCTGAAATGGAGAAAGAGCTTCCCACTGCCATCTGTATTCCTTATGAATAACTCTAAACCCACTTGTCTGAGACTATCTGTTGCCAAAGAGAGAAATTGAGAGTTTAATTTGGGGTAAGAATTAAAGGCTTGCCAGTGATGGGGATATTCTGTAGATAGTCATTTAAACTTGCTGGTCCTACTTTGTTTCTGGGGGGGCTCCTTTTTTTGGAGCCCCCATGCCACTGAGATTTAAAAGGCATCTTGCTAGATACTTGCTGTGTCTACCCATTCTCCTTTTGTATAAAATGGGGCAGTGGTAGCTGTAAACCCCTGACAAATTTTGGGAAGGATGGTTGAAAATCTGAGAGAATGCTTCTTCCTCTCATCAAACTTTTTCAGGACCTCTACAGCAGATATTCCTAACCCGGTCTCTCTATCTAAGGGAGAATTTAAAATGTAAGCTTTCACATCCTCAGGATAGGTTTGTGTTGGCAGCCAAGCAAACCCTCTAATAACAGTTCCAGCAGCAGCAGCAGCTCTGAAGTAGCATCAGTTGAATCAAGCAAATTTCAAAGATGTTTAGTGACTTGAGACACAGAAGTAGTAAGATTACACAAAGGTGTTTTTTTTTTCTCAGACGAGGGAACTGAAACAATGATGTTCTTCATACTCTCAAAAGAAACAAGCATAACTTTAACATGTGAACTTGACAATTAAAAATTCTAAAAAAAAGTGCGGTAAAAGAATGCACTTTTTCCTCAAGACTTTCAAAGGCTTTTCTACCCTTATTAGAGAGGGCGGGAATAGCATTACCAAATAAATACTGCTGGATCAAATCTTGGGTTAGTAAAGAAAACCTTATAAGACTAAAGAATGTTATACAAGTTCTTTACATAAAGGCAGTAGACTGGCTATTAGGCAAGTTACATGGTGCAACAAAAACATATTCCACTGCTGGAAGAAGAAAAGGAGCTTGAGCAGGTGCAGGAAAATTCAGTTGTAATAAATAATATTTCTTTAAAGATAGAAGAGTATTCATTACATTCCTACTGAAATAACTGATTCATTCCGAATATGGTTTCAGAAAAAGAAAATCCTAAGGAACTATCAGAAGTAACATTCTCTTCATAGTCAGAATCTGAAACCTGAGGACAGAAAACAGACGTTGTCCCCTCACAGTCATTTTCATATTCAGTACCCTGAAAATCCTCAGACAATGAAGAATTCCCTTTTCTCTTAACAGTAACACTAGAACTGGAGGTGTCAAGAGCCTGAACTAACGCCTGAGCTAAGCCTAATAAATTACTAATGTCAAAAACAGAGATAGGAGAAAATAAATGTCCAGCTTTCTGCTTCATTTTTTTCCCCAAACACCTTTATTAACTTCTTTTTGACAGACATTACTGTAGAAGAAGACTTACTTTTGCCAGGCAAATTCTCCCTAGAGATAGGCATCCCTTCTGGCTAAACAGAGAAATATTCCCAACTCCTTCCACAGAGACTGACGAGTGAATCTCCCTTGCCCACCATGGGTACTCCCACAGACACACAGAAGGTGTCTATTCCCCAATCCATGGTGGTTGCAAGACCACACCAGAAGGAGACAGGAAAAAAAGATGAATGGTCTGAGGAATCAGAAATGGCCACAGCAGAGTCACCCAACAGTGGTTAAGACAAATCTGTAGCCTGCTGAAGGAGCAAAGTCTGTTTACAAATTTTCTTTCCTTCTTTCTTATGTGGCTAGAAGAAGGAAGAACTGAAGGTCCAGTTGTATTTTTCATGGTGAAACTGAAAATGATGCTGAATCCCAAAGCAGACTGGCAGTAGTAGTCGATGAAACAGATAAGTATTAATAAAGTAGATTTTTCCATCAAAACTCAGAGGAAAAACACATTAAACACTTATCCCAGTCCCAAAACTAATTTAACACTTTTTAGTTAGGAAAAACAAATATTAACTCAGTTTTAACAACCTTTTCTACAAAAATAAAACGCTGCATTTCACAATGAAAAGTCATTAAAAGTTACAACAGTCAATTAAAACACTTTTCCAAACATATATATACATTTACAGAAAAAACAAGTTTCAGTCATAAAACATAAAATGTGGAAGTTTTTTTCCCCTGAATGGAACTTATCTGCCTAGTAATAGACAACAATTAGCCATTTGTTGATCCTCATAAGCCCACAAGAGGTGGATTCTTTAGCATGGCACCCAAATTGCTGTTTTTCTTCAACTTTTCTCAAGCTGGTAATGGTTGGGACAAGTGCAAGGTGCCCTTATAGGTTTACAGGTTTATATACTAGGCTATAAACCACTAAGGCCTTTATAAGACTAACCATACAATCCAACCCAGTTGTGTCACTGTGTATCATGGGCATTTATTACGACGGGATATGTTACTTAGGAAGCTTCTAGAGATTATGTGGAGGAGGTATGTTAGTTTGGGCATTACTGTCTGTCTCCTCTGTCTATCAGAGATACGGGGGGCAGACCCAGGGTGAATTTCCAAATTCCCAACCATTGGTCAAGATTATGCTTAAATGGAGTTAGTGATGGCCTCTGCTTCACATGGATGGGGAGCCTGTTCCAGAGCATGGGGGTTTTCTGAGACACATATCTCTCTCTCACCACTACATCATATTTTTATCACAAGCAAAATTTAAATCCTTGGATTTAGTGATCCTCATGCTGTTATTTTGCAGATGTTTAATAGGTCCATCAGAGGTGGATCCGAGGATGCCTTGTATGCCAGCCATAGATCAACTCTCAGTAACCTGTAGGAGACAGAGTATGGAGATAGAGCTTTAAGGTGACCTGTATAGGACAATGTGTTTATACCCTGAATTCTCTTGGTAAGGAACCTTTGTGAGCATTCCAAATGCTGCATATGTCTGGTCAGGTACTTGTAAGTGGCCATTATACTTGATGGGTCTGATAACAGCTGAATAAAGTGGCACTATGACTTCTTTGGACCTGGATGCCATGCCCTTACTTAAAAGTTGGGTGAACTATAATGATTTTCTTACTTACTTGACCAAATGTTGGTCAAAAGCCAGATTACTGTCCACATATGTTCCCAGATCCCTGACCACTGGGTCATCTCTTAGGGGGTGTCTTATCACTGGAGTAATTAGCCTGGGTAGACATTTTCCCAAAATGCACTGTAATGCATTTCTTCACATTGAGTTTTAATTTGTGACTTTAGCACCAGTTGTTCATCTGTGTTAGATCCTCTTATAAGATGTTCGTGTCATGGGGGGAGTCTATGACATCTCCAAATTTGCAGTCATCAAGCTTGATTAGCTAAAGACCCTTGATATTAGTCTTTACCTCAAGAAATAGGTGACAAATAGGAGTGTTCCCATCATGGAGCTCTGAGGTCCCCCACAGGTGAGCGGTCTCTTAGTGGAGGTGGGCTCATCAATCCTGACTTCCTGGGTCCTGCTGTGAACCAGCTGGCAATCCAGTGAGTGTTGTAGGAGTTTATGCCCTTTTCAGTGAGTTTGTCAACTGTACTTGAGTGGGGTATTATATTAAACACCTTAGCCAAGTCCAGAGAGGTGATATGCACCATTTTCCCCTTATCCATTGCCTCAGTGACTTTCTCAAAGAAGTCCAACAGGTTTAATACGCACAGCCTTCCGGTGACAAAGCCAAACTGGGTCAGGTCCAGTATCTGAAGGCTATCTATGCTTTTGTTGATCATTTCCATGATAAATCGTTCCATGGCTTTGCATATTAGATTAATTAGACTAATATGCCTGCAGTTTCTGAGGTCAGTTGATGTTATCCTTGCGAAGCGAGATAACCATTGCAGTCCTCCATTCCTGTGGTACAAAGCTTGTTCCTATGGTACAAATCCTGTTCTGAGGATATAGTTGAAAAATGACTCAAGTGGTCCTGATAGGTCATGTTTCAAGCTATTTAGAAGGCATCCTGGGATATTGTCAGGGTCATTGAGGCTGTATTTTAGGCTTAGCAAGTGCCACCAGGACCTGCTTCCTGTTAATAGTTGGTGGGATTATGCTAGTACGTATTTCATGGAAGGAGGTGGGGGGAGTGGGGGGGATGTGAATTCTGAACTAAATTTGTCAGACAAAAAAATTGTTATGTTGCTGTTCTCAGTGAAGGTGGCACCACTGACCACTAGTTCACTACACTAATATGTGCTTCTTTTAAGGTTTCAGACATACAGTAGCTGTAGAAGGCTTTCTAGTTGTCTTCAGCCTGCGAAGCTGTGTTGACAATGTAACTGGTCTTGTTGGACTTAATTAATCCTCTTAGTTTCCTGTTTTAGTTTAATCAGAGAGCTGCTAATGTTATGAGAGTTGCTTTTCTTGATTTCAGCCATGACTTTTTCCTTTTGTTATATACTCTATTAAAGTTAGGATTCCACCATTGTGGTTTGTTTTTATAGTTTATTTTGGGCTTACTTCTAGTAGGTACAGTACCCTCTATACAGCCATTTAAATGGTTGTACAGGGTCTCTGTGAAGAAGTCCGCATAGGTTGCTATGAACTCGGGGTTGGGAGGGGCACTGAATTTTGACAAACTATCACTTAATAAGATGTAGTTTGCTTTGGAATAGTTCCTTACTGTTACAGGCTTTGCTGAGGTTACCACGTTGATTTTTAATTGGAAGGAGACAGCTTTGTGGTCTAACCTCACCAATGAGGATGTGAAAGTGTGTGTGCGTGGGGGGGGGGGTACAGCACTCTCCCATACTCATGAGTCCCACAGCCAGTATGTTCGAACTTCTGAAGGGTGTGCACACTATGTGGTCAAGGGTGTTTGTGTTACTAAAGTCCAGGAAACACTGCACCTTCAAGTATGAGGCAGTCTGTGTTTTCCAGTCTATACAGAGGTAGTTAACATCTCCTGTGACTGAAGTATTTGGTTTTAGCTTTGGAAGATAGCTGGCTGTTATATCTTTGGCAGTATATAACATGCATAGATAAGGCTATTGCAGCAGTGATTGACACACATCTATAATTAATTGCACAGTAAGTCAGTCAGCTGCAAAATTATTCCTTAACAAATAAGTCCGAGTCAAACTTGACAAAAGCAAACCAAACTTGAGTAACATTGTAAGAAAGTGTTTATAGAAACTTCCAAATAATAAACATGCAAAGGAAACATTTATCGAAGCCCATCCAACTCTGCCTTGGAGATGCACAAAAAAAAATGTGGTTCCAAACGGAGCACAGGTTTAACTAAATACAAAGGTCCAGTGTCATTTCTTTCTGAAGGAACAGACCATATCACTTAGAAAAAGCATACTAACCAACTGTGAGTCAGAGTAACTGTGGTCACTCACAGTCCTGAGCAGCTGACTCCAAGTACAGAAAAGAGGAACAGTTATAATAAAAATCTACAGAATAGTAGAAAAAGCTAAACTCTTCACAAGAGATTGCATTTACCCAGTCTGAAGGAAACTCTACTGATCAGTCAAATCCACTTTCCAAACAAAAGTAAATTTGCTGTAAAGAAATCAACTTTTGGTGAATCTTGGAGATACATTTTTTGTAGGGGCATTCTCCCTGCATCCTTTATGAGTGTGAGTGGGGGGCACTCCACAGCCCTAAACTTATATATAACTTCTCCAAGTTGACTCAGTAGTAGAGAAAAGAGAAAACTTTACCATTGCCAGAAGTCATTTTTTACACTTTTATAGGTTCATAGGTGTGTACTAGGCTAATGGCCATGGAGCCTTTACAAGCCTAGCCCATAGGATTACCCTGGCATCGTGCCACCCAACCTTAGTACTTCAGTCTGTCAGCATTCAAAACCAGCTAAAAAAACAGAGGTATTTCAGTCAGTGTCAGAGATTACATATTAAGAAAGAGTTCAAAATCTGCCTTAGTCTCAGACTTTCTGATGACATTTACCATGTATAAACTCAGATTTGCATAATATGTCTCTTCCTTACCTCAAGTTATAGACTCAAAAGTACTATTTTACTGTAAGTAAAGACCTATATGGGTGGCACAGTGGTGCAGCAGTAGCACTGTCACCTCACAGCAAGAGGTTGCCCAGTTCAATTCCCAGCTGGGGTGCCTTCTGTGTGGAGTCTGCATGTCCTCCCTGTGTTTGTGTGGGTTTCCTCCCACTTTACAAACACATGTGTCTTGAGTGTTTCTCCCTGGGCCTCTGCTGAAAATTGGTTTAGTTCCAAGTCGGACTTTCCCAGTAAACAAATGTTAAATAATAAATAAATAAATATAAAATTATATGTTTTAATGTGGTGCATTGAGGTTTACTGTTCAGCATTGTGACAGAAATGGGCAGCCATAAAAGTAAACCAGACTACAGTATAAGCTGTGAATGCACACAACTGGAGCACTCAAAAAAAATAAAGTGCGTCTCATGAGTATAGATGGTTTCCAAACTCTGTCTGTATGGTGTAGAGGGTTAAAGCCCTGACTATAATGCAGATGAATGGAGTTTGGTTATAGGAGTTAGAGGCTACTGTCAACTCCTCCATCCTAGGGAAGGGTGAATATGTGATCTGCTGTACCACTGACCCCCGAAAAGGGTGTTAAGGCATACCAGGTAGCAGTTATGGGGTAGATGTGGTTCACTACAGATATACATCAGAGAGGGAGTACTGGGATATTCTTAGGAATGCATAGGGAACCTTCCAAAAACAGAGGCTCCAAGTGAAGCCACCAGATGCTATAGGAATGCATAGGGAACCTTCCAAGGACAGATGCTCCAAGTGAAGCCACCAGATGCTAAAGGAAAAGAGTCAGAAAAGGAAGGATGATTCCTCACATAAACGATGGTCTGTCTGATGTGCCACTTTTGCTTCCAAAGGGGAATGAATGGCCTCAAAGGGACCATGTCTCAGTCAGAGAATTAATGGGATGTGGAACTCTCACCTGGGCTGAAGAATAAATGGGTCAGCACTCACCCAGTAGGAGGAGAAACAGATGTGTTAATGGGATGCTGCATGAGGGCTGAAGCTGAGGGTCTGAGGGTTAACATAGAAACATGGTCTCCTTGTCTGTTCTTCCTCAATACTGTACAGAAAGCTTTGCAGATATAGCCATTTCCTCACCTGACAGTAATGTCTAATGTCAGGGATAGAGCCCTGAGTATGACTTAGACAACCCCAGTTTGATTAGTAGCTAAGGTACTCAAAGTGCCGGGGAGGGGAGGAGTAAGCAGCAAATGCCAGTTTGCCTCCTGTGAGAGGAGAGATAAGTGGTCCTGTGGCTGTTTCACTGCACGCAAGCAGAAGCTAGCAGGCCAAACAGCCATAACCAAAGACATTAGTATGGCTTATCAAGCCAGTGATGGCAGCCATCTTTAGCCTGTGGGTGGGGCACTTACATGCAGAGAGAGGCCACAGTAGGTCATCCAGTGATGGAGGTGCCCATGTCAGCCACCAAGCTGGGTTAGGGCCAAACAGGCATAGAGTGGGACTGTGAGTAAGGCATAAGCAAGAAAGCATTTCATGGCCAACAGGACTGTGCCCACTTCCCTAAGATTCTATTCCCTCCTATCTGCAGAATCCCAATGTGGGATAAACCATTTTTGACTATGGGGACTTATGACAGGCTCCAGGGCACAACAATTGACAGCAGGAAAGGAACCAAAAATATATTAATAAAGAAAGAAGGGTGTTCCAGACTTCTGTGAAAAAACATCAGAAGTAACTCCTGTACATGTTGAATATTTTGCTCTGTTATACTCACCTATCATATGACATTGCTCTCTTTGGCTTTGTTCTTAAGGTCCTTTAGATGTCTACAGAAATCGGTGACAGAAGCATGCCCTTGTTGTGCATAGCTGGACACTATAACCATTGTAAAACAAAAAGTTTACAAGATTTGTTATAAAGTAAAATTACATACATTAAGACTGTCCTTTTCTTTCTCTACATCCTATTAATGTTCCATCTGTAGCTTGCATTGATCTTATGGATGAAGCTGGAAACCTGATGAATTTCGGCGAACAGGAAAATTCTCCGGAATTTGCAAGTGGTTGCCTCCGAGAACGAAGTACCTACATTCTGGTGCGGGTTACCAGTAAGTCGCCATTTTAGTAAAAAGTATTGGTTTGACCTTTGAACTGCAGTATTTGTTGCCCATCTGCTGTACTGTGGTAAACAAACTAGTTTAAGTTAAAATTTAAAAGAAGTAGCTATTTTTCCAGAGCTGTTTGTACACAAAGCATAAAACACCTTATCATGCTTTAAGAGCCATGTGGCTTGCCCTGTCTTTGACTCATTTGCACATCACATCTGCTTTTAATTATGACATTTTGCAAAACATAGACAGTACTTGCATTGTATGTTTAAATCCCCACTAGCTTAATACAACTATTCACATGGTTTACTACATTATAAATGTTTATAGACCAGACTAATCATACTCCTCTCTAGATTCACTTTTTTAACAATGATGGTAAAGCCACAGGTTACTGCTTATCTGTTACAGAGGACCTTTAAGAAGACTATCGTAAAATATAATGCACAGATATCAAGAATTTAAATACTCAGAAGAGTGAGGTTTATGCATCTTTACTGCTACTCAAAACTTCCCAGAAAAAATGCACCCACTTTGGGACCATTGTTCCATCCCCACTGTAATACCTACCAATGCCTGGAATTATGATGCCTGTGCAGAACACAGGGGCCATGGTCAAACTCCATAATAACACTGTACATGCACAAACCTAAAGGATCACAGCACATGTGTCTGTCCATGCCTTCATTCTGCACTGTGGATGATTGCTCATTTAGGAGGGAGACAGTGCCACAGTATTATATAGCTGTGACAGGTACCTGAGTCTTATCATCCTACATCCCTGTACAAGTGCCAAAATAAGCCCCTTGTCCTAACACAGCCTAGCCTCTACAGGTGTTATCCATACCTCTTAACCTTTTAGCCCAACAAATCTGTAGAAATCCAAAAATAATAATGGGGGGAGGAGCAAAGGCCCCAAAATAGCAACAGATTTTAAATATTGTTCTTATGAACTTAGAAAGTTGCCAGAACATTAGGAAGCATTTTTAAAGGATATGAAGGTTGAAAACGAAATGCCTGTTGTTATTTAGTGTCTTCAATCCTCAATGACTTGCCAGAAAACCACAAATTTTATGAAGAACAGACAAAAAATGAGCAAAAATCTGGAAATTCTGTGAAAATCTGGACATTTAAGAGGAATGGTGTTACCATAACAGTGCTCTGCCCTATGAATGCATATCAAAAGACACATCTCTCAGGCCCTTGCTTGTAAATATTTAATCTCCCAAGCCCCTGCTTACACATATCAACGGAACCAGAAATTGTCAGGGATTTAAGATGCATAATTAGGCTTAAAAAGGCCCTTGTGGTCATTTTCCTAGTTTACACCTATAAACCTATGCAAATACATTGTTTACTTGCGGCATGTATAAGCATTTACATTTCAAGCAAGAACTTGTACTTGAGTTAACTGTACCACAAGATGTCATGGGCTTCAAGGAGACAGTTGTAATCCCTTTACATGTTTAAGTAAGATTACTACATATCCATGTCTGTTGCAGTTCTAGAATATTTATTCTAACAGTTGTGTATATTTTATAGGTTCATAGGTGTGTACTAGGCTAATGGCCCTGGACCCTTTACAAGCCTAGCCCATAGAAGTGCCCTGGCATCATGCCACCCAACGTTAGTTCCCAGTGCCTCTATGAAGTAGGGCCACTGGAGTGATCCCTGGGGTGAATTATTTCCCATCCACTCAAGATTTCTCTTGAAGAGGGCCAGTGAGGTGTCTGCTTGACATGTATGGGAAGTCTATTCCAGAGCATGGGCAGTCTCTGGGTTATGAACCTGTCCCTCCAGCATGTTCTGTTGATTGTGGTAATGAGGTTGAGGTCTCTGGAGCGTGTGGTGTGGTGGGATTGGGATTTCTTTAGATGTAGCATTTCTAACAGAGCTGGGTCAGACATGGCTTTGCAAGTCAAGCAGAGATCGCCTCTTTGTAGATGATATAAGAGAGAATAGATGGAGTTTTTTGAGTCTGTCCATGAAGGACATGTGTTTAAGGCCTAGGATCCTCTTCATGAGGTACTTTTGTGGCCTTTCAAGCTGTTTCATGTGTCTAGTGAGATAAATGCCAACTGGAGCATTATACTTGATGATTGGCCTAATGAGAGAAGAGTAGAGAGAGATGATGACCTCTTTCTTCCTGGATGCAAAACCCTTGGTAATGAGATGTGCCACATAGAAGGACTTTCTGACCACAGTGGCACTATGGTGGTCGAAGGAGAGGTTGCTGTCAACCTGTGTCCCCAGATCTCTTATAACACTTTCAGTGTTTAGTGGGCTACCATTGATGTGGTAATTAGTGGGAACTGAGATTTTCCCAAAGGGGATGACAATGCATATTTTGGCATTAAGCTTAAGGCCATGGTTTCAACACCAGGCATTGGTCTCAGTGAGGCCTTTCTGTAGGATGTCTACATCACTTGGGGAGTTAATAATGGCTCCCAGCTTGCAGTCGTCTGTGAACTTGGTCAGCCAGAATTCCTCTGTGTTGGCCTGGACTTCTGAGAAGTAGATGCCAAACAGGAGATGACTCAGGACCAATTCCTGTGGGACTCCACTCGTGACTGGTCGACAATCTGACTTGGAGACCACTACTTTCACACTGTGGGTTCTATCTGTGAGCCAGTTTGCAACCCACTTAGTGATATAGGGGTTGATGCCTAGTTTGGTGAGTTTATCAATAATTCCTGAGTGGGGAATGGTATCAAAGCTCTTGGCCAGATCGAGGTAGGCTGTATGAATTGCCTTGCCTCATCCACATGCATATTCACAGGAAAACACCATGTACTTGATAACACCTCTTCTTAAGTTAACATGCTGGTTCTAAATGTAAGTAAAGGAAACCACGAAATACAGGGAAAAAGAAAATCTGGTTTTATGTCTCTGTACTACATAGTATCTTGTATGCAAGGCCTTCCAGATATGAACAGGAAAATACTTCAGTCTAATTGCTAAGAAAATCTGAAAGATCTTACTTTGTTTATTGCTAACAAACTATTGCACTCAGTTATTGCAATCAGCAATTCAAAATTATTTGGTGTTAGTGTCACATCTGTGGACAAGCAGACATTTGCATATTATTTAAAAGCAAGGATGCATTCTGGTGGTGGACGCTGTTCACTGATGCTCCATGGTGCCATTGTGAAAGTGGATTGATGGCCCCGCCCACGTTAGCATGCTCAGTAGAAATTACATGTTATGCCTCAACACCCTTTACATTATCTATCATTTAGGTGTTTGCACAGCAGTAGCGGATATGATGGTGGTGTTCAGCAAATCACATTTATGTAGTCATCAAGGACTTTGGCATTATTTTCATTGCCACTGATACACGGTTGCACCTACATAAGTATTTACAAATCTACTATTCTGGTCACAAGTAGTGAATCAAGAAACATGCTTTGGGTAGTGATATGCACACTAGCTGTGCATCTGAACTCCTCTAAGTCCTTGCTGTATATGCTATTACCCCCTGCATACCGACTCCTTTATGAGTCACATAATGTTGTAGCATGTAGATCAGACTATACAACAGCTCTGCATGATTAAACACAATGTTTATGGACAGAGCACATCTCCTTTCAAATCCGCTATCCTCTCCAATTTCCTTTAACTTGTGCTGACCCATGACTTACATCCAGACCATGATAAACCTTACTAACTTCCCATAATGCTAGCCCTTTCAAGATATGGAAAAACCAAAACACTACAGTAAGTTTGTATACTGCTGTATGAAAAAATGGTTTGTAAATCATACCATCTGGCAGCAATTAATAGCTGAAAGAAGCTGTAATCTGACAATCCATATCACTGGTGATCAAATTAGTATTAGAAGGGTGATGAGCCTTAAAAGCATAAGGTGAATGCGAACTACTGCTTTGGGTAATCGCCAACAGCTGCCAAACCCAAATAAGCTTGATACTGTAAACTGTATATTAGGGTTAAAATCACTGGCTTCCCAGTATTTCATTTACCTCAGACTGAGTCCAGTGCTTTTTGGTGCAGTCATACCAACAGTAACTGAAACTTGACCAAACTTACTTTTCATAAATGTACACATACAATATTTTAAAGGAGGGTTAACAATATCAATTCAGTACCGGCACCTACTTCCTTATCTTTATTGTAACACTGCCATCATCTACACCATTCTAGCACATCAAGAATGCACTGCTGACCCTTAAAATAAGCCAATCATTCATATAGCAGCCATATCTTGAACAGTAAATTTTCAAAGATTTGCAGTCAGCATTTGATGTTACTAGCACAATGCCCACATCCTTAAGCTAATAAATAAACAAACCACCATCTATAAGCATTTTCAATTGCAAAATAAAACTCTTCACTTGAAATATGTATTTATTTATTGCTTTAAAGTCTGACTGGGCACAGAACCCATTTTCAGCGGAGGCCAGGGAAGAAAAGTTTCAAACACAATACGAATGAACATTGATACTGATATACTATATACACTCCATTGGCAATTATATACTTAAGCATGGAAGGTGGCAGTTATGTACAATTATTCATAAACATGGAAAGCAAGAAGTCAGGAATTATATACAAACAAGGCAAAATGAGTAATGGCAATTCTTTATTACATTATTTATATACTGTTCAGAATACAGATTGTGATTTTGTGCAGTTATTCTTTGCTTTAGGAGAGGTAAAGTGTTGCGCAGTGAGAACAGTTTCATCAAATGGTTTAATAAGGTGGCGAGCATTTGCAGAACCAGGACTTGTGCATCAGAGTTTTTAGTTGAAGCTCAAAAAGCTTTAGTGATTTTTTTTTCTTGTTTGGGGGTTGGACTTCCAGGTTTTGGACACTATATGAGAGTAAAGGGAGCAGTCAGCTGAGTTAAGTTTGGACAGAAGTAGTAAAACATCATCGGAAGAGTGCAGGGTCTTAGCTGGGTGGTAAGATTGTATTACATTTTTAAGGAGGGACAGTAATTTCATTTGAATACTAACTCATAGGTAATAGGGACTTGAGTGTATGAGATGGTGTGGCAGTTTGAGCCACAGAAGGTGTCTGAGTGCTTGACAGTGTTGTGATCTGTGGTGGAGGTTGGCAGCAAATTTTGCAAACTTGTAACATTACTCAAGCTTGTTTAAATGAGTTAGTTGGGTGTTTGTAAGTATTGGAGGATGTTGTAGCATTGTTTGAGCTTGTTTAGATGTGTTAGTTGGATGTTAGTAAGTATAGGATAGTGTTGTAGCATTGTTTGAGTTAGTTTAGATGTGTTAGTTGGATGTTACTAAGTTCAGGGGAAGCAGAGAGGAAGGCGGGTGGGAGAAGGTCTAAGTTTTGTAAGATGCTTGGTATTTCTGGTCAGCCAAGGGGCAGAATTTGACTTAACTCTTTTTTTTCCTAAGTGGGGCAAATTCATTTAGTATATTTATGAATATATTATTAAAGTGTGACGTCATCAACAAGTAGTAAATATTTTAGGGTTGTCAAGCTGTACTACCACAGCAGGATGAATCAGCTGAATACCCTTCCACAACAGTTAATCAAAACCAAACAGCAGTAGGCAGCTACACGGTCAATAAAGGTCCATCCTCACCACAAACAATTCAGGAAAAATGTCACTTCCTCAAGCCAGTATAAAGAAACACAGGTTTATTCTAAACTTCACAGATTTAGCGCTTTTGTTTCATTCCATGAAACCTCTTCAGAATAAATGCATCTAAAAGAACTCCCTCATTTATAGTGGTCAACATAACATTCATTGATACATGCACATGGCTCCAACTGCACGCCACCTAATTATAATCAATCCAAGTTCCTGAGCCTCAGGTAAGGCAGAAGATAGACCCAGACCCCTTTGGTTGAATTTGCAGCTGATTTGTCTATTTTATTGGCTAGCCTGGCACTTTTAGCTCAATAATCTATTCCTGCAACATGGTTATTCACAAAATGTTGGTCATGCAAAGCAATGAACAATGAAAATAGTTCTTGCTCTCATGAATGTTGATGAAATGGCAATATTATTAAGCAGTTCCTTTAAACATCAATATATGTCAGCTGGCAAAACTTTCATCCAGTATACAATTTAGACATTTTAGGTTCATTTATTTATTTTGCCGATTATTCAGAAATATCAATTTAATAATGTGTTACTGTTAAGGTTTCCTACTAGGATTGTTACAAACGTGTTTAATAGCAAAATGATCAAGACCTTTTCTTTCCTCTTCTTCCCCTTCATTTTGCAAATGAGTGATTAAAACTCTTCTGTTTTAGTACAATATAAGATTAAAAAAGTAGATACTGCTAGGAAAAAAAAGTGTTGCTGTGGAAAACAAAATTCTCACGAGGTGGCCTCAACTATGCCCCAGTAACCTGGGTTCAGTTAGTGACCTGTGTGATGAAGCAGCTGAATTGGGAGGAATGGAAGTGACTAAGGACATCCTGACCATTCCAGGAGAAGGAAATATTGCAAGTCTGTTGCAGTACATTGTAGGTGTACGGAAGTGTGCATTCACATTGGTTGCAATACAGCAGGAACTGCAAACTGCACTTTCAAGCCAAAGGAGGGTGCTATGATTAGGAACATACAAAAATCTCCTAAACTCTGCTCAATGGCAGCTGCGATCCCTAGCTCTCATCTCCCTCTCATATTGTACTAGAATGCTCTGAGGTCAGGTAGAATAAACATTCATATATTGAGAGGGGCTTACTGACTGTGGGTTGTGTGCCAAAACACTAAAACATAACCTCTCAAGAGGTACCTAAGAAATACTACTTTCTACTCAGCGGTGTAGTATAGTTTAAGATCAGAACAGTTACTGCTGTGAAGGTTTACATTATGAAAATGTTCACTGATGTCCCATGCTCAACTTCAGGGCAGCTCAGACAGCATGCAAAGATCCTGTGAAATCATACTTAGCAACTATAAACAAATTTTAGGCAAATATATTTTAACTCATGTACATTGCAGGACTTAATAATGGGTGTGTATACATTTGGTATACTTTCAAACACTGTATGACTAAGCATGTTTTATGTCTATGAGTATATACACACACATATTATATATATATATATATATATATATATATATATATATATATATATATATGCGTCTGTATGTATGTGTAACATATTTTGTCTGTCACTCTTTTGTGTTGCTGCTTAGCCCTCTGTAGAAAAAAAGTGCTATATTTTATTAGACTGGTGGATTGTTCATGCCTGTTGGGGGGGAAGCAGCAATTCCTGTTTTCTAGTCAAACTAGCTGCTT
The DNA here is from genome assembly GCF_019279795.1 of Protopterus annectens. Taxonomy (NCBI): domain Eukaryota; kingdom Metazoa; phylum Chordata; order Ceratodontiformes; family Protopteridae; genus Protopterus; species Protopterus annectens. Next base: position 709,581,624 of record NC_056733.1, on the reverse strand, counting down.
CCTTCTCCACTGTATACCATTCTACACACTTGTGTAAGTCTGTCAGATAGTTACTCCACATCTAGCCATATTTATTCTATCTCATCAAACCAATGGCAGTCAGTGTTGCTATTTTACAAGGAATGCACCAAACCTAGTCCAAGAAGGGTCCTTGCTAAGAGTTCATGGAATTTGTGTGTGTGTGTGTGTGGGGGGGGGGGGGTTAGGTTCAAGGAATGAGTTCTCCAGGGACTCCACCCCTTTCCCCTTACTTCACCACAGCAATTAAATGGAAACACAGTTGTGATGGTATAGCTTACTCATTCAAAATGCAAATGATTTTGCCCTGGATCTGTGGCACTGAGGAATGCAGCCCTGACCACAACACAGATGACTAGACCCAGGTTCTGTGGCATAGAGGGGTAGAGCCCTGACCACAACACAGATGACTAGGTCCTAGCTCTGTGGCATAAAAGGATAGAGCCCTGACCACAACACAGATGACTAGGTCCTAGTTCTGTAGCATAGAGGGATAGAGGCCTGACCACAACACAGATGACTAGGTGCTAGCTCTGTGGCATAGAGGGGTAGAGCCCTGACCACAACACAGATGACTATATCCTAGCTCTGTGGCATAGAGGGATAGAGACTTGACCGCAACACAGATGACTAGGCCCTGACTATGAGACAGAGGGATAGAGCCCTGACCGTAACACTGATCACTAGGTCCTAGCTCTGTGACATAGGGGGATAGAGCCCTGACCACAACACAGGTGACTGGACTTCAATTAGCAGATTAGGTGCTGGCTGATATAAGTGTGTGTGTGTGTGTGGGGGGGGGGGTGATCAGGGGGAATCAACAACTTATGCCATTTCATCCATCCTGGTGGAGAGAGACTGGGATTCGGGGTATTATCAGGGCACACTCCAGAGGAGGTCTCAGAGGGTTGTGTCAGGATTTGGTTTCACCCCCTGCCTTGCTATTGAGAAGAGGGGAATGAATAGGCTTGGGGGGGACAGAGCAGATGTCTGTGGCAGAAAACAGGAGGCAAAAACAATGCAAAATATGTCATACTGCCCTTATATGTATACAAGCATGTGCAAAAATGCAAATGGTTTACTACTCACCCTATCTGTATGTGTACGCATATACAAATATGTTTGTTATACACATGCTAGCATGAATATGCATTCTGTAGTGTACATATCATTAATTTTAAGCAGGCCTAGTATGCCACTGCTCTGAGAAAACAAAAAGAAAGAGGATTAGAGCCATAAGGGAAGAAAAGACAGGATTAGAGTCAAGCAGTTTATAAGTGTCACGGTCTCACTAAGGATTCCTATAATACCCGAGTCCCAGGCACAGACTGGTGTATGCATGGGAGGGCCGCAATCTCCCAGCTTTGCCTTAGATAACAGTCCACAGAAATGCAGACTGTAACTACAGCCTTATTATATGGAGTGAAAACAAAACTTTGTGCATACACAAACTGAGTCAATTCCACTTTTCTCATGTCTTAGTTATTGATGAAAGACTACATGAAATAGTTCTGTTTCAAATAACCTTTTCAATTCTGTTTAGAAACTGAAGGATCAGAAACAAACAGATATGAATCCCTGTTACAAAATCTAGGACGTCGTCACCCAGACCTTGCAGGTAAGCATTTTTTGTTAAATACTATTTGATAATTTTTTTTTTAATATTTTCATATTTCAGACTAACCCAGTTCAGAATCAGGTACATAGCTATGACTTTTTAAATACAGTTTCAAAACTTGATAGGATCACAGGAGGTTACTAGGTTAATGACCCTAGGGCTCTTATAAGCCTAGCCAAGTTTCACCCTTATTTCCACGATCAGCACCTATCCGCCCTGTCCAAGAGGGACATAGGTGGAGCCCCTGGGGTGAACTTACGGTTACTCATCCAATTGTCCAGATTACATTTGATGAGGGCCAATGAGGTGCTCTGCTTGACATGAAGCATACATAAAAATATCTAGTCTCTCATGATTTAGCAAAAGAAGTTACAAATCCTTGCTGACTATGCCTCTTGCAGTACACATCTACTGTCTTTCCTACGTGGCCTCTGCTGCTGTTCATTTGCTGAAACTGCAGGAATCTCTGTATAACATTAGTATGGATGCTTTAGCAGTAGGATCTCACACTGCATTAAATTATGACAACAACGCTGCAAAATTATGAAGAGCCAATGAGTCCTAAGTCGAAGGGTTGCTGTCCTAGAAATCTGTGTAGCAATGGTTCACCTATTCACACCAAGAATGCCACTGTTTGCAAAATTGTAAAACCTAAGGTCTAATGCAGTTAAAACGCACATCTGTGATAAATTCAGCGACATCGCTTGCTACTAACCAATCCCTCACAGCTCCCTTTTGTTCTAAGTTATAACACATTAGCTAATGTGGTAGGGTAGGTCTATGGTCCTAACATCTGTAAAGTAAAATAACTGCCTCTCATGTCTGTCTAAAACTTCAGCCCCTAATCAGCTGCTTATGGCTCCTACCTCATACTATCAACCCTTCTCAACCTTTTACATAACCCAAATGCCAACTTCAAGTAAATCCTGCTTTTCTTCTATTTCATGCATGACAAGCTTCTCCTCTTTGCCCATAAAACCCAGAAGTTTATCCCTCACTTACCTTTCTTCTCCAAACTACCTATAGAAGAATCACTCTAAAAGCACTGACCCCTAATTAGGGCCTCACTACTTCCCTGGAAAGTCTATAGCCCTGGCGTCCGCACCACTAGCAATGGCTCCCAGGATTCTGTTTGACCTAGCCCCACTATCTGTATCCATTCCTTCATATATCCACCCTAGTCTCAGCAACTCAGCTGATTCTCTCATTGAGGCTAGGTCTGCTCTACCATTAAAAAGACACCTATAAATGACACCAATTTCACTGTATGCACCATTATGATTTACCTATATTTCACCTTTGTCATCTTATCTGAGACCATCACCTCAAGAAACATACAAGATGATAATGACTAGGACAGATGCAGCTCCCTCCACTTTCTGTAATTGCTCCCCTTTACTACCATCTTTATAACAAAAGTTAATACCTGATCATGAATTCCTGTAAATTGCTGTCCCCATCCATGAGGCAAACTAAAACTTAGTGTTGTCTGTAGACAGGCTAGCCTTCTTCCTGATAATCATATGCAGGATGAAATAACCAGCACCACAAAGGTCATCAGCCTGTTGGACACCACAACCCATTTATCACTGTTCGCAATCTATACCAGAACCACTTCTCAGGGTTATTTCAGTTTCCCTTACTCTGATGCCACCAATTTCCTTTATGTCATTTTCTAGGCTGTTCACTTTCAGAAGTCATTGTAGCTTTTGATTTTAACTGATTAAGAGATAATTGATTGCCCACCTATAACTACTTGGATCTCATCTGCCACCCCTCCTCCTACAACATGACCATATTGTCTTTCAGTACCCGTATATCCCTCCCACCAAAAGGGACAATTACTTTGATCAAAGCTCCTGTTAGCTCTACCACCAAGTACTTCCAATCACAAACAGGTAGATCACCTGGCACTGTACTATGTCTCCAACCCACCCTATCTCATGAAGGCTGCACAGCTCCTTCAAAACTTCATCCTTCAAGTCAGAAAATCCGGTTTATTACAGCTAACTGCCAACGGAATAGCTTCCAGATCTAGAGGCCACAGTTCCATTATATTCAGCACTAATTACATCAATTGAGTACAAAACCACCTTCAGGATGTAACTCACTATACATAAACAACTAGAAAGACCCCCTGAGATTCCAGAGATCACTGCCTTAAAGACCTTGAGCAACCAAGAGAGACTGGAAGCTCTGATGTCCTTTGTGTTTCACTGTTGCAGTCATCACATTTGGGTTATCCCTGCCAGGGTAGCCCTCAGCCAGCCCGAATACCAGAGGCTTAGTATTTCTGCATCAGCTGCTGTCACTTCAGGACTGATGTCAGGTCATCAGTGGTATAAAGTAAGGCAGCCAACGCCATTACATTAGTTTTTCCGAGTCCGAGGAGCCCAAAGCAGAAGCAGTTCGCAAGAGTGCCGGTCGGTGCTACCTGAGTTTGGTCTTCCGAATTGAAGCTGAAGTCTTCTAAAGCTAAGTACACCGTTGGGGATCCTTTTTTCTTGCTCTAACCAATGTCAGAAAAGTTAACAATTGTCTCGCCTGTGGAAAGCAAATACCACACCAAGACTTTCATTCTTACTGCTTCACTTGCTTAGGCCCAGACCACAATGTCCCTCACTGTCGCTTTTGTGCTTTGTTCAATGCCAGATCTATATGTCATCGGGTCCTTATTGTAGTTAAGATATTTTCACTCACTGCCTCAAATTCTGATATGGCTTCAGCAAGCCATCCGACAGCAGATCTTCTGAAAAGGATAAAGACAGAGACAGACCGTACAGGTCCAAACCTACCGATGACGTTTCCGTTAAGCTAGTCATTATTCTCCAGTCCTCAGTGAGGCCCACTTCTGTGGATTCGCAGGCCATTACAGAGACCCTTTTGGAGTCCAGTATGCCGCAAAACTCTTCTTCGACTAAGGATCCTGCGGTTGTCTGTACCTTGGATGGGTCCGGAGCTGGTGAGCAGACACCGGCTTTCGAGGAAGTACTTTTCAGTACCGATTCTTGACACAAACCAACTATTTATTTCATGTCTACCATTCTTTCGAAAACTACCAAGTTTCTAAGGCCCAGGGTACAAAGTGCACCCAAAAAAACGACGACCCAATCTCAGACACCTGCTTCCTTGCCTCAGTCTCAAATGCTTAAAATGGCAGAATACCTTATAATGCTGATCAGGGAAGCCAAGCTACCCCTTCCAAAAGAAAAAAAAAAAAAAAGAGATCTGTCCCCAGTAGTTTTATCTGAACAGAAGTCAGATGACTCTGATCCATCTGAATATGATGACATGCAACCCCTCTCTGCTTATGAGAATTCTGATCCACAGGAATCCATTCCTTCAGCCTCTCCACCAGAGGACTTTTCCTTTGGGGAATCCCTTCATACTTTAAGGGAGCATTTCCAATGGGAATGTCAGGATTACCCTCAGTCTAAAGAGACTCAGAGAATTTTCAGATCTTCCACAGTACAGACCCCTGGCCATTCCCCCTGTCCTGGATGTTGTGGATAATGTTTTCATCGAATCTAGTTTGACTCCTGACACCCTCCCTCCTGCTCCCAGAAAACCTGACATGTATTACAGAGTCCTTGACTCACACAAATTTCTTTTCAAAAATCTTACTGCTCACCCTGAGGTTATTTCTCAAGGGCCTAAAGGAATTAAAGCAACTTCTGCTAAGAATCTCACCCCCTCAGATAGGGATTCCCGAGCACTAGACAGATGGGGTAAAAAAAGTATATACCTCTGCTACTCTTGCTATCAGAGCACTAAATTGTCAGTTCCATATGCTAAAATTTCAGCAACATACCATGGAACTCCTCAAACAAAAAATATCATAATTTCCTGCCTGTGCAGAAAATAGTTAGAGTTAATGCATTCTGCAAGTCAAGCAACTAAGCACACCTTACACTGTGTTTTTTATGCCCTAGAAGCTTCTTGCAGTGCAGCAGTCACCGGTTCTGTCCTTAGAAGGCATGCCTGGCTCAAGGAACAGCCCTTGCTAGACCATGTCAAATGTAAATTATTGGATGCACCCTTGCACAAGGGCAACTTATTGGGCACTAAGACAGAGGAGGTCTTAAAAAAGATGGAAGAAAAAGCTAAATCTATGCAGACAGTTAAGGATTTCCTACAGGTCCAGCTGCCCTGGTTCAGTATGCATTGCTCCTCCAAGCACTGGTCCTTTCCTGCCCCCTCCAGGTCAGTTCAGCCCAGACCCTGGAGAAGCAGACCCCCCAGACAGCAGCCACAGGGAATGCAGAGATCAAAGCAATGGAGTTTCTCCACTTCCAAACCAGGGAGTGCAAAGCCACCCCCTCATGGCAAGAACTCACAATGACTTTTCACCACCACTCCCTCCCTCTGCCCACCTCCACTTGTCCCTAGGAGGGAAACACTCCTTCCACACAAGCACCTGGGCCGCCATTACCAACGACCACTGGGTCCTCAACATAGTGTCCCAGGGATACAAATTTTCTTTCCACACTCTCCCAACCCCAGAAGGGTTCCCAGATCTTCCTGGTGATACCAAAATTCAAAATGCTCACCCTCCAGCAACTACTACCTATGCTCTCCAAGAATGCTTGGCTAGCCACCCTAGACCTAAGAGAGGCCTACCTCCACATTCCTATCAGGGAATCATGCAGGAAATATCTATGTTTCAGGGCAGGATCTCTGCACTTTCAGTTCGCTGCGCTTCCCTTTAGATTATCTACTGCTCCCACAGTTTTCACAAAATGTCTGGCTCCCACGATTGCCTTCTGCAGACAAAGAAATATATAAATTTACCCATACTTAGATGACTGCCTAATTCAGGCAGACAGTCAGGAAAAGCTGCTCAAGCACCTGGCCTTTGTAAAGTCTCTACTGACCTCCCTAGGGTGCACTATCAATGAAAATAAATCCAAACTAGTACCCACTCAAAGGATAATATTCCTGGAATCAAGCCTGGACACAGCATCCCAAATGGCATTCCTTACACCAGAAAAGCAAACTTACCTGACAGCCTACTTCACTCAACTAGCCACCAGACCCCAGTTATCCGGAAGGAAAATCCTGCAAGCTCTGGGGTTCATGGCATCTTGCATTCTACTCATTCCATAGGCCAGACTGCATATGAGGAAACTTCAATGGTACCTAAAAAGCCTTTAGTGTCAACACTCAAAACCTGGAAACACTTATACCAAAGATACTTTGCCTAAGGAAAGATTTTTCTTTGGTGGGCAGCATGCTCCCACAACAAGGGACTACCTTTATCACCACCCCCTGCCGCCCAGACCCTCCCCACAGATGCATCAGACTATGCCTGAGGTGCACACCTGGATGGCAGGTGCATACAGGGCCTATGGAGCCCATAGCAAATACATCTGCAGATCAACCAAAAAGTGATGTTAGCTATCCAGCACATATTGACAGCTTTCATCTCTCACCAGGGGCCCTCCTGATCAAAACAGACAACACCACTGTGATGTGGTATATCAACAAGCAGGGAGGGACTCACTCATATCCTCAATGTAGGCTCGCCATGACCCTTTGGCACACAGCCTCAGCCATGCAACTACACATGTTAGCACAATTTCTGCCAGGTTCTCTAAACTCTCTGGCAGACAACTTAAGCAGAAATATTCTGGACCCACATGAGTGGCAGCTAGACCAAAAAACCTTCACCCTAATAACTCAGAAATGGGGCACCCCAAAGGTCGACCTCTTTGCTTCCCACTCCAGCCATCAGCTCAGCAAGTTCTGCACCAGGGAGCCTCACTGCAGAGCCTGGAAAGTGGATGCCCTATCCTTCCCCTGGGTCAACTTCTTGATCTATGCATTTCCCCCACTACCTCTCATTACCAGGGTACTGCTCAAAATAAGGGAGGAAAAAAAACAAGGACAATTCTGATTGCTCCAGACTGGCCTCGCCAGCACTGGTACCCACTGCTGCGCAGCCTGTCCCCCCTGCCACCATGGCATCTCCCTCAGACCCCAACCCTCCTGACCCAGAGGGAAGGAGAATTCATGCATCAGAGCAGCCTCCACCTCGGCAGCTTTCCTCAGAGGAGTCCCCACCAGTGACATCCTGGATGCTGCCACATGGACATCTATTCACACCTTCACCAAGCATTACCACCTGCCTATCTTCTCCTAATCCAGGGCAGGCTTTGCCACTGCAGTCTTGCAGGACATCCTAGCCAGCCCCTAGTCTCTTTGATTGCCTCCACCCTTTTCCTCAGCTTTGGGAATCAACCCAAACGTGATGACTGCAACAGTGAAACATGAAGAACATAGTACACTCAAACATCTGCATTTATGGTAAGTGTACACAACTGTACTTTCCTTTATTCAGTACCTTATAGATTTTTGAGGGGAGATCTATGCCTTGCCCTACCATGCCATTAAAGACTCAGCTGTCCTAGATCTCATGCATCTCCCCAGGTCTAATAGTTCTACAAATACCAGAACCAGGGACCTAAATCTTCACTAATAGATTCATCACACAGTATCTCCCCCACCTCTGGAACAAACAGCTCCTGATGATTAACCAGTGTAATTCACTATCATCCTTTAAATATGACCTAGTTGATTAGATGGTCCCCCATAAATTCACCCATGCTTGATTTCCCCAGCCCTCCTACAGAAAGGGGTACATCCTAAGGGTGGGTACTAACAAGGCATAAATGGTCACATAACTTAATTGCTATGAAATTCATATGAATCGTATGAAAGGGGCCACCATGCTCCCGCAGTGCTTTGGCAGGGGAAGGGTCCACAGTGCTACCGCACTGCTCTGGCACTGGAAGGGCCCACCGTGCTCCAGCAGTGCTCTGGCACAGGAAGGGCCCAGCATTCTCCCGCAGTGCTCTGGCAGGGGAAAGGCCCAGCATGCTCCTGCAGTGCACTGGCATGGGAAGGGCCCTGTATGCTCCCCCAGTGCATTGGCTTGGGAAGGAATGAACATCTGCCTGGTACAGAAAAAGGTAGGCTACTCAAAAAGGAGGAAAAGGAGGAAAGGTTACTTCTTACATTTCACGGACAAAAAAAGGAGGAACAAAAGAAAAGTGAAAGGCCACTAGCCACCTGGTGGTTTAGACCTTGGCTCAAGATGATTGTCACTGTTGCAAGTGAAACCCCAACCCCATGTGCAAAATGGGAAAAAGGGGTTGAGGGTGGATGGTTGGCTATACAACCAGGATGAAGTTACACACATGCAGGCCCTTATATGTTACTGGATATACTAGTCTAAATGGAATCAGATTTACAACTATGATTTATGAAACCTGCCACCCCACCAGTGAGGTAAATGTTAACGAATCAAAGCGTATGCCCCATGCAGTTTTAGATAAATACATAATGGAATAACACAAATGTCTTAAGCCACAGATAAAAAGAGAATGAAAACATAATTTACAAGACACAAATGGAACTCAAACTTTTTATAGACTGGTGTGAAATCTCAACAAGAACATACAAAAGCCAGTGCATTAGTACAGAAGCGATACTTATTTTGTTAAGTACCAGTACCTAATCAGCTCTTCCTTGCTGCCCATACTCCACAATCTGTCTACATTAGAATTCAGATGGTCAGTTTATCACCCTCCCAAGACACTGATTATACAGAAAGGGAAAGGATCATTCTTCCTAGAGTCAGTATCTACACTGCAAGACTGTAAACTTTTAGGACAACTGACAGTACCGGAGTTGGCTCTGATTATTTTGGCCCTGCATGTGTGTAAATTCATCTATAGAAATCTTTTCTTCCTGTCCTAGTACAGTACTTCAGTTTGTGCTCACCACAAATTCACTTGGCACTTGTACAATGTTATGAGTCATTCATTCACTTTGAGGGGAGGGGATGGTAATCCATCCGAAATAGGGTCTTCATCCACTACTTCACCAAAATGGATATGAAGCAACTATGTAATACACCCAGCTCACATACATACACAATTAATAGCACTATCAGGCCAACCCTACACATAATAGTGTTGCACAAGCATTGGTTCAAAGATGGGTACTAGGCCCTGAGGGGTATTTTTGAAGCCAAGCTTTGCTTTCTAAATGTATTTGCCCAGTTGATATTCTAGGGTTGTTTTACAAGGTAAATGTAGACTTGGGCATAAGTGGTCAAGCGTTTATAGTCTGTCACTACCCATTAGAGACGCCAGGTGCTAGACCTGGGGTAACTTTTCAATTCCCCATCCACTCATCCAGTTGCACTTCAACTGGGTTATAGAAGAATTCTGCTTGACATGGATGGAAAGCCTGTACCAGAGAAAGGTCAGTCTCTGAGACATATACCTGCTGTTCTAGCACGTCCTATTCAAGTTGCAGGTGAGATTTAGGTCCCTAGATCAGGTCATTCTGATGCCATTTGTTTTGGGATTATGCAAGAGGTCCATCAGAGTAGGATCACAGGAGTCTTCACTTGATGGATGTAAAACTGGAAGCATTCTTAGTCTCCATAGTTAAGAACTTTTCGTATTTAGTCCTGTCCTGATCCAGCTGAAAACTACAGGCAGAAAATTAATATATTTACTGTCTCAGCCAACCAAGTGTCTTGAGTGTGTATACTTTACAAAGAAAAATGTATATTATATAAAAAAGAATGCAAGATGCAGAGCACTTGTAATGCAATCTAATTCAAACTACTTACAAGTAGGAGAAAAGTACTTTAACTAATGTATACCTTTTTATTTTCAACTTGATCCACAGATCGTCTGCAGAAACTTTCAAATCCACAGGTGAAGGAGAAAGACAAAGAGAGGCAACGGAAAATCTCAGTGACCAAGAAAGCATCACCAGTCAAGGAAATGTCTACAGCACCATCTGCCAGACAGAAGACAATCACTGCAGGGAAAAAGACAGCTCCCAATACCACCCCCAAACCTTCCTGAAGATCTGACTAATATTTTCACAGAATTCTAAAATAATCAATAACATATAGGAATAAACAAACAGTCTGGATCATGTTCCATACGGGGCACTGATGCACAAAAACAATGTACTCTGCTGTCTAACCCTTCCTAAAGTGAATACATCACCAGTTTTGAACTGCTAAATTACATGAATCACCAACATGTAACAGAACACTATTAGGACAACATAAACAGACTGCCTAGCACTCTACACAAGCTTATGTAATGAAAATAAAATGGAGAATGAAATTGCTTGCACTGCACAGTTTTACTTGCAACTCATCCTGAAAAGGACACCAAAGACCAATTCCAAGTTGTATAAAATTTTCCAACAGATTTTTCTTTCTTCCAAGGGTACAAATCACCACAGACTGCTAAGAAGCTTTTTTTCCCTTATGACATCCTTTAAAGTCATAATTGAATGAAAGGATATGCATTTATGAAACAAGTAGAAATGAATAGCAGTGATTGTGAGGATGACAGCTTTTTTTTTTTTTTACATATTTAGTAATCAAATAATGTCACAATATTTGTTCCTTTCCCAGGTAGGGCAAGAGGTTATAGACCTTCTCTGTAGCACTTATATCCTATTCCGTATGCATGTGACCAGCTGATGTCATTACTTGTGGCACTTGCAATGCAGGAGTGATTAAAAGGTAGAGCATTTGTGCAGGACACTGTCCTGGAAACCACTTGTCTCAAGGTCTTCTACCAGCTTTGCTACTTGTTATTGGAATGAGTTAAGGATGAGCTAACTACAGATGCAGGAGTTTTCTGCTAAAGGAGAGAATGGCAATGCATCTGCGGCGACAGCTACCTCTACAGACCTAGAGGGAGGGGCACATTACTTAGCATGCTCAGCTCCTAACAGAAGCTTGAAATAACAGAGCATGGTAAGAAGGCAAAATTGAAAATATGAGGCATTGGCCGATCAGATTACAGCATAAAAGGGTTTGCCATGGTTTCACGCCTCCACAAAGAACACCAGCAGTCTGTAATGTAATGTTCCCCTAGGACCCTGCCCTGAACATACACCCTTACAGGCATACATCCAGGATCAGATAGGTTTTAACAGATGCTCTGGAACTTGGCACAAATCCCCAGAATGGATGAGCAATATGAAAAGATGCTGGAAAGCAAATCAGAGCAGTTGAGGAAATGGTACTCACAGGGACAGTGCTAAACCTAGATCAGACAAAGGTAAAACTGCAATTAGTAGAACAGTATTATTATCCAAAATGTTTAACACTAGTTTGAACCTGACAGCAAGGAGATACTGTGAAGTTTGCTCTGCACTGATTGTACATCTGTACCCTCAGACAGAACTACATAAAAAATAACACTAGAGAGAGAGAGAATCCAGGTGTCTCATAGTCTCATACACCCATCTGTTAACAGCTGTGGAAATCCATCAGCATAAGTGACTCATCACCCCATTGAAGAGTTCTGAAAAAAATCTAACATTCCTGTTCTTCTCCCAACCTCTGTGCTACATAGGATAGCTTGCTCCTCCTAAGTGTCCCCACCATGTGTGTATGTGACACACAGTTCTTGATGCAGATGGCCTGTTTATGCAGCACTGTGCAGACTTGCTTTTCATTTAGATTCTTTAAAGTGCCCAGAAAGTGGAGAAAAAGTTACTGCTACCAGCAGCGCCAGTCCTCAGGATAAGAATTATGTTGAAGAGCACCACAAAATAAATGCTACTGCTCAACTATACAGATTCAAAAAACAAACACAACTTAAATATTTCCTTTACAGACGAAATGTATTTTACAGCTGAAGTTCTTTGCAAAGCATAATGGTAAAATTTATGTACTTGTATGAAAATGCATAAGTAAGGAGTGATTTAAAATAAACTGAAAATAAGGCACACAGTTGACAGAATAAAACTATTTTATTATATACCCCAAATTAAATATATCTAAACATGAAGCTGGAAACTGTCCACAATGTTTACGACTAGTGTTTATTAAGCAGGTATGAGAAGTGAAGAATGTATGAAGAGTGTGAAATGTCTGGATTCAATCTTGTAGGTCTCTGCCACACAGACTAAATTGAAAGTGCATCTGGGTCCATACTTCTCCCATACATCTGACTGTTAGCTCTCTAAGCCATCGCATCCCAAGAACAGATCACTTCATGGAAGGGTAGCGAGACCTTTTAAAATGAAAACAGAAAAATAAAGACATTTGTTACAAAGGAAACCTAGACTTGGGTAACAAGAATAGGTCCAGCCTCACTGGAACCAAGTGTCTTGACACTTCACCTGCAATATCAAAACAACAAAGCAGTAATTTAACTGTAATTCACATCAAACACTGTTTTTTTTTCCTTTTTTGGTGAAAGAAAAGTACAGCGCTCGTTGATATGATTTTTCATGAACAGTTCAATTCTGCATTCCTCAGCTTAATTCTCCTTTAAGTCAGAATACAGCCCCTGCCACCACCCCCCTCTGCAACTACCAAAAAGTTTTCAATCCACACCTTTTCTGATTATTTCTCTCCCTGTGTTTATCTCAAACTGAGGGTGTAGCAAGATATACTGTTTGTACTCTGGAGTACAATTTTATAGACATTACTTAGAGAAACTGTGTTTTTTTAGGCCATACTGTGTCCATAACTGTCTAAATTAATGCATCCAATAAGAGTTACATATACTGATAAAACATATACTTAATGGTTATACAGGGAAAGTAGTGCAAACATGTAAGTGCTGGGGGGTAAGCTGGCACATTTTTAACTGCCAAGAAGGTTGGGAGGTAGCAATAACAACACACAAGTATACAATTAAAATTCTCTTGCAACACCCTTGTCTCAAACTACCATGCACATGTAACTGGCAACTACTTCCACTTCCTTTACCTTATCTATAGTACAAAGTAGTATGAGCAGGTCAACCTCGCTGCTACCTGAACTGACAGAACACTTTCATCTGTAACAGTTTTTCCAATCAAATCCTAACCTGGGTGCTTACAGTGTGCAAAACCATAAAAAAATTACATGTTTCTTGAAAATTTCCTGTATATCTGCAAAAAATCAAGAATACCGCAAATAAAGCCCACTTTTAAAGTAAATATCAAACAACTACAATTTTATAATCAGAAGTCACTGTTGATAACAAAGGCAAACTATATCAGTTGAGGCTGTGGAACAGCCTACAATGTTTTATGTTTTTATAAGAAATGTCACAGTAAGACATTAATGTAAATCAATAAAAATATTTTACTGCAGGTGGGTCGTTCTTTACTCATTTCCTAATTATAATTTTAGGAGGCATGCACTAAATCTCTGAAATAGTCACCTTATGCTTTCAACTACCAGTCCAAAGACAAATGCATGTACTTTGTGAATTCAACTAAGCAGTTTTAGTAGCTCAACAGGCAGCACACTCATCCTTGATGCAGGAGGCTGTGGGTTCTATTTCCAAACCACGTATTTTGTTTACTTTTCCAGTACCGACATCCAAAGACTGATTATAGGTTCATAGGTAATTTTCAGGCTAACAACCCCAGGAGGTATTTTTAAGCCTAGCTATGTTTCCCAAAGGTGAGAATCAAACACTGTACTTTGTGTCTGGAAGGTAAACACCTTAACCATTAAGCCAATTGCATAAGGGGGGGTGCTGCATTCCTGAGGATGACATTACCCGATCACCATTTTTTCCACAACCGGAATCTTATCCTTTCCAAAATGCCCACAAGAGTTCATCTTTTATTCAGCAAAACTTCTCGTAATTTTGTGTTCCAGATTTCCCATACCTTCCAAAACATTCAATTTATCAATTCTTTCCTACATAACATGGCCTTTCCCACAGTATCCATACAAAATCATATTCATGTTTACATTCGGTACTTTATTTATGCTTATTCTTATATTTTTTTTACATACCCAATCCCGTCTCCTGCTACATAAACAGCCTATCACTCATAACACGCTCCCCTTTTCAGGTAATTTATTAATTAATCAACAGTCACCATAAAAAAATACTGATACATCTTAACACATGCAAATCTTGACCTCCTTTTCCTTACAGCCTCAACTACCGATTTTCCCAAGCCTTCCCAATGATTAGTATAATATTACACACAACCTTATTCTCTTATTTACTATGTTTTTGCAATTCTTCTGTATACATTTTTTATAATATTTCTGGAATTAACTTCCTCATTCATTAACTTTTTTCTCTTTTCCTACTTTCACTTTATCACAAAATACCTCACAATTAGCTTCACAAATGTTACCAAGCTATCTTCTTCTATCTTTCACCTTCTTGCACGGTATACGTGCACAGATATTATAAAGACGATTGTGTGCATTAACCCTAACCCTCCCTTTTTTTTCTTTCAGGAACAGAATAACTCTTTTTACTGGATTCAGTCTTCACACTAAACACCAATTGCTTTATTTCTGTTTCTTTTCACTTGGACATATACACACACTTTCTATATAACCTAACCTACCTAAAATAATGGAATTAATCAAATACACTTTCTTACTAAACGAGACCCTAGATGTTTTCCAGAAAGCACTTATTTCTTTTCTTTTCTTTTATTTATTTTTTTCTGTCACCTGCCTCCCACTGTTTTACTTCTTCCACTTTACCAAATGCTACTAGAAGTAATTAAAATTTTGATCAGAAAAGCAAATATTTTCAGTTTTAGTTATATCATCTAAATCCTTACTTTTGCCTTTATTTAACTGTAATCCTATTTTTATGGCATCATTCAATAATATCACCATTTTTCCCTCCAACTCCCATTTCTTGCAATAACTATAACATCAGCATATGATGAAAAAATATGGACTCTCAACGCAATTCCCTTATCTATACGCTCACCCCAATATATCAACACATAACACAAGGAACAGCATTCAGCACTAAACAAAATAATAAACTGCTCACTGGGAAGCCTCTCATGCACCTGCTCAGTGAACCATCCATTCACCATTACTCTAACCCCGTTATGGTTATATGCCATGTTTAATAAACATGTTGTTTTTCCTTTAAGCCTATATAGTATCAAAACTTCCCATCAACATTTATGGTGCGTATAACAGAATGCCTCGCTTACTTACTGTACCATTAATTTGTTACCACTCCCGCAGTACAGTATGTCATCTACCTCCTTAACCCAATTAAAAATTCATGACTTTGCTTTCCTTTTAGTCGATACATATTAGATAACATTACTTCATATAGTAACCTTCTCAAACTTCATTTGTAATATTTTCATTAATATTTCATAGTCTGTAATTCAATGAAATTAGCTTTGATTTTTATATAATTTTTTGCTCCTTTTGTCCACATAAACCTTATACTTTTTATTGCACCCCATTCTCAAACCATTCATTCAACATTTCAACAAAACACCCTGCTGCTCAGTAATTTTTATATACATCATAACTATGCAATCTTTCCCCAGAGACGAACCCTCTATTAATATTTTAATCATGCCATCTAATTCCTCTACAGTCATCTTACTTTGCAAACTTTCAATTAGTTCAACAGAAAAATTCTTCATACCCCATGCACCTTCAGCAGTGCTTTCACTACAAACCTCAATATATACTTTCATGATATACATATCTTTTTGATTGTATTTTATTTCCCCTTTCTCCTCTTTCAATTCCCTTATCGCACGTCATATTTTATCAGTTTTTGCAAGAATGAAGATACCACTTCTTTCTTTCTTTCCCCTAATAAAATATTTTTGTTTATACAGTAATTCTTCAACTTTCTTTTTATTTTTCTCATAAATCTCCTTTTCTTTACAGAAAATACTTTCACTCATCATTTCATACCTTTTATTTCCCACGTACAGACATATATTTCTGTACTTTTTCTTAAATATAACCCACCACTTTGTCCAGGACTTAAAAAAAAGATCTCATAATATATTGTTCCTTCTAAAACTATCCAATTTCCTGATTCATTATATCTGACTGCAACATCTTTCCTGACAGTCTTTTTATATATTTTCTTTGTTTTATATCATCTTCTGCCATTTCAATCCAAACACACAAATGATCCGAAAACCCAGAGACTATAATACCACTATTTTTTCAGTAAGATGTTGAGATATCAAAAAATAGTTTCTCTGTTTTCAGAAATCAAATCACCATCCTTTATTACTTCCTGCAATTTAACATCATATAATTCACTTTTTTAATTAATCCTCAAATCACAGTTAAAATCTCCTATTATAATAATGCTTGTGTTAACCATAACAGAAAGTATTTTTTTCTAGATTGCTCTTCCATTTCCTTAACATCAGAACATGAATAAACCCCTATTAGTCAAAATACATTGTTTTCCCATATATCTACCAGTTATTTGTCTAGTGTAAACAATGTGAATGTTCAATATTTTTCTCTATCATTAAAAATGTCACCCCTAAACATTGTTAAAACAAAAACGTAGCAAAGGGTGAGGGCGAAGCACAGCTTTAAAAGGTAGCTAGATAAAATGTCACCAATGTATTTCATCAACCTCAAAACGACACAGCTTCTCCAAGAAAGGAACTCCCAAGGTATAAAATCCGTTTTCTTTATTACAGACAGGTACCAGAGTTAGCGCTTTCACCTTGCGGTTTCTTCAGACTCAATACAAAGTACATATCAATGAGTCTATAAATATCGGGGAGCAGAGGAAATTCCCTTTATAAGGATGAAAAGGCTATTTGACTCATTGATATGTACTTTGTATTGAGTCTGAAGAAACCGCAAGGTGAAAGCGCTAACTCTGGTACCTGTCTGTAATAAAGAAAATGGATTTTATACCTTGGGAGTTCCTTTCTTGGAGAAGCTGTGTCGTTTTGAGGTTGATGAAATACATTGGTGACATTTTATCTAGCTACCTTTTAAAGCTGTGCTTCGCCCTCACCCTTTGCTACGTTTTTATAATTTTATTTGCTGTTTGGAGTGGGCGTTTACCCTGTTCTACTACTTTTTACATTGAATTGTTAAAACAAAAATGCCACTCCTGAACTTTGTTTACTTCCTGAATTCCATACAATATTGTCTCTCCATGATTTTACAGCTTGCTGTCTTTGAGATATAGTATCTGTTTACAAGACAAAGGGTTTATAAGTACATAGGTGTATACTAAGCAACAACCACTAGGGCTGTTACAAACCTCACCATGCAAGCCAAATGTAACCCACAAATTTGACTTGTATGTCATTTTTAGGGGGTGATTTATGGACTGCCTCTGTTCAGCGAGACAGAAGGCAGACCAGGGTGAATTCCCGATTACCCATCCACTGGTCCAAGTTGCGCTTAAATAAGGATAGGGATAGGGAGCTCTACTGCACATGGATGGGGAGCCTGTTCCAGAGAATGTGAATTCATTTAGTAGTTCTGATGCGGTTTGTTTTGTGGATGCGAAAAAGATTCATCAAAACAGAGTCCAGGGATGCTTTGCATGCCAGGCAAAGATCACCTCTCAAAAGTCTGTATGATACATAGTAAACAGACAGGGCTTTGCGGGGCGACCAGTGTAGGACATTGTGTTTACTTCCTGTATTCTTTTTGTAAGGAACCTTTGTGGACATTCCAATTGCTGCATGTGTCTGGTCAGGTACATATCAAAAGGGGCATTATACTCTAGGGTCTATATTAGTACATCGAAGTAGTACTACTTCGAATGTTCTAATATCGAACCCTTTGCATTGAATGCTGAAAATAGCGAAGCTGCAGAATATCAAATACTTTCCTAGGGAAAGTATTCGATGGGCCGTTTCTGCAGCTTCGCTATTTCCTCGACTGTGCAGCGAAGGTTACGGACCGGGTTAAGGCAAGTGTGTGAAGGAAGGTGAGTGTGCGATAGGGATCTTAGGGTTAGGGAGCGGGTAAGGTGAGTGTGCGATAGGGACTTTAGGGTTAGGGAGTGGGTAAGGTGAGTGTGTGGTAGTTACGGACCTTAGGGCTGGGTTTAGTGTAGGGTTTTGTGATGTGTATGTGTGTGTATTTTGGTGTGCTTGTGTTGTGTGTATGTTTGTTGGAACAGCAAATTTTTCCCTAGGAAAAAAATTGCTGTTCTGAGTGTTCGATGTTGTGGTGTTTTGATTGAAATGGTTCAATATTAGAACATTCGATGTAGTAAAACCTTGATGTTCTAATACAGACCCTATACTCTATGATGGGCCTGATTAGGGCCAAGTAAAGTGGTATGATGACCTTTCTAGACCTCGATGCCATGCCCTTGCTTATACAATGAGCAACACAGAAGGATTTTTACTACCTTGGACACATGCTGGTCGAAGGCTATGGTGCCATCTATACGAGTTCCCAGATCTCTGACTACTGAATCAACATTTAAGAGTGTTTTACAGATGAAAAAGTTACCCAGGGTGGTAGACTTCCCAAAACATACTATAATGAATTTCTTGGTAGTGTGTTATAAGCCATGGCTTTGGCACCAAGCTTTTGTCTGTATTAGACCTTCCTGTAGGGTGTGCTCATCTTGGGCGACTTCAATGACTGCTCCCAATTTGCAATCATCTGCAAACTTGGGTTAGCTAGAGACCTTTGACATTGTCTTTGACATCCAAAAAGTGGAAGCCAAAGAGCAGTGGGCCTAGCACAAAGTCCTGGGGGACTCCACTGATGACCAACATCTTTGTGAAGGTAGCTTCACCTATTATAACCTCATGAGTACTATCAGTGAGCCAGCATGTTATAAACGGGTTTATACCTAGTTCTGTAAGTTAGTTGACAATGGCCAGAATGGGGTATTGTATCAAATGCCTAAGCCAGATCAGGGTAGGCAGCAAGCAAAGTTTTCCCCTAATCCACTGCCTTAGAAACCATTTCAACGAAATCTACCAAACTCATTAAGCAGGACCTTCCACTGACAAAGCCAAACTGGGATGGAGCGAGAAACTTGAGGTCTCATATGTCCTTGTCGATACTTTCTACGATAATTCACTCCATGCCTTTGCAAATAAGGCTAGTCAGACTAATGGGTCGCTAGTTTCCAGGATCTGTTGAAGGTCTAGCACATAAGCCTACAATCCATTCCAATACTGATAATTCTGTACTTACTTACAAAAGACTGTTGGCATTAATCAAGACCGCTCTAACATTATTATTTTCCCTTTTTTAACTTTACTCATACCCTTTATCCTATGGTAATTTTATTCTTTGGTTTGGGTCTATATTAGAACATCGAAGTTTCAAAACTTTGAATGTTCTAATATCGAACCCTATTCAGCGAAAGCTGAAAATATCGAAGCAACAGAAAACCAAATGTTTTCCTAGGGAAAGAATTTGGTTGTCCGTTTCTGTTGCTTCAGTATTTTTAGCACTGTGGTGGAAACTTACTGGTTGGGTTCAGGTAAGTGTGCGATTGAGTGTGGGTTAGGGTTAGGGTGCGGGTTAGGTATGTGTGCGATTGTATGGACGTGTGGGTTAGGGCAGGTTAGGTGAGTTAGGGTTAGGGCGCAGGTTAGGTATGTGTGCGATTGTGTGGACATGAGGATTAGGGCGAGGGTCAGGTAAGTGTGTGACTGTGTGGACGTGAGGGTTAGGGCGGAGTAGGTGAGTTAGGGTTAGGGCACGGGTGAGGTGAGTTTGCGATAGTGACGGACCTTAGGGTTAGGGTTTGGGTTACAGTAAGTGGATAGTTAGTGGTGTGTGAATAGTTTAGTGTAGGGTTAGGTATAATATTTTAGGTGTATGTGTGTGGATTGCTGCTTGTTTGGTGTGCTTGTGTTGTGTGTATGTGTTTTGGAACAGCAAATTTTTTCCCTAGGAAAAAATTCGCTGTTCTTTATGTTCGATGTTTTCAGCTTTCGCTCAATAGGTTTCGATATTAGAACATTCAAAGTTTTGAAACTTTGATGTTCTAATATAGATCCCTTTGGTCTGACCACTTCCTCCACTTCCCCTTCTTCCTGATCTGATTCTTCACTTAAGTTGCCCAAACATGCTACATGTCTTAATTTCAACCTCCTAAAAGCCTATATTCTTATCACTTTCTTGACAAAATTAGCCTCACCTTCTTCAGTCAGATGCTCATTTTTACATGCTCCTTCTCATCCACCCATATTTGTTCTATAATTACATCATTCACTTTTTCAATAAGTTCTACATTTTCCTCTTTTACTATTACATTTTTTTTTTTGGGGGGGGGTGAACAGTCAAACCAAGCAGTCTTCTTCCCCACTCTCCCTGCATTCCTTTTATATTTAACTTTTGTATAACCCATTTCTCCACATTAGCTGCACTTAACCTTGTTATAGTCTTGAATTAAATATTCCATGCTCCCACAAAAATACACCATTTCCTTTAAAATTACCTCTAACACTTCCACATACATCACACTAGGTAAAATGTTGCAAAACATCCTGATTTACCTTTAACACAACATCCATTTCCCAAACACCATTCTGTTTTCTTAATATTTTCAATTATGTCACAATATTTAAGTAAACATTTGTTTAATTCTTCGTGTTCTATAACATCAGTTCCAAACTGTACAAAATCGTGTTTTTTATTCAGTTCTTCATCTACAAAACTATAATTGTTCCATGCCCTTTTTATTTTTTACATTTAGTAATTTCTGCAACAAAGATTAAATTTCCAATGTAATGTTGCAGAAGGCCTCTTCACCTAAATGAAGAGAAAGGTTCCTATCACACAGTCGAACTTTTACAAGTTCGAACCACATATGGTTGAGACCATACGTTCGAATTTGTAAAAGTTCAAGCGTTTGAATGGAAATCTCTGTAAGCAGAGGTTTCCATTCACTTCAATGTAGTGTGATCTCAGAGTTGGTATATTTAAGTAGTGGGGGGAGTGCAGGGGGGGCTTGCCCCTCTGCTTACTAGTTATTGTTTTGTCCGTTGTGTAATTATTTTTTTTTTTTTTTTGCATACTCAAAGTTCTGTAACTTCGAACATAATGGTTTGACCATTAGGTGTTTGAAGTTAACAGAACTTCGACTATTTTATTTTTTATTTTGCATTTGTTGACCGGTCTAGTCTAACTGGATGTATGTCCATTTTCAGTAGAGGCCCGAGGAGGAAAGCTCCAATGGAATATTAGATGGTTATACAGCAATAAGCAATACATGATTAGAATTAATAAACAAGGTTAGTTATTATGTACAACTATGATAGGAGCAAACAGAGAGAAATACAAAAGTCTAAGAGTCTAAAACAAAGAAATAATAATATATATTTTTTTTATTATTTTGGTCATACTGTGCATAACAGATACATTTCCTTACATAGATATAATGTAAAGGAAAGTTGTAAGGGTAAAGGGTAAGAAAAGAGACAGAGTAAGGGGAAGGTTAATCTGGGTTGGTACAGGGGCAAAGCCATTGACTCTTGAGATGTATAATCAGTTGTCTTTTAAGAAGTGAGAGTGTAGTCAAGGATGTGATATCAGAGGGTAGTTTGTTCCACCTTTTTCCAAAAGAGTTGGAAAAGAGGCAATACCCAGCTGAGTTATTAAGTTTGGGGGTATGAACCAGAAGTTTGTTAGAGGAGCGTAGCTGTTTCATGTTATTGTAAGGTGTTACAAGGTTAGAGAGTATTGGTATTTTACTTGGTTGGTAAAGGACTTTGTGAGCTATTAGGAACTGTTGAGGTATTAATTTGTTAGGAAATTCTAGCCAGTCTAGTTGTCTTAGGTTCAGGCAATGGTGAGTACGAAACTGTGATCCTGTAGCAAATCTAGCAATATTGTAGTAAGATGTAGCAAGTTTCTTAAGGTTGCTTTTGGAGAGATTAGTATAGATGGGGGAAGCATATAGAAGAGTTGAGATAAGGTGAGATCTAGCTAAGATGGTTCTTGTTTCATGTGTAAGGAAGGGTTTGATTCTGTAAAGGGAACCAATTTTTCTGTTAACTACTTTTATTGTGTTGTTGATCTGTGAGTCAAAGCTTAGATTATTGTCAATTATTATTCCTAGTAATTTTGTATTTGAGTCAGGAGAAATGAGAGTGTAATCAGTTGATGTGAGAGAGAAATTAAGTGGTGTACATTTACGGGAAGGTGGGAACAGTAACAGTTTGGTTTTCTTGGGGTTGAGGAGAAGGCAACGATCAGAGAACCATTTTTCAATTGTAGAAAAGGCTTTTTGGGTAAGGGACTGAAGTTCAGTTTGAGAAGTGGCAGTGCAGATAATAGAATCATCTGCATATTGTTTGCAGGTGGTGTTAGGGATAGCTGATTGGAGGTCGTTGATAAAGATTGAAAATAAGAGGGGGCCTAGGATAGAGCCTTGAGGTACTCCTAAAGAGGTAGGAAGGAGATTAGATAAAGAATATTTCCAAAGCACTGCCTGCTGTCGGTTATCTAGGTAGGATGTAAACCAT
Organism: Protopterus annectens; assembly: GCF_019279795.1. Classification (NCBI taxonomy): domain Eukaryota; kingdom Metazoa; phylum Chordata; order Ceratodontiformes; family Protopteridae; genus Protopterus; species Protopterus annectens. The sequence continues at coordinate 709,558,748 of NC_056733.1, read as the reverse complement.
GTTAAAGAAGGGGTGTCAAGTGAGAGGGATTTTAGTATGTGCAGGAGGAGTTTATGATTAACCATGTCGAAAGCTTTAGATAAGTCAATGAAGATTGAAGATGTTAGATAATTATTGTTGCGGTTGTGGTTGATGGTGTTGGTAAAGGAGAGTAAGGCAGTAGTAGTACTGTGGTAAGGTCTGAATCCATGCTGGCAGTTAGCAAGTAGATTGTTTTGGAGGAGGTGATTAAGAAGTTGTTTGTGGATACATTTTTCCAAAATTTTAGCTAGGGATGATAGTAGTGCTATTGGGCGATAGTTTGAAAGGTGTTTACAGTTCCCCCCTTTGTGTAGTGGGATAATGTGAGATATCTTCCAGATAGAAGGGAAGATTCCTTCGTTAATAGATCTATTTATCAGAATAGAAATAGGGTAAGCGATGGCTTTTGCTCCAATTTGCAAAAATTCTGCAGGAAGTTTGTCTGCAGAGGGAGTGGAAGGTTTTAGTTTTTGAAGGAGAGCTAAGACAAAGGATGTAGATATAGGTTGTAACTGAAAATTAGGTGGAGTATTTCCAGTAGGTAAAAATAGTTTAGTGGTGTCAGGGGATAGGTGACTAGCAAGAGTTTGGATGGTATTAGTGAAGAAGAAATTGAAGTCATTGGCAATTTGTGTGGGGCTGTCTGGGTTAGAATCCTGAGGGTTTGGTGTTGTAGACTGGCTTGAGGATAAGAGATTATTAATGCTGGCCCAGAATTTTTTAGGATCATTTTTGGAGTTTTGTTGAAATTGAAGGTAGTAGTTCTTTTTGTCTGTCACGATGGCTTTTTTTGTATTATTCCTAAGCTCTTTGAAGTATTGGTGGTCTAATTGTTTTTTGTGGTACGCCATTTTGCCCAGGATTTGTTTCTGAGAATAATTTTTTGCCTAGTAGTGTTGGTCAGCCAGGGAGCTGCTTTAGCTTTGGTTCTAATAGTACGACTTGGGGCATGGTGATCAAGGACAGACAAGGAAGTGGTGATGAAGTATTCTATTGCTTTGTTAAGAGGGAGATATTTTAGTGGTGACCAATTACATAGTCTTAACTCAGTTTGAAAGTGCTCAGTATTGAATTGCTTTTTGGAGCGTAAGGTTCTATAGGTAGTAGGTAAAATTAGGCTGGTTTTATGTCTTACGATATATGTTAGAGAGTGGTCACTTAGGTCGTCTTGTAAGGTACCAGATTGGTAATTCTGTTGGGGAGAATTAGTGAGTATTCAGTCTAAGGTGGTTTCTTTTTTGTTTGTTTTGTTAGTTCTAGTTGGACTATTGATGAGTTGTATAAAGTCAAAGAGGTTTATATGGGAGGTGGGATTTATGTTGTTACAGGTATACCAATGTTAAAGTCGCCTAAGACTAATGTTTCTTGAGGGAGGTTGGTGGAGAGTGAGCTGAGGATACATTCGAGAGTATTTATGTTATTTCCTGGTGGGAGATATGCACAAATAATATTAATGGCTTTGGTAGTGTTAACTTGGAGTTTGGAGCTGATTATTTCAGCATTATTATCCAAGGTAAAATTCAGATTAAGATTACTAAGCTGGAATTTAGTTTTGAAGATAATTGCTACCCCTCCTCCCTTTTTGACAGTCCGATCTAGTCTAATGATGCTATACCCAGGTGGAGTGATTTCATTGTCTTTGATGGTAGGCTTAAGCCATGTTTCAGTTAGACATAAAATATCAAATTGATGGACTTCAAGAAGGGCATGGACTTGAGTGATTTTATTGCAAATACTTCGTATGTTGAGGTGAGCAATAGTGAGGGAGTTGGGAGGTATGGAAGATAATACAGAAGGAGGTTTGTCTTGATTATTGTGGACAATGGTATTAGTATGGTGTGGGCCAGGGCTGGGATGAATATCTCCATCCAATAGTGTGAGGAGGAGTTTGTAATATCTTGTCTGGGGAAGTTTATAAATACAGTCAAATATTTTCCTAGTTTTTAGTTTGTTAGATTTGAGTTGAGCTAGTCTGTGGTATTTAGCTAGTAGGTAGTTAGGCTGATAGGTTTGATTTAAGAAAGTGGGAGAGAAAGGAGATAGAGGTGGAGGTGTATTTAGAGGGAAAAGTAAGAGAAGAGTCTAGTGGGTATTCGTAGGAAGTTAAGTAGTATGTAGAGACAAGAGAAGATAAAAGTGATAAGGAGATGAGTAATTTTAGTTGTGAAGGATGGAAATTTTTGTTCATTTTGATGGATGGGATATTGAGCGAAGGAGTGAGAATTGGATAGTAGATGAAGGTAGGGAGAAAAAGGTATTGTTAGAATGGTAGGGGAGGAGGTAGATTAGTTATTTAGTGGGAGTGTGTTACAGTACAGTGGTAGGAGTGGTTTATTAAGTTAATAATTTGATTGGTTGGAGAAGATAAGGGGTGTGTCAACTAGAAGAGTAAATGTAGGACCACCGGGGGTGGGTGAGAATTGGGGGTAGGGTAGGGGAGCGGAGTGAGCCCGAAGGGCAAACGGAGCGGGTTCAGACAAGAGAGTGGTCAGCGAGGGAAGACAATCAGTGAAAAGGGAGAATACAGCAGGTAAGTTACAAAGCTAAGAGAGTAGAGGCAAGTTAGGAGTCATGCATAAGAAGCATATGTGTATCAGGAAGCACAGGTGAAGAAGAAAGTGCTCAGGGACACTAATGGTAGATGAAGACGTCTTTGCAGGGAAGAAACTGCAAGAACAAAAGGGTTAGGGTGTATGATTCACAAAGTAAGTTAAGAAAAAAGGACTACCGAACTATGGCGGTAATGCGCCACCTAGTGGCCAGTAACTAGAATGCAGCAAATGATCTAAAATGCAATGGTGACAGACTACAGGGAGAGAGGAGTGGGGCTCAGTTTAAAAGGCAGAAAATATGGGCTGACTGTGAGCAATTTGGTAATGGGAGAGAAGGAGATAGTAGGAAGATGGGTTGTAGGCTGCTGGGTATCCTGAAAGGGAAAAAGAAACTTGCCTAACATAGCAAGGTTAATAAACCTGAAGTGATGGAGATAAGGTCTAGTATGTAGAGCAGCACATACTTTAACAGTCTCAGTGAGCTGGCTTCTCAGGGAGCTGGTGGGAGATTTCTTAGTTCAAATAGGTTCTACACACTTCCAGGAGGGTGAAGTCAGGTATTGGGTACAATAGTGTACCGGTTCACAAGGCTGGTAAAAGGTGGAGGAGAGAAGATAGTTAGATAGGTAGTACCAGGTTCAGGAGCCAATAGAAAACAGATATGCAGCTGCAATTACATAAGTATGAGATATGAACATTTAGTAGTTTAAGTTGTTCTAAGTAAATTAGCCAGTAGAATTGTGAAATTGTCTTAAAACAACAAAAGAGAACAGTACATTATACATCTAGGCATAGCAATTATTAACTTGTCTTATATCATCTAAAGTGAAAACAGAGTAGTACAGGCTCAGCTATAGTTCCAACAACCTATAAGATAACATACATAAAGCTAGGTTGGACTGTGTTGCATTGGTGTCGCCTAGGGATACACTGATGTATGTTGTCTACAGAAGCTAAATACTAACTTGAGAGAAATAATCAGAGATAAGTTAATAAAATAGCAGGAGAAATAATTAACTGCTACAGTATGATAACCTTACTAAATATGTTGGTGGCAATCCCTTAATGTCAGCTCTATGTGAATGTACTCGCCTGTAGAGGACTATCTAATACAGACTTGAACAAAAGACTTTATATCTCTTACAGAAAACCCTAATAGCATAACTAAACTGTCCGGAAATACTGCTCTAAAGCAACACCAATTCTAATTCTTAGTCTGTTCACAGAGTACCTTTTTTATAATGAAAAGCATTTTCATTACCTTTTTTCTAGCCTCGTTATCACTTGTATTCTGAAATCATTCTTCTCTGCTACTATCAAAAACTTGTTATTTCTGTTCCTCATCGTCAGTAAGTACACAATCTGCCATCTCACCTCACAATACAACAGACTCATCTCCTGGTTCCTCCTTTTCAAGCAATTCCAGCAATTTTTCATTCTGCATTCCAGCATCTTCCATCTCTGTTACTACAATGCTTCCCTGCACAGAACCAGTCTGAGAAGCAGCTAAATGCCGCTTACTTTTGTATCATCCACTACAATGACAGAATCGGCTACTGATGTCTTCACAGCAGCATCTGATACTTCATCAGTCATGATTTCCTTCTGTTCAGCATCCTTTTCCATATTTTCAAATGACTCTACACTGCTCTCCTTCATGTTGTCAATTCTGCTAGCTAGCCTCCATCTTGGAGTTCTTTTAAGCACTACTGGCAGCCCTGTGGTGACATCTAGTGCTCAAAAAAAGAGTTGGGGCACTCCCCATTGTCCTGGCCAAATTGCCCCTAGTTAGTATGAAGACCACCTCAAGTCTCCCATGAAAAAGCCACTGGCCTTGTGAGACCAACCCAGTGAGCAAAGTGTAAATGAATAATTAAAAAAAAAAAAAAAAAAACTCAGTCCATAACTGTTTGCAACACCCTCTAACACAAACCCTTCCAAAGATGCATATATCTTCTTCCATTTAAATATCTCTATTGTCTCAAATATTATATTACAATTTTACATGCAGACATTCAGCAGCTTGTATAGGGGTCTGACAGACTTTGCCTTCACTTCTGCAAAGGTACAAGACTTGATTTCATCCTCAGTGAAGAACTTTTTTTTAGAAACTTCAGAGCATAGTATAGGCTGAAATAAACTGCTTCTCCTGTTAACTACCTCATAACCTATTTCTATAAACATTCCTACCAACTTATATAACTCTTCTTTAAAGCTAGTGTTCTCCCTACCAGCAACACACTGCAATGGCAGAGGCACTCTTCCAATACATGCATGTACACATATACACACACATACAGAAAATGTAAAGGTTGTAATGGAAAAGAAAATATAAAACATTCTTTTTTGGACTGTAAAAAAATGAATTTTGGGGGGAATTCAAACATTTTTGAAATATAAACATTGATATAATGTTGTACAGAAAATATGTAAAAGAAAAAAATTGAAGCTGAGAAATGGGGCATTGGTAAGGATGAGGGGATAGAAACAGAATGAGGTGTTACAGGTTTGTGGTTTGCAAATTTGAAGATATGCAATATTAAAAAATAGTGCAAATGCTGCAGAAATGAAACAGCATGGAAAGGTGTGATGTACTAAGATAATACAAATAAAGGAATCCCTACTCTTTTTAATGAGTGCCAGGGGATCCTTTACATCCAGCTGAGCTACCACCTACTCAGGCCAATGGGTCTTGGTTTAACAACTCATAAAAAGGAAGCCACACTCAGGAGTGCAGCACCAGCATGTTAAATTAATAATAATATAGGACAACCAGTTGCAAATTATCCCTCACTGCAAAGAGAAAACAAGAACCTTACAGGGTCTGAATGGGTAACTAAAGTGGAATCAATGTAAAGACTGATCAGGGAGTAGTGGGGTAAAACTGCTAACAGAAGAACATGCAAGGGCGCCCTGAACAGGTACTACATGGTTAGCAACTACCCCCCCCCCCCCCAAGTCAATACTCTTACAGAATGATGCATACAGCCCTGCAGTGTAGGCTGTGAATACAAAAATTATGCAATTCCGTAAGCCTGATGTGAAGCCCACTATGTCACAGCAGAAGCAACAACAAAGCATGCCCCCAAGTAGCTGTTAAGGAACAGGGAGCACATAGTGCCTAGTACATCTCTGCCAAGGCTTAAATTTGTTTATTTAAAGTTGTTTACTGGGATAGTGCACCAATCTTAATGGATGACTTGCAGGCACAGCCTGGATGAATAGAATCACATAATAAATGAAAAAAAAAATTACAGGACAAGAACATGCTACAACATTTAGTTCAAGAAGCAGTACACAACGTCAAAACATGGCTGGAGAAATGGAATTATGCTTACCGGAGCTATCTGGATAAGATGCAACCATAATGAATGAAATGGCTTATGCTACAGCATTAACAGCATGTTATAATATAGAGATATATGAAAACAAGAAGCAAGTGAGAATAGTCACAGGAAAAGAAACCAAGGGGTGTGAGAGGCACGCAGAGGGAAGAGGACTACAAAGGAGAAGAAGCATGAGACAGATGTGCAGAGAAGAGGAAGCAAATTGTCCATACCCTGACAAAAGGAACAAACATTCCAAATCTAGTCCTCACCAACATGTCAAACAGGTACACTGCTGCAACTGCTGGAGCTTCATTAGTTAAAACTGACCCCAAATCAGTCACCTTCAAATTGAGCCTCATAACAGAACTCACAAAGGGTGAAATCAGACTTAAAAACTTCACCAAGGAAAACTATACCCTCCTATGTGAAGGTGTAAATGCATTCCAAGCCCCACCCCAAGCTGAAAGTGGTAACTATGCTGAAGCTTACACTAAAGCCCTGTGCAACCAATCACTTGCATAAGTGTATGAACTCTGCTGTACCAGAGAGAATCAAAAGCCAGAGCTCCAAGTAAAATCAAGCTTCCACGGAGGACTTCCAGCATCAAACTCTACAATAAATTCAAAAAGTTGCTATCCAAGAAAGCAAAAACAAGGACACAACAATGGAAAAGCACCCTCTTCAGCCTTAACAGGCAAATAAGACAACTTGTCAAGTCCTCCAACAGCTCCTTTCAGAGAAACCTAGGAAGTACTGCCAAGAATAACTATAAGGCCTTTTTACAGCTATGTACGCAACCTAAAGGGTAGGACCCAAGCATGTGCAGAATTGGTGGCCAACAGTGCCACACACACTGATTTCACAGAGATAGCGAACCAGCTAGCGGCTAGGTTTGGCAAAAATTTCACTCCCTTACCCCCTCTAACAACCCATCCCCCAAAACTTCTCCCTCAACTTACATATCTGAAGAGCAGGTTCTCAAAGCCCTGCCCAAGGCAAAGAGCACAGCCTCTATGGGACCAGATGACATCTCAGGCTGTCTTCTAAACAGGCTAAAACATGAACTAGCATCACAAATAAGTACCCTTTTCAATCATAGCTTAGCCACTGGCTTTGTTCCTGTGGAATGGAGAACTGCTACAGTTATTGACCTCCACAAAAGTGGCCTAGCAACAGACCTGGGGAATTACAGATCCATAAGCTTGACCAATCACATCTGTAAGGCGATGGAACATATCATTATGGACTTCATAAATAAAGACATAGGTGACCTCCAATCTCTGGATCCTACCCAATTCAGCTTCGTGAAGGGCAGATCCTGCCTGTTAAATCTGATGGATTTCTTTGAAAGCGTGACCAAGGCCACAGAAGAGGGCAAATACATGCACACAGCATACCTTTACTTGTCAAAGGCTTTCAACACAACACAATCTCACATTCAGGCATTACCGATAAACTTAGCAAACTGAATGTAAACCCTTTGCTGTAAGATGGGTTGCCAACTGTCTCACAAACCAGATACACACTATCAAAGTGGGTGACTACACATCAACCAGCATATCTGCTACCAGCGGGGTGCCGCAGGGGTTGGTGCTGGGCTCCCTACTGTTAGTATATACTTCTCAGAAGTTCAGGTCAAAACTAAAGGGTTGTGGCTGACCAAGTCTGCAGACTACAAACTAGGTGCAATCACTGAATCCCCAAATGATGTCAGTATACTCCAGGAGGGTCTCACACAGACCAATGACTGGTGTATTGGTCACAATCTAAAACTGAATGCAAAGAAATGCATCCTCATTTCCTCACACTAGCAAATCAACAATACCCTAAGAACTCATGAAGTGTAAGGGACCTGGGATCACAGGTTAACCGTGACCTTAACTTTGACCATCACGTGTCTACCGTTGTAAGGAAAGCTTTCCACGTAGCTCACTTGATTAGCAAAGGCATTGCCTTGAGAGCAAAAGAAGTTATAACCCCTCTATACTTGGCACTTATCTGGCCAATAATGGAGTATAAAGCCCCATTTGGTATGTACCGTACTAAGCACCTGCAGCAATTAGACAAACCCCAGAGGTTTCTAACAAAGCTGAAGGGCCTCCAGCATGTGCCTTACATGGACTGACTAAAGTTGCTGTCACTATACTCTGTATCATATACACTTCTTAGGAGAGACTCCTGGCCTACAGAGCAACCCAAGACACAAACATAATGAACTTACTGCATATCTGTAAATTAAAAATGGGTCTAGGACTGCCCATTCAAGGGACTTAAATATGGCCTGTGATTTAAATAGGATATGCTGGAGAGACAGACTTATCTCCCAACGACTGCCACATCTTTGGAACAGGCTACCAATGTAAAACAGAGCACCTCTAGGACACTGCTCAAGAGGAACCTGGACAAGTGGATGGGGCACCGTAAATTCTTAGCAGGGACAGTGCCCACAACCCTCCTGGACATGGGCAGTCATCACCAAATGCAATCTTGGGTACTGACTAGTACTTCTATGGTATTACACTGGGTTGACACTGCTAGGCTTAAAATTACCTCAGGGTCAACAAGCTAATAATCTCCTAGGATCCTATGAATGAGAAGCAGTAAGTGAGGGGATGGTTTATTTCAAACTGTTGCATAAAACATATCCATAACCAAACTGGGTTACCCAATGCTTCCTGGGAATTTCAAGTTACTGGCCATGATGTTTGCCTGAAGAGAATGATCTGCTTCTAATGATGTAGTTAAAGTGTGCCGTCACATAAACAGCCCTGAGTGATGGCAATAATCTTCTTAACATATACCATACTGTTAGTCCCAAAAAGTGTGTTTCTTTTGCAATTAACTTTGCTGACAACCAGTGATGCCTGAAAATTTGATTGAAGCTGAAATCGTCTGACATAACATCATGAAAGACTGACCCCACAAAGCTTCACTTTCTACATCAGAGTATAAGCTACTATTTTTCCATAACAAGTGCAGTAACAGGGAAGTCTTAATCCTAGCAAGCCAATCTATCAGTTATGTCTCACTGGTGGAAAAGCCTACAATGACAATTAACACAGGGGTAGCCTATTAGTGAAACCATAATTTAAGAAAGCACCTCTAAAGTCATATGGTGTTTCTGATTGCCAGAATTATAGGCTTGTGTATGCAATATCATTTGCCAGTGCCTAACTTGACATAATTTTGTGGGAGCGACCATAAAGAAAAACTGAGTTGACAGTAGGGTTATCACTACCAATAAGTGCTCTTTTTCTATTTATATGTTTTTTTAGGTCTATCTGGAAATCGGAGCAATTGTCTGGTAGTCCAGAAAACACTAGACAAACTCCAGCATTCTGTATTAAACAAATAAATAAATAAATAAATAAAATCGGACTGAGTTTGTTAAATCTCCATTTCCACTTTGTTGTTTCCTTAAAAAAATCTAACTCTATATAACTGCATCTAACACCAGGAAAAGAAGATGCTCTACCTCCCCAATATTTCAGTTACATCACAAAATAGGTGTGGGGTTGGTGAAGTGGGTGAAGAAAGGGGAGGGGACGGACAAGGTTAGGGACAGTGCAAGAGATGTGGCAATCATGCACTGCTATAACTGTCACAAGTTTCTTTTTTTTTCCCCACTGCCACTTTGTGTCAGCTTAACTTTTCAGTACTTATTCCTAGAAAAATTTATATTCTGAGAGAGAAATAGAAATACTAATTATGAAAGTGCTACTTTCTCATCATCTGCTACTTTGTCTTTCATGGTGTACACATACAACAAGAACCCGTAGTGCAATGGTCTCCAGACAAGGCAGGGTCAGAATCTGGGGGAGGGTGTTCCCTACGAATGCCTACTGAATATTAATCGGAATTATTGCAGTTTTGCCTTCCTCTTCTTGATGGGGGGAGGGGCTGTTTTGTGGATTGCTTTTTTTTTGGGGGGGGGGGGTTATAAGTGTTGTGAATGCCTTCTACCAGCAAAGAAGAAAGACAAAATATAAATACACTGTGCAACAGGACACCTTTTCTGGTTTGTCCTACTGATTTGAGTCTGTTTGTTTATCTATTGTAGGGATCTGTTAATTGGTGGCTGAAAATATTAAGTTGGGTAAGAATTGCTATAAATGGATGTAAGAAATGTAAGCTCATTAACCAAGACACGCTCCATATGTTTACACTGCTATCTACAGATATGCTCACACTTGCTCTATGTTTTTTTTTCCTTTGTTTGTTTCTCTGCTGGAAAAGCAAGTTTCAAAATAAACTTTATATTGCAGCACAACGTAACAAAGAAAATTATGTGAAATGCAATTAAGAATTAACTGCCTGTTAAAGCATAAATACTATCTAGTGATCTTTTAATAAATTAGTGATTCTGAACACAATTTAACTATTTACTTGCCCACTCTTAAGAGAGGTGACGTTCTACATTCCTAGAAAAAATAAAATCTAAAACACTACTAAAGAAAACCCTTAATGGAAAAGTATATGTAAGATGAGCTTTAAACAGCCTGTATATGCATTCTACACAGCGGTGCACTGTCACTGGACCCATATCACAGCAGATACAAAACCGTGGTCTATATTAGAACCATGAAAAGTCAGTTCAGTGAATGGCATTTTACACAGAAAATGCCGTTCAGCGAACTGTTATAATGAGATTGCAGTACATTAGTGCGATCTCAAAGTTAGGATATTTAATTAGCAGGGGGGTGTGGGGGCGCAGCCACCCACAATAGCGAGTTCAACAAACAGCATTTTCGATGCAAAAGCCGTTCACTGAACTGACTTTTCGTGGTTCTAATATAGACCCACAAAATCCTTAGACAGTAGCAAATATGGTAAAATGGTAATCTATTGCTGACACCACAGAGACTACAAAAAAAGATTTAGCTACTTTTTGCAACCATTAACTGACACAGGTATCTCACTATAAAAAAAAATAAACACATACATAAATACAACAACAACAAAAACTTGTATTGGTATTCATCATTTACAGCAGACAGCCAGAAAGAAGAAACATTTTCTATTTCACATAATACTGGATGCAAACTCTGCAGATTATGTGTGATCAACAAACAAACTTAGCTTACTGAATAACAAATTATATTGGGCTAATGGACTGTGATTGAAATTGGTCTTTTGTTATCAGAGCTCTACCCCATCGACAAATTCACATAAATAAAAACACATACAAATGACTATCATTTTACAAATGACAATGAATTTAACAAAATCTGACGGCAAAAATCATGACTGTAACGTATGACGGACAGCAGCTGAAAGGCACATGTCTTCATTCATTAGGACAGACTTTTGCCCTGCAAGCAGCAATGTTCCATAAAGACAACTTGGTAGCACCACCTTCTGACTGTACACCAAGTACAGCTACACCTTTGATACAGGAGACATAAGCACTGTTGCCCCCTCCTTTCTCACCAATTTCTTCAGCATGAACTCTACAGAACTTTGTTAGTTTTTACTTTTGCTCACAAGTTAGTCTCAAAGTTTTTTCAGTTTGCTCCACAATTTTCTAGCCGTTTTCATTTTTAAATGTTTACTTTACTCACATTTGTTTTCTCTGTCTGACAGTTTTGAACAGAGTTTATGGCACGTGCTGCTAGACCCAACCTTGCAGCAGCCCTGGGTTTGATCCCCAGAGCTACCATGTGCTTTCTAGTAAACAGACAGACACTGCTCCCTGATCGCCTCTGAAAGCAGACTGTGTATCTAGATAGCTTAGCTGGTTAGCATGTTCCACCCCTTCTGCTGGCATCATGACAGGAAGCCCGTTGCAAAGGCAGACACCATCCGAATTATTTTTGCTTAGGGGGTGCTATCCACAGCACTTCATGCATTCCGCCTTTATAAATTAGCTACTAAAACATGGAGTAAAAATGTATTACAATAGACAACAGCAACACTTGTAAAAGAACATAACTGCCCACCCCAGGGTTTCAGCTCAAGGTTACCTAGGCAGCTGCCTAGGGCCTAATGCTGGTTGGGGACCCAACCATGCAAAAAAATTAATTAAAAATAGAAAAATGTTTTCTGTCCTGACAACATTTAAACTAACTTTTCCTCTGACTTTCTGGTCAGCATATTGCATGTTTTTGCAGCAACAGTGTGTCTGTGTGTATAATGTCCCAGTTAAGAGGCACTGACTAATTAATTGACTTCTTCTCTCAAAGTCTCAGACTCTGTACTTAGATACAGGAGACAACAGCCTTAATCCCTGCCACATCTCCATTAACATTTTTTTGTTTCTTTGGTAAAGCACTGAGGATTACAGTCGGTCAATGTCAGTCATTAGATTTTCACAGCTTTTGTGGTTCAAAAAAACATATGTTGATTCTAAACCTGTTGTACAGTTAACTTTTTAAATGATTTAGGAGTAGTCTGCTCTAATCTGTTACTTATTTTGCAGAACATCACTGATTCTGATTTATATGTCTGCCCTGTCCTCAAGCAAATCACATTGTAGTGAACAGGAGTATCATCATATAAGCCATGTTCTTCAGATGTGAGACTTGGTTTCCTTAATGTTAACTGTGTGTTTATTATTTAGTTGTGAATAAACTGGGCTTCACTAGGTCTAAAAGTTTAATGCTAATATTTTAAATCTGAAAATATGTTTAACTTAGCTTGTGTTTTTTTTGTAAGCACATGGGTGTTAAGAATGCGCTGTGTTTTGGCTACAACAGTTTGTCTAGCACTTAGTGCAGATGATTATGGCTATGAACAGTTAAAGTGCTGCTTCCTGTAGTACGTGGTTTGATTCCCTAAGTCTTCATCTGTCTTTTGTGAAACTCTGTCAAGTTATTTCACCAGACAATACTCCAGAAAAGGAACACCTGTGTCCAGTGGGCTCTCTCAGGCTGTTAGCAAATTCATTATACATCTGTCTTTTGAATTCCTGCACTACTCACGCAGCCGCTAATTTCCACTTCTGTATTTGCTAAGAATCCCAGCACACCTCTTGTAGTTTGATGGGTTGCCAGATGCATAGTCACAAATGTGAGTTTCAGGGGAAGAGGAGTTCACTGTTTCTCATGCTGTCTGTTTTCAGTTTGGGGGGGGGGGGGTTGTTTTGTTTCAAAAATATCTGTCAGTATTGTTTATGTAAAATATATACAAAAAGTTTTAAATGAAATCTAAGTCATTGTGATAATTCTAAAATTAAATTAGAAAATAGTATGTGCACTCTCAGCTTTAAACAATAGACTGTGGTTGAAATTGGTCTGTACCTCACAAGCACAAGGTACAGGATTTGATTATTACCTTTGTTAACCGTCTGGTTACTTGTTAGGCATACAAACGTTTGCAAACAGACTGCCTAGTATTTACCTGGGAACATTATTTGGGGTTGGCATAATCGTTAAAGGCGTTTAACTCACAGACAAGAAGTAAGAGGTTTGATTCTCACTGAAGGGAACTGGCTAGGTTTAAAATGAACCACAAGGGCATCTAGCCTAGTACTTACATATGAACCGATATCCCTTGCATAGGGCTCCATTTGTACACAATCGAATTCTGTTGACCCTGGGAGTGTATGCTGTGACAATACATCATTATTAGCCATTCATGTATGTCAGACATGTACTGAGTGATGTCAGAAGGGATAACTAGTAACTATTCTTGAAGTGAATACATAATGAGGTTAAAATGAGATGTACATGTCCTAAAAATATTTAAGCACCTGCCAAAAAATAGTATGTTATATGCAGTAATCAATATTATTTCTGATTTTTGTATGAATTGGGGATTGTTGCATTTATACCATAATTGTTTTGCTTTATTAACTGCACCAAAGAATGAATTAATTTGTTAGTAGACTTGGGTTGTGTACTGTAGTCTAAACATGGTGCATTTACATTTTTGAAGTACCTTCTTTACAGCCTCCTGCAAACTGCAAAGGGGTCAACATTTCTTAGATAATACAGTCTGCATTATTTGGAGATGATCAGAAAAGTCTGATCTTAAGCATTCATTATGTAGACACTGATGCATGTTACTGCGATACAGTCTTCTCTACAAGACTGGAGTGTAGAGGATTTCTGCATTTACTTCAAAACGGTTACTCTGACATGCAGCAGAGAGGACTAAAGTTGTGATTTGTTAATAATGAGCTGCTTCCTGTGTCAAGGATGCAGGGTTTTAATCTTTCCATCTTCATTTACCTACTGTAGGATACTGTTTGGTTAAGTGATTTGCTCAGTGCATTGCAGCAAATGGGAATTTGGACTAGGTTCCTTAATGATTTCCATAACTGCAACCTGTTGTCATTATTTGCTATCCATTCCCAACTGCATGGGTGGTAAAGTTCTGGAAATGTTATGACAATACCACCAGCGTACCATTCTTTTAATGTAAGTTAGGCAGTTTATTCTTCAAGGGTAGCAGGTCCTGAATTTGTAAATTATGCACTAAAACGCAAAAGTTGTTTGTCAGCAGAAGTCTTAACATGGAACTCAGACGACTTTTACTTCTGCAGAGACTGTGCAGACTGGCTTAACATATTTTATTGGGTGGTTAATATTTTTTATACTCTCATAAATACTTTTCAAGTTAATCTATCTTATATTTCACTGGCTCTTATGATATGATACTGGAGACCTTTATACAGACTCATGTAGTTCATCCAAAGCTTCCAATAAAGTACAAAATAAAGTGCTTTATTGCTTCATAAAGGGGCGGCCACGGTTGTGCAGTGGTTAGCATTGCCACCTCACAGCAAGAGGTTCTCTGGTTCAATCCTCGGCTGGGGTGCCTTCTGTGCGGAGTCTGCATGTCCTCCCTGTGGTCGCGTGGGTTTCCTCCGGGTGCTCTGGTTTCCTCCCACATCCCAAAGACATCCTGTAGGTGGATTGGACACACTAAAATTGGCCCTATGTGTGAGTGCATGCATGTGTGTGCCTTCTGTGGAAGGTTGGGCGCCGGGCTGACAACTCGACACTGTAAAACTCCACTGCCAATCATGAGCGGACGGTGATCCACTGTGGCGAACCCTAACTGGGAAAAAGCCAGAAGAAGAAGAACAATAATGGGTGTACACAGTCAGGAAAGGGATACGACTGCTGCTGGGGATGAGAGACTCCCTGAGAATGAAACTACCTTACACTCTTATCATCTAGTCATTTTTAAACAGTTTTTAATCTGGTGTGTGTGTGTGTGTGTGTGTATGTGTGTGTGTGTGAAGTTGGAATATTGCAGCTACTGTGTGCTTGTGTGAAACAAATTTGAAGTATGTGGCTTTGGTCTTATCATTTTTACACAGACATCTGAGAAGGATGCAGTCAACAATGTCGCTATATTTGCTGCGTTTGGGGGATGTCTTTGGATAAAAATTACCCACTCCGCTGACCTGATAAAGTTAGACAGTCATTTGTTTGTCTTTGCAAGACTAGTGTGCATTTGCGCAAAGTTAATGGAATACTTCACTGTGGCCATTTTTATCACAGTCAGTCACGCGATGTGTACACAGTCAATAAAATGGCTTTGATTGTTGAGTTTGGATATTGCTGGATTATAATGACAGCAGTTTGAGTGGCCTTTTATGGTCAAAATGTTCTGAAATGGGTTCTTTTGTCATTACTGGTTCATACATTTAATTCCACTGCTTACTGGAAATATGTTCCAAACGACAAATTTAAAACTAACAAGCACTGCTGTATTAAATAAGAAATATAATTTAAAACAATTAAGAAATCAGATCAAACACCACATGCATTTATGCATGGTTCTAAAAATGTGTGCAGGGGGACCATGGACTGAAAACACTCCCAAGACCCAAGAAACACATAATCCGCCACTAGCAAGATGCATTTTCAATGAATGCGAGCTTCAAGAGAAGAGAACTTTACTGTTTCTTATACTAAGTCTGTTTACCATGTGAGACTGTTTTGTTTAGCAAATGACCAAAAGTGTTTGTGCTCCCCATCCCAGTGAAGCAAAGTCCCTCCCTAACCCTATTTAAGCTTAACTTAGACCAGTTAATGTGAAATCAGAAATTTTCCTCTGGTCTGGCACCTACATCTCTGATGGACAGAAGCACTCAGTAAATCATGGGGGGGGGGGACAGAAATCACCCCCCCCCCATATAAATGTCTAAAACATAAACATTGTGGGTTAGTATCACACCCCTAGGTTTAAAGGCCCCGGTTTTCTAATATATACCTGTGAACCTATAAAAATCTGAAAAAAAGTTTTACGTCAAATCAAAATCTCCATAATCATTGTAAAAGTAAATAAAATAGTATGTACACGGATAGGTTTGAAAAGTGTTTATAGTAATTGAGGAGAAGCAGCAATGTAATGGGACACTGGAATGGCTGTGTGTGTGTGTGTGTGTGTGTGTGTGTGTGTGTGTGTGTGTGTGTGTGTGGTCTAGGCTATTACCTTGCCTAGGGCCACCTTTGATCTTGATGCAGCTCTGCCCACGCCATTTCAAATACCCTAGATCCTCAGTTTACAAAATGAAAGAAACAAATGTCCTGAAAATCCTACGAAAAAAGCCAAAGTACTGACCATGTAATCTAAGGTAACATCTCCTCAGCTTAGCTTCCATAAACTTCTAAGAAGTTTCATCACGTAGTCTTGGGTTTTCAGTCTCTACCTGCATATTAAGCAATCTACTGCAAGTCACCTAATCAATGAGGTACCTAATAAGGTAATGCCACAAAAATGCACTTGCATCTGCTAGACAGATACATTATTAATAATAATAATAATAATAATAATAATAATAATAATAATACACTCCTCTTATAATCATGACCCTCCACCTAGACTGTCAGTATGGGGCATCAAGATAGAAGCTAGCAACTGCTCTGAATGCACTTACCATGATTGTGTTTGCACTGTTTCAATGCCTCACTGAATCCTTCGCACAGAGTCAAATCAGACTGATTAGTTGCACAGTCCAAGAATTGCTTTATTTCGTACTGGCAAGGACCGTAATGCTGTTGGTATGCTGGCTGACGAGGAGGTTCCTAAAACAAGCAAAACAATAAAAAATGGCTTAGGTAGTTTCCATAAGATGCCAAGATGTAATCATGATAATTCTATTCCATTAGTTTTTCTCTGTCCTTAGTCAAACAATGTCATGCATTTATTCCATCAACTAACTGCTTAACAGCAGGCATGCACAAATGTCATTCACAGATTATGTTCACAAATACAGGCACAGAAATATGAAGAAATGTAACCTCAATTACGTTCTGAAAATAAACTGAAATTACAATTCTAGAGAGCACAAAAAGAAGGGAAAGTCTGTAAAACTAAGGCAAGGGTAAATGTGTCACATATGTAAAAACGTATGAAATTGTAGACAATATATTACACGCTAAGTGATGTGGAAAACAGGATGTCAGTAAAGAGAGGAAGTGTTTTTCGCACCTGCATATAACAAGTACCTGAGGCAGAGCAGAAAAAAAATGGACTGGATTACAGCTTCAGATTCAAATAATGTTGAACTGCACTAACACAAGTTTGCCTATTTTTTTTTTCATTTAAGGTAAGTTTGTGGCTTTTGGATTAATTCTTACAACTGCTGGTAGGCAAGTCATACAATGGTAATTTGGGATTTAAAAAGTGAAGCAGATCTGCAGACTGTAACTGATATTCAGCCTCTCCAGTGGTGCAGAGGATTATTGCATTGTCTATGGCCTATCTGACCCTGGCTTGATTACTGGCTTATGTGACTGATGGACCACGGGGAAAGAATGGGCGTTTACCATCCTGCAGA
Organism: Protopterus annectens; assembly: GCF_019279795.1. Lineage (NCBI taxonomy): Eukaryota > Metazoa > Chordata > Ceratodontiformes > Protopteridae > Protopterus > Protopterus annectens. The sequence continues at coordinate 709,541,109 of NC_056733.1, read as the reverse complement.
CAGGGAAGGTTTCAATGGGCTTCAATGCATAAGGCCGGGGATATATGAAGAGGAGGGGTGCAGTCCTAAGAGGGATTATGGCGGGGAGGGGTGCAGTCCTAAAAGGGATTATGGCGGGGACATTCGACTGAGGTGCCACAGAAGTGGAGCAATGCATCATCACATCCCAAATGCAAGCCCACCCTCCAAGCAGCACCAAAGAGATGGTAGAGGAGTGGGGAATGGTACAGGGCATAAGTAAAACAATCACAAGCAGATGGTGTGATGGCCTTACCCCTCAAGACATTCTTAAGTTCCACTCTGGCCTCAGCCTTACAGAGAAAGCCCAGGAGTGTGGAGAAGGATGGTAGACCTGGTGATTGACATGGGATAGGGTGCCACAGAATTTAGCATGGGGAAGGGAAAAAAAGGACATTAACCAATATTCATACAGCTATGTATGTAACTGCAGAGAACTGGGGTGTAATAAAAAACACAAACTACAGGAAGTGTCACAGTGCTTCAATAGGGCGGTTGATCCCCTGACCCCCCCTCCATAAAGTTTGATGCTTTTAAATGTTTTCTAAAATTTTGTCATTACTTCAGTTACAGTGTTGGAGTAACTGGCTGTCTTGTCTTGGGAGAAGGTGTCCATTGATTTGAATACGTGTACTGATACTTAGAAAGAAGTGTTGGGGCAGCTAGCTGATGTTACACCTTCCACTAAAAAAGATGACTGGAAACAAACAAGTGATGAGACTCTGGAATACAGACACACATATGGCCATGGAAGCAGTAAGGTGGCAGAGAGAAAGGATGACGAGTCTGTAAGCAAAGCAGCCTGACTTCTCTGGTGATGATTCCAATGAGCTTTTGAAGAAACAGCAGGACACTATGTCACCTTTACAAGCAGTGACTGGTAGATATCTGCTGTTTGACAGTGGAGTTAACCAGTCAGATTTTATACTGAACTTAAACTGGCTAGTTTGGAAGATAATCTCGGACTGTACTTTAGTGCATTAAGTGGAATGCTGGAATGCTGGAATAGCAGGGAGCAGCTTACTGTCTTGAAATACGTGAAAAAAAACAAATGATGCAATGGAGTTCCGCCACATGAGCACCGATTACCACTGGCTGGAGCTGATAACAGTAGAAAGTGATTTTAGTCGAATATGTGACTCAGTATGAAAATAAAGAGGTCTTGTTGCAGTTGTACTGATGAGGAAAATGGACTGCAGTGGAAGGCAGAACAGTTATGGTGGTTCAAGACTTGTCTGAGAATACACTCTAGGTGACAATACTGTCTTCATTGCTGTAGAGTGTTGGCAGAATAAATTCAGTATGTTATTCAGCTACTGAAACTTCTCAGTCAGCTTCTAGTGAAAGATCTTTCTAGATCTTTTCTGCTAGAAAGTACCCCGTCACTACTGAAATAAACCAGCACACTTCCATTCCAAAGAAAATATCTCAAACTACACCTCCAGAAGGAGTACATTTCTTGCCTCTCTTGAAAACAGCTAAATAATTATCTCTAAAAAAATATTTAATTGCCAAAAAAACTTACTGTGTCCCACTGCTGCAGTTTGCTACATTCTACTAAAGCATATTTAGAGCAGTAGAACACTAAAGGCAATTTTTTTCAGGCCTATATCTTTACATTGGTTCTGAATGGTTGGGGAGGATAAGTGTAACTTGCTACCTATTTTTCAGTTACAGTCGGGCTGTAAATATGTCTGTGATTTAAGAGAGTAATTTTTATTTTGAATTAGTTATAAAACCTGTACTTTTTGGTCTTAATATGAAAGGACTGAAAGCACCATGGGATGATGATTCTTGGTTGTCATATGTTGGCACGGCACTGTAATCTGCAGTCTTTCATTGGAGAGTAACTAAGCAGTAAGTTTTGCTGGATAAAATATGAACTCTGACACCATCTGTGATATCATGTCTGTGATGACCAGGTTATTTGGTTTGGCTGTAGTGAGTCGATGGCCTGTAAAGAACTTGTAAGCAACACTGTGATAAGTTAATCTGTTCAGAATGTGTAGGATGCATAACATATGATAAGTGACAAAAGTGTTTGTTTATTCATTGACGTGCTTAAAAAGTTGAAGGTATGTTAATAAGACAAACTAAAAAAAAAAAAAAAAAAAAGGAAAACAATGTAAGACAGAAGGGGATAGTTAATGTTAGTTGTTGTTGTCGTCTTTCGGCTTTTCCTGGTTAGGGTTCGCCACAGCGGAACTCCGGTCCACTAATGATTGGCAGTAGATTTTTATGGTGCCGAGTTGCCAGCCCGACGCCCAACCTTCAGTGAAGGCACGCCCATTCACGCATGTCTTTCGAAGGCCACTCGACCGCGGGGAGGACATGCAGACTCAACACAGAAGGTACTCCAGCCGAGAATCGAACAGGAGAACCTCTTGCTGTGAGGATAGTCAATATGTTAGTTAATACGGTAAAACAAGTCCTGCTAACTATAAAGATGTGCTCAACCACAAACCAAGTAGTATGAACAGAAATGTATAACACAGCGCCACAGCAAACCAATAAAAAGCAGATGGCAAAGAGCAGCGTAAAATCCAAATAGACTTTATTTGAATAAAACTCTATTTGGATTTTACATTGCTCTTTGCCATCTGCTTTTTATTGGCTTGCTGTGGCGCTGCATTCTACATTTTTGTTCATGTAATGCAAATGGAAATGTAGTTACATAATGTGCCAAAAATATTAGAAGACAGTGATGGAAAATGATGATGTTAAATTTAAGAGTAAACTCCTACAACAGCAGCTGATTCAATTATATTGTCAGTTCTGTAAATAAGGACACATGCCAGCTTTATTCAATTACTGATACTTATTATTCATAAAATGTGGTACTCTGTTCTGATCAATCCATATTTATTAAAAAAAAAATTCCATACCACAGCATTACACAATTCCTAAGAGTCATATTACTCCATGTTTTTTTTTTTTGCAATACAATATACCTAAAAGAGGCAGGTAGCCAAGTTAAGGTCCACATAATTGTAAATGTAATTTACAGAGTACAGCATTTAAAGAAAGCACACATTTACAGAGGCACTAGTGTGGAGTAACTGCACTATAACAGGTAGCAACATTCCTTATGGCCCAGCAAAAATGCTGCTGTGTTTACAAAAACAAAGTTAAGCATATCTATGTAACATCAGGCATCACTGAAATAAACTGCAAAAAGATCCAAAATCACACAAGGAATGCTGAGAACAAATCACTTTATGACGCAAAGCTTTCGGGTATGAACCCTTTCTCAATACTAAATACATACATATACACAAAGCAACTGCTTTTATACAGGCCTAGTAGTCATGTGACTGCAGCCAAAGTCACATGACTTATTCAAATGTACAATTTAAAAAATTTAAAGAAACACACTGCAAAAAAGCATTTGTTAAAAAAGAAACTAGACATATACATATATATGATCACATTTCAAAACAATATCTAGCACATATATATTCTTAATTATAAAAATATAAAAATATACATATATACCTATATGTTTAATATAAACTCTAAAAATATTAAAACATAGGTGTACACATACATGTACACAACAGATGCACTTATTAACATCAATGTATAAACATGCTCATGCGCACAGGTTAATAAAGGTATCATTTCAACTTGCGTTGTAATCCAATAAGAATTGGTTTAATGCTTACTGTACTATTAAGGCCAGGAGGACTATCAGCTCCCAAACGTACTATCCATTGATATTCTTTAGTTTCAAGAAAATTATTAATATCACCACATCTGAGTGAGGGAATCACCAAATCAATGACCCTAAATCTAAATGTATGCCTGTCCCCACAAGTCTCAATATGCTTATACAAGGCATTCTGACTATACTTCCTCCTGATTTCTGATTTGTGTTCAATAATCCTGTCCTTAAGTCTACGTGTAGTCTTTCCAATGTAGTATGCAGGACATATAGAGCATGATGCCATGTACACCACATTGGTAGTAGTACAAGTAGCTCTTACAGAGAATGTATATGTATGGTGTGTGATCGTGTGCACATAACTATTAGATTCCACATATCTGATCAAGTCTGAGCAACAGGAGCAGTTGTGACATGCATAGGTACCAAAATTAAGTGTAGGGCAGATGGGTCTATCAAAGCACAAATTCAAAGAAGGGCTAAAATCTTTATAGCATAGCATACTTTTGAGGGTTTTCATATTTCTAAAGCTAAAGAATGGCTTATCACCTAACAATTTTGTAAGTTCAGGGGATGCCATTAAAATAGGCCAATATTTATAGATAGTGCGCTTAACAAGGGAAACCTTACTTGCAAAACCAGTCACATATCTAAATCTTTGCACAGTAGAGTTTACAGCTTGATTTATCACAACATCAGGGTTCGTAAGATTATAATTCCTGAAGTATGGGGCATATAGTGAGTGCCTATTACTAGATACCTGGTTTTTCATCTCATTTAAAATAGACAATGCATAGCCACAATCAACAAAATCCTTAAATGTATCATTTAACTGCTCACAAAAAACAATATCATCTGTGTTGAGCCTACTCACTCGAATGAATTGAGACTTAATCACACCTCGAAAAACATGCGGGGCATGCATGCTGTCCGCATGCACGTATCTACCCACAGATGTCTCCTTCTTAAAAACAGAAGTGCCCAATAATCCATCCTTGTAAAAAATGTTAACATCAAGGAAGGAAGCCTCTTTACTAGTAATGGTCGACTTAAACTTCAAAAGGATGTCGTGTTGTTCAAGTGTACAAGATATTCTTCTAAGCTGTCCCTAGATCCATTCCAAATTAAAAAACAATCATCAACAAACCGTTGATAGAACACAACACGTGTGTCAAAAAAATTTTTTCCGTCATGCAAATTGTCTAATTCCCACTGATGCAGTACAAGGTTTGCATATGTATTGGCCACGGGGGTGCCCATGGCGACCCCGTTAACCTGCAAATACGGTTGTTGATTGAAAATAAAAACATTGTGGCTAAGTACTAGGTCCAACAATTGACATATATTTTGAATAGAATCACTTACTAAGGATTTTTCAGTAGTCAAAAACTTCCTAATGGACTCTATGCCATACAGATTAGGGATAACAGTGAACAACGATACAATGTCTAAGGTAACAAATAGAAAATCATTCAGATTACATGGTTCACTGTAATACCACTTTGAAAGTTTGAAGAGAAAATCACCAGTATCTTTCAAAACATAATTACATTTATCTAAAAAAGGAAACAATTGTTTCTGAAGGTAAACCGAAACAGGTTCGGTTACCCACCCATTGCCAGAAACAATGGGTCTCATGGGAGGGTCTAACAAACACTTATGTATTTTAGGAAGTCCGTATAACTGAGGTATAGATGGACAGGGTACAGAAAAAAAGTTAAATAATTCCAAACTAATATTATTATTAAACTGCATGTCATAAACATGTAAGTTAACATCAGTAATATGCTTCTTTACATCCAAAGAACTAATTTTTTTAAAGGACAAAGTATCCATTAGTAGCTTATCCATTGATAAATTATAGCAAGCTCTATCCATGATCACAATACTTCCTCCCTTATCTGCCTGCTTAATGATGATTTCACTATTCCTTTTGAGATTCTGCAAGGCAAGATGTTGCTCATAGGTTAAGTTATAGATAAACTTTCTATCACAGACATTAAACTGTTGCCTAAAATCAGCTTCACAGACATTGCAAAATGCAGTAGTAATGGGTGTATTCACAGGTATAAAAACGCTACGTTTTCTGAGAATGTTATTAGGAGCAGTACTGACATGTGGTGTACATGGCATCATGCTCTATATGTCCTGCATACTACATTGGAAAGACTACACGTAGACTTAAGGACAGGATTATTGAACACAAATCAGAAATCAGGAGGAAGTATAGTCAGAATGCCTTGTATAAGCATATTGAGACTTGTGGGGACAGGCATACATTTAGATTTAGGGTCATTGATTTGGTGATTCCCTCACTCAGATGTGGTGATATTAATAATTTTCTTGAAACTAAAGAATATCAATGGATAGTACGTTTGGGAGCTGATAGTCCTCCTGGCCTTAATAGTACAGTAAGCATTAAACCAATTCTTATTGGATTACAACGCAAGTTGAAATGATACCTTTATTAACCTGTGCATGAGCATGTTTATACATTGATGTTAATAAGTGCATCTGTTGTGTACATGTATGTGTACACCTATGTTTTAATATTTTTAGAGTTTATATTAAACATATAGGTATATATGTATATTTTTATATTTTTATAATTAAGAATATATATGTGCTAGATATTGTTTTGAAATGTGATCATATATATGTATATGTCTAGTTTCTTTTTTAACAAATGCTTTTTTGCAGTGTGTTTCTTTAAATTTTTTAAATTGTACATTTGAATAAGTCATGTGACTTTGGCTGCAGTCACATGACTACTAGGCCTGTATAAAAGCAGTTGCTTTGTGTATATGTATGTATTTAGTATTGAGAAAGGGTTCATACCCGAAAGCTTTGCGTCATAAAGTGATTTGTTCTCAGCATTCCTTGTGTGATTTTGGATCACTGAAATAAACACAGGAGCAAAATAGCACCCCAAATAGGCAATGTGCAATCTGCTCACAACCTATGTGAGACACCCAACCTGAAAGGAAGCCCACAGGTACTGATTCAACAGTGCAAGACACCCAAACTGGCAGACACTGAAGCAAGTCCTCCAGCCAAAGGCAGTCCAAACAAATTAATTATTTTGTCACTATAACTTACTAATGAACCCTACTCTGCACATACAGCAAATTATACTAAAGTTCTAGGACTCACCCCATGCTATGTGATGAACAAAGAAATAGCTACAGTTAGTGAGATCAATGAATGCCATCAACAGGTATGAGTTACAATAGGCTGCCCTATATCACAGTGTCTCCTATCAACTAAGAGACCTTCCACCTGAAACCTAAGAAACTTCGAGTGCTGTTTTGGAGAAAATTTACAATCATGTTGAAGTTTGTAAGAGAAATAATGTATAACTTCCTTTGCCATCTAAAATGCATATTCTCAGAAGGCACGTCACTCTTCTGAATGTAAACTATAGAACCAGGTTATTTCCAGAAATAGCCAAAGATGTGCCCATGACTGTAACTTCGGAAAAGAAAAAGGAGCTGTCAAAGCCATGCTTTTTGTACTGTAGCATGTTCAATCACTTATGTAATTATTCATGCTTAAAAGCATAGAAAACTATGGATTTCTAGGGGCCCACCACTTTTCACAGGCAGCAGGTTACACCTGTGCACAGTGCACCAGAAAGCTGGCCCTTTACAAGTTGCACCTCTGTAATGGAGGTGCACCATACCCAGTGTGCACGAGACACTTAAGGGACTGCGTACAGGTTTATGAATTCCTTGCCACATTGCTGACATACAGTTTAGTTTAGCATAAGGCATATTATCTTGGGACAATTTTAGTTTTTACTGAAGTGTTGGCTCACGGACATATTAAGAAATGCCTGTTTTTTACTCTAGTGTGGTATTTAGTTTGGTGATTTAGAAGTATAGCTGCTTGGAATTCATAGTGGGGTACCTCACTTAATAGTTCACTGTTAAGCAGTTTAGGTTTACAGATTCCTCAGCTTTTATTTTCTCGTTACCAGTCGGTATAGAATGCCTGCATAGATAAGGCATATTATTTAAGCCTTCCAATGTCTTCTATTATTTTAATTCTGGTTTATAAAGACAGAAATTAATGAAATTTGTTGTCTCTCTCTCTCCCCCCTCTTTCTCTCTGGTATCTGCGCAGTATAGGTGTGAACTTTCTACTTCCACTACACCAGGGAAGATGTCCCATCAGAGAGAGGACACAGTTTACCACTGACAAAAGAGTGTCTATTCTTAATTTTCCCTCAGTATCTCACTTGTTTGACAGTTTCTTAATAGATCATGGACAAAACATAAGACAAAAAGGCCTAGCTTGGTTAAAAACCAAACCCAAGAAAGGAATGGGACATGAAAGGAACACCACATGCCAAGTAAACAAATTGAAACACCAATGTGTATAGAACTCAGGATATGATGGCAAATGCCTAGCTTAGGAAGCTTTGGGGCGAGAGGATGTGGGGTCTGTAGAAGAACAGGGAAGCTAGAGATGGCAGTAAACTAACTACTCAAGTGAAAACATGGGACTGAATATGAGGAAGCAATAGGAGTTTAAAGTAAAATAAAAACAGAAGAGATAATCCTTGGATTACACAAAAGAGATTTCCACATTAGAATGGTACACACACACACACACACACACACACACACACACACACACACACACACACACACACACACACACACACACACAAAGCCTTCAGCTCAGAACCCAGTGGCACTGAATACCAAGCTATCACCTTACAAAGTATTAGGTCGCAAATTAATGCATGGAACTAGGAATTTAGCCACAAAATCAACAAAAGAGTTGCTACAAACTGTGTTTTTTAGCAAAATCCTCAAAAGACATCCTCAATGTTACAATTATAACCTGTGTTTTTCTTTTTAATTATGCTCCCTTGCCAGATCCATGCAGGCTCTGATGCTCCCACCCCCGCCCACCTGCCTCACTCCAGATTTATTTAACATCTGTTAACTGGAAAAGTCCAACTTGGAACGAGCCAGTTTTCAGCAGAGGCACAGGGAGAAACGCTCCAGACACATGTCTTTGTAACGTGGGAGGAAACTGGAGCACCAGGAGGAAACCCACACGTTTGCAGGGAGGACATGCAGACTCTGCATAGAAGGCATCCCAGCCAAGAATTAAACCGTAGAACCTCTTGCTGTGAGGTGACAACACTACTGCTGCACCACTGCTCCTGATTCCCTACGTGTTCCTTATCAGTTACTCTGGAGGTATTGCTTTGACTCCTCAGGAAGATGTTCTCACAGTACTCCTGGTTAGCCACTGGCAGAAAGGGATCCAAAGGCAAGTTGCAGGTGTGGAGCTGGGACCTCTCACACATGCAGCACCTGGTTACAGTTATTATCTGTGACAGCAGTTAGTGCAATGGAATCAGACTTTTGGCTCTACCTCTTCCTCTTCTTGAGATAACCTGCAAGGTTGCTGGTCTTCAGAGGTTACCCAGCAATCAAAATCAATGCCCCCCCCCCCCCCCCCCCCGATTAGGAACACTAACACCTGGTCACTTTATACTACCTTTCCCAGTCAATCTCACTAGCGATACAATCCATTCCCAAACTTGGGATTATTTACTATATGCTCACCTGGTAAGTGGACTGGTCTACTGATCTTTTTCAGCCATAACCTGAGCTCACACAGCATCAAATACAACACAGTCCTTCAAATCAAGAATACTGTATACAAAATGAGTACATGACAAAATTCAGAAGATAATGGTACGACTGCATGCTGACAGGGTAAGATTAAAAAGATCCAATCAGACTGCATCACAAAAAAATATGCACACAAAATGTAAGCTAAGATATGCATAAAATACAGAGCAACCTACATAAACTTCTATGTGCCTGGGAAATATATGTGTGTAAGATACAACTAAAGATGCTGAGAGAGACAGAGATGGGCAGAAAAAGAGATAGCGACAAAGACAGATGACCTGCCTCTGTGACACTGGGATGACTTTAACCTTCACTTTCTAAAACCAAATTAGTTGGCATATTGGTTACATTCAGAGACTGAAGTATCAAGCTTATACACTTCTGGTTCTAAAGAAGTTTGACTCTTGTAAATCTATACTGATATTTTCTACTTCCTAGATGCACAACATTAATTTAACTGGAAAATTATGTCAATGAATGTAAGGAGAGGCTTATGCCAGAATCTTGAAAGGTGTTCTATAATGTATCGTTTATTTTTTCTGTTATTGACATATATATATTTAGTACCGGTTTCTCCCTCACTGGTACACCCCAGGTACAGACCCAGAAACAGAACTGGATCACTCACTGCCCTCCGCACCAAATTGTGGTCATCTCTAAGTAAACTAAAAGAGACACAATAAAATGACAATTACAAAAGCCTTTCAGGGCTATTTAAGCTTTCCTAACTTGTGATACTTTTCTAAGGAGCCATCATTGTACATTTTCAAGTTGTTCTGGGTGGCTTGTTCAAAGCCTGTAAACAACGGTATTGTATTAATTTGAGGGCTGGATCACGAAGTCATAAAGTGGCACAGCTGATCAATCTTCTGGGATGTTTTAGTAAAAAGCCGATTCTATACTGTGGACCTAATTTAAAAGAATTACTAAATAAATGATCCAACCATGTGAAATAGTCTGGATGGGGTGGGGTGAGGGGGATTTCAATCAAGTTCTAAAACTTGACATTATCCAGTTAATCCTGACAGATTTTGGATTTTATTTACAACAGTCAGTCAAGCATGACAGTACATAACAAATGAAATTCCCTGCTTTACTTCGTTTAATCACCCCACTTATCTTTGTGGAGGTTTGCATATTCTACAAGCCAATGGTGTTCACAATGAGGATGGCATGAGAGAAGGATGAAGCAGTCCAAGAAGTGCTCTGGTGTAAGAAAGGAGCTGGACAGGGACCTTGAAAGTGTGCGATGGAGTAAAGAAGCATAGAGGTGTGGCGGCTCCATCCGTCCCACATTATCACCATTTCCTTAACCAGTTTTGTTGTCCCTCATCCCACTTGCTGCTTTAACTCTCAAGTAAATGGCTGATTAGCGTACACTATAAAAAGTGCATAATGATACTGTTACTTAAACAATGAGCTATATAATATACGTCATTACTTATAAATATTTTACTTAGCCTGTATTTCAACAAATGATAAAATTAAAGAAAACATTTGTACAAAAATGTGTACACCAACAGTAAGAAAAAGAAAACCACACAATTTAAAATGCATACACCAGAAAAATGGCAGGGCTTAGAAAATTCATGAAATTCATTGGGTTACCAAGCCTCAGACACATGATTACATGACAGTTCATTCTGATCGGTGGAGGAATGAACCACTAAAACACACTGACAGTGTTCCACTGTGTAAGAATTTCATGGGACAGGATGGAACATTCAGTTAAGGTATTTTGTACCATACAGAGACTGATACAGATCACACAATAACACATATACAATGCAACCAACTCTTATAAAAATACAAGCAATAAATATACACAGAAAGGCCTACACCCCCTCCCCCAATTTAAAATATGCAGTTGCATGGTAAACAAGTAGCAAGAGGGTAGGCTTTAGAAAAGTAATTTTGAATGCACACGATGCAAGCAAGATTTAACTGGTAGACAACTTCCTAATTAACTTAATTAGGATCTACGGCACCTCAGACCCTATTCAGCCATGAATCCAGGATGAATGCAATATATATGCTCAGATTATAATAGCCAATCAACACACCATGTTTTGGGAAGGGAAAGCAGACTGGAGAAAAGTCACATAGTCATAGGAAGACCATATAAACTCCACTAAAACAACGACAGGCAAGTTCTGAACTCTGTACCCACAAAGCAGAGAACGTAACTATCTGCACACCATAGCTCCTAACCAATCAGAGAGAAAGCTTAGCAGAATCAGGGACAGACAGAGAGATAATTAGAGACACTTTTAAAATGTTAGCAGTATTAATTTGAGACACTGAAAAAATAAGAGAATGTGAAATAATATACATTTTCTGTACTAAAAGAAATATCTAATTACTACAATTATTTATTATGTGCAATTCACCTTCTTTTCTCCAAAATTCACCAGTTTTACCAGGGATTAAGAACAGACCTAAAATCTGAGCAAAAAATCAGGGACAGCTGAGAGGTATGCTGTACACTAGGATGCCCTTAATTAACAGAACTGTGGCAATGCATAGCAGACACTACCACGTTATGACTGTGAAATAGGTGACGTACACTAACAAAACCTGTATAAATGCTGAACACACAAATGTATTGTTCTTCAGCCTGATTAATCAGTCTGGGTGTAAAAAAAGTACTTAATAATTAACATAATCGGAACAAGACATTCTGGATATTCAAAGGTCATTTCAGTTGGCAGACATGCTTGTAAAGGTCATTTAAGCCTATAGCAAGTTTATAGTCTGTACGACTGCGTTCACAGCCATTCTGAATAATCCAGTTCCTAACCAGTCATAAGCACTGTTTTCACATGACCTGGATTACACAACACATAAGTGTCCTTTCTGTTCCTGAACAGTTATTCCAGATGGTTCCAGACATGAGTCTAGCTTATTTGTGACCTAAATGCAGCCAGACAGGCTCTCTTTCCCATTACCAGATCCCTTCTATCAACAAGAATCAGCAAGTATGCCACGTACATAATTTTAAATAAATATAACATAAAATATACAGATGCACAGAAAATAATTAGAAACTACGAGCTGTGTGCCGTTAGTGAGAAAATCTACAGACACACCACATCAAAATCTTTTTTTTTTTACTTTAACGAAACTTACATTTTTCTTTATAGACACAAACACTTTAAAAGATTTTGTTATTCTTCTCTGTAGACAATTTTTAACACGTTTTTGTTAGGGGGATAGCCAAAACACTGCTTTTATTAAATTACTTGTCGTATAAAAGTCAATAAGAAAAAATAAAGCTGATTTTAAAGCTCAAGAACACCCCTTTATAGCTTTCACACAGCTATGTGGGTGGTAACACCAGACCTTCTGCTCAAGTCACGTGAAAATTACTTTTCAATTCAAAACAGGAGTAAAACGACTTTGTGTGAAAAGATGTATGCCAATACCATTTTTCATACAACGTGTTCAGAGTGGAAGACTTAAAAGCAATAAATATAAAAAAAATGAAACAAACAAAATACTAAGCCAGCTGTAAATACTCAGACTTCAATGAGCCACAGTGGCAAAAACACTTAAGAATACAATGGCAAGCAGAAGGCAGTCCAAATCTAACTGAAGGACAAACAAGGTTTCAGCAACTACATTCAACTTTTCGTAGCTCCTTCCTCCTAAACCACAACTTGCAGTTGACTTCCATATCACCCCAAATTCTGTTATCGGAATAATACTCCCCTATACAACATTACCAGTGTAGATGTTTTCTCTCTGATGGGGGGTGGAAGTGGCCATAAAGATTTTAAGGTTTGGACTAAGCCAGAGGGCAAAGACTGGAACACTAATCAGACTGGAGACAAAAAGTGTTTTAATGAATGCATCTAAAATTAAAAACAAAATAAATTCTTCAGATTATAAATGCATATGTATGTACATTTCAAGTTCTCCTTTCTGAAGACTAGTTTAAATATGAAATGAAAACTTTTCTGAATGCAAGGAAACAAGCAGGCAAATAAACCCCAACTTCTCCTTACCTGCTTTGGAGATGTTGCTGACGTTGTTGGTTCTGAGTTGCTGCCTCCACTGAATGCACCAGTAATTGCATGGCCTACCACATGACCCACTGCTGAACCCACAGCAACCCCTGCAGCTGTAGTAGCCATCTGGGCCATTAACCCTGGCTGCTGTGGCTGAGCTGGGGCAATTGCACTAGGTGGTGACTGCACAGGAACTGGGGCATGAGATGTAGGTGCATGACTGAAAAAGAAAATGCAAGGTTCAATTAGAGAGTTGTTACAGTAAAACACCCTAAAATCACAAATCCAGAAATATAAAAGACACTCTCAGATTCCATACTACCTATTTGAGGACTGTACCAGCCTATACCATAGCCGAAAATAAAAACAACAATTAAATGTGGGTTAACTCTAAGCTCTCGAGTTTAAAAGAACCCTGAGAATGCCAACATTCACTTTCAGAAGAACAAATGCAGTTTGCCCCAACTCAATTCTCAACATCCCCACCATCTAGAAGATTCACTCTGGAAATTGTCACTTTATGCATTGGCTTCCTATGGAAAAAAAAATGTACAAATGACTGCAGGTCCATTTCTTCTACTGAGGTTGCCGGGGATTCCCCTTATCCAGTACAGCAACACTGAACTAGTAATGTTAGGAGGTGCAACTAGGAACCTGATGCCCATATGAAACATGCTTTTCAAATTAGTCCAGGTTTTAAATCTTTCTTTGTTGGTCACAGATCATAAAACACCTATTACAGAGAACAACAATGCCATTGCCACGGTACAAACTAAAGTCTTGTCTACCTATATTATCAAAAGTCAAGAAATGAAAAAGTAAAAGGAAATCCAAGTTATTAGGTAGTTAAACTTAACAAATGCATGCCACAACAACAAGTGGTGCATCACAAACAGAGCAGCATGGTCACCACAAACTCCTGCATATCTAAATTAATCTGCAAGCAAATCTTAATACGCAATGAAACTCAGATTAGGGATGCCACCTACTAAGGCTGTTACTAAAGGGGGCAGTTTTTGCTGAAGCAAAGCATTTTGACAGGTAAACCCTATTTTCTTACTAAAATAAAGATTTGCAGTTATGAAAGTGTCACAGTTTTTATTGTTTTATGCCATGTAAGATATTAGCGCTACACTGCTTCATTTTTCTATAACATTTACAGGAAAGACATTATTTTCCTCCTAAAATATATCTGCCAATTTTATGCTTTGGCCAGCATACCTTGGCTCTGACTCCTCACCCCGGGGATCACTTCTGAGGCCCTGCTTGACAGCGGCACAGGAAAATAATTTTCTTGGGTGGCAAAAGCCAGGGTACCTTTTTGGCTGGGCATGTACAGGCCCTAGGGCCGATAGCCTAGTACCTATCTATGAACCTATAATACACTTCTTTTACTTCAGAAAGTGCATGCTAATTCACATTTTACACTCTTACCTTAAATTATTAGTCAATTTATTGTCAATTTTCCCCAGACTATAACCAGGGGGTAACCCTAACCTGTGAATTTGTTTTTCTTTGTTTGTACATATCAAATCTGTAAAGTGTTTTCATTATTATTAAATGTTACTGTTTGTCTGGGAGCTTTTCTCCCCGGGTCTCCACTTAAAATGGACATGACTCCAGCAGGACTATCCCTGTCAACGAATGTAAAATAAAATAAATAAAATAAATTTTCCTATTTTGTCAACTTCTCATGTCAATGGCATAAATAGGAAAAAGTGCTTCTGATTATTTATGGAGGTAAGACCTATGCTCAACAGGATTAGGTTCAAAACTGGAAAGGTCAGGGACACTTTTAAAATATTAGTACTATTAAATCGAGCCTTTGACAGAATACGAGAACGTGCATTAATAAAATAAGTCTAACTTTAAGTATTGTCACAAGTATAATTCATTTCTTTTAATCTAAAGGTCACCAGTTGTAGGAGACATTAAGGACAGAGCTAAAATTTCAGACAAAATCATGGAAAGGTTTGTTGCGCCCCGATACCCCCATGACAAACTGTACTGACGTAGTACCCACTATGTATGTGTCACAACATGTCACCTAGTGTCACTCTGACCAGCTATGCCACAACTGCCCAAACGTTCATTTTGACAGCTGTAAAGCCCAATTTCTTTACATAATTACCTGCTGGGTGAAACCCTACTACCAGTGCTCCTGCTCCCTCGAGGCATCTCGTCCGTTCTGCTGGGTACGTGAGTTATAAAATATAAAAAATGAAAGCCCTTCTTCACCCTCGGTAAATAAAGCTTCTCTGCTCCCTCTGATGACTCCGCAGGGTGAAAGATCTCGTTTTCATTTACGCACGTGTACGACCTTGAAAGCCAATCGGACACAAAACGCGCAAGCGCCTAAGGCGAGAGGCGTGAGGTAAGCGTGACAGGACAACCCCGCCCACTCACTTTTTTTTTTTTAAGTGCGACTAGAAGTATATGTGTATTTATATTAAAGTCTGGGTGAAGGAATTTATCTTTGATTTAGAGATTAGTCTCTTATTTCCCCCCCAGTGTTGGTCATAGTTCTCAACCTGCTAAGTTTCAGGAACATTTTTGTATCAGCAGTGGTCCTACTTATTGTAATAATAATAAGAATTTTGCTTTAAGGTGTACTTTTGTTCGCGTTATCACCCGTCCCACTTTGCGAGGGACAGTCCCTCTTTGGGCAGTTGTGTCCTGCAAAAAAAAATGAAAAAAATGGCAAATATCCTGAGATTTTAGGACAAAACATTTCCTATATTTCTTTAATCGGTGCATACAACATTTATTTTATATCTGAAACACCTAAATGTTATAAGAAACGGAATAAATAAAATTCTACAAGAATAAGCTTTTATTTAGGCAAAAAAAGTGAATTTCTGTCCTTTGTACTGGCCGGGAATGTTTTGCCCTGCAAAATATGACGTATCTACAAAAAATGTCCCACTCTGGGCAATTGAAAAGGTGGCAGCCCTAACTTTTGTAAGCTGTTAGAAGTAGGCATCTAGGGTTGCTACCTTTTCCAATGCTCAGAGTGGGACATTTTTTGTTGAAACGTCAAATTTTGCAAGACAAAGTCCACGCATGGCCAGTGCAAAGGACAGAGATTCACTTTTTTTGCAAAAATAAAAGTTTATTATTTTAGCATTTGAGTTGCTCTGCTACTTCATATAACATTTAGGCGTTTCAGATACAAAATAACTGTTTTTGCAACTATTACAGAAAAGCAATTAAATACTTTTTAATACTAAAATATCAGTATATTTGCCATATTTTTTGGGGGGGGGGGGGGGGGGGTTGCAGTACACAGCTGCCCAAAAAGGGGCAGGTGGTAAAAGCTGGTGATAATGGAGAACTCTGGATCTCACCAGTGTTTTTGGGTAGTTTTCAGAGAGTTACAGCAGTTGTTGGGAGGGTGGACTAATGGTTAAGGTGTTTGCCTTAGAAACACACAGTGCAGGGTTTGAGTCTCACAAGGGATAATTGGCTAGGTTTAAAAATGGCTTGCAAGGGCAGTTAGCTTAGTACTAATCTATGAACCTATGATCATCCAGAGACTTCTGCATATAATCTGGGCAACAGCTCTCAACTTTGTTTAATAAACAGAGGCAAAACTAACAGAAGGTATTCTAAGAATTAAGCCAAAATGGGAATGGAGAAAGGAGATTCTGCAGATAGGGATGCCTGTAGTTAGGGATACAGACAATAGGCAAGAGAATTTATTGGAGCAAAGTGGCAAATGATCCAAGGCATTGGGAGCAAATAACTAGAGATGGAAAGGTAATAGAATAGGAAGACACCAATAACTTATTTGAACTGCAGGTTAGAGATTGCCTTCCATATCAAGGATTGATATCAGAGTGTAGGCAAAGAGAAAGAAATGGGGGGGTCCTAAATGAAATACCAGCACTGTTAGAGTTTCGGGTAAAATCTAGAACAGAAGCTGCCATTAAGAAAGGAATAATTAGTAGAGCATATAAAATATTGCATGATAACTGTAAGAATCAGTCAGAGGAGGTTAGAAAGGATTGGGAAGAGAGAGGAGGTAAGCAATTCACAAAGAAACAGTGGGGGTATATGTATGCCTCCCAAATATGCAACAAAATCTGGAAGATTTCGGATCTTTGCCTGGAATTGTTTATATAGGTGTTTTTAAACCCCAAGTAGGCTCCAAAGGAATTTTTCCTCAGGTAGACAGCAAATGTTAGAGGTGTGATGGGGGAAGGAAGAAATAACTGAGAACATATTTTCTGAGAGTGTAATGAATTGATGGACTTTAAAGATTCCCTGCAGTCTGCACTGTAGGAGATGCTGGGAGAGCAAATTGGAGTAACTAGGGAAATTATTTTTTTGAGCTATGATACAGTATTGGAATTGCCTAGACATGGTAAGACCTTGCTGAGTCTAATTATGATGACTGCCAAAAAAGCAATTACTAGAAATGGAAATCAAAGTCTAAACCAACTTTATTAGGGTACGAGAAAATGACATAGGAAAAATGGAATTGGAAATGTGGAATCATTACATGCAGAGGAGGAACGAGGTTTAAAAGAAGGCAAGATTTGAATGAGCTATGTAATGGGTTGACTACTGATGATTGGATACATTAAATGTGATGTATAATGTTTGCAGCTATAGTTGTGTTGCACAGTTTTTAAAGTATAATCTTTGCAAATAAGATTGTGTTGTTATGGTTTATTTTCATTTATAGAAATGCAAGATTGCCTATGTCATACATGAAAATTTAATAAAGATTTTTTTTTGTTTAAAAAAAATGAACAGAAGCAAAGTTAAAAATAATGGGTGGAAAGCCCATTATTCTTACTCCTACCTCTCAAGTGACCTCATTTTGAAGAATGTACCTCATTTTGAGTCTTAAATGTCCATGTCCCTCACTGTTCCACATTTGAAGGGCATGTTATACATTCCTTGTTAAGAATTTTATTAATTAATGTCATGGAAAGCCGGAGATATGGTTATCAATAATGAAAAATCATTTTACTTTTATTATATTTAGTGGCAGTAATAGTTCAAGGTGATAATGGAGAACACTGGACTTTGCGTAACCATGTCTCTCTGTACTCTGGATTTGCACTTGCGTACAGTCTAGTGTTCTCCATTATCAACAGTAAGCATAACTCTCACCTGTCCAGATTTTTTCCTCTTATTTTTGGTCTGTTACTCATAAAAGTTGTGGTTTTCTGGCAAATCATTGAGTATTCATGTCAGTAAATAATATTAAATAATGAAAGACATTTGAGTTTCAGACCATATCCTTTCGTAAATATATAATAATGCAAAATCTGTAATTCTAACAAGTTTCTGTGTTAATAGGAGAAATATTTGAAATCTGTCCCTATTTTAGGGCCTTTGTCCACCATTATTTTTGGCTTTGTCCATATTTCTTGCACTGAGAGGTTGAGAGGTATGCCGGTAAGCCTAGGCATTTTTAGCTATCTGGAATCTTCTGGATGGTGCTATTAGTTGTAATTATTGTTGCTTTAACAATTCTGAACTCACTGCACAGGAGAGGGATACCCATTGCTACACATGGATATAAGGGAACCTATGGTGGGCAACCTAAACTGCCCTAACAGAGTCTGACAGTAACAGGACAAGCCACTAGTTCCGATACAAGGTTAAGAGCAAGGGTTAAATGTTTTAAATGTAACCAGTGGGGCCATGCAGCATATAGATGTCCACGGAGGCAAGGTGGGGAACAAAAGGTGGAGGAGCCAGCAAGTGGGAATAACAGAATGCCATTGGTAAGGTGTCTGGAGACAACAGGGGTATGAAACTGCCACCAGAGTTTGTATCCTATCCTGGTGGATGAAAAACAGGCCACTACCAAGACAAACACAGCCTGTGATATAACCATTATGAAGCCTGCAGTGGTTAAAGAGGATCAGTACCTGCTTGGGTTGGGCTGTCCACTTCAGTTAGATCTTGAGGACGGATCCCATTCCAAATGTCTTTGGCCAGTGTTCACCTTGACTGTGAGGGTGGAAAAGGGAGAAAGGAACTAGGTGTGTTTGAGGATATCCCTGCAGATGTCTTGATAGGGAATGATTTTGATAATGCAATACCTTGTGTGCATGCAGTGACATGCAGTCAGGCTTGGAGACAGGCATGTGTGTCTTGATGGAATGTTATCCAGTGGTTTCAAAGTTATCTAGAAAACAGAAATTTCTAGATGTACAACAACAATATTATGTTTGATACAGGTACACTTAGTACTGGAGTATCTCATGGATCCTTATTACTCTCATTATTTATAAATGATTTACCTTATGACCTACCCCACCTACCCCAACTTATGATTAAGTATGCAGATGATCTAATAGTTGTATAGTCAGATAAAATGCTTTCTGAATTTCAACATGCTTTACAGGACAATCAGTAATTAGCTAAATAACAGTGAGTAATAATTAATCCCAAAAAGCTAGCATGCAATTTGCTACTCCTCAAGAATTGGACAATCTCCCCCAGATGGTAGTAAAAGACTATCCACTCTACAGTCCCTTGAAAACAAAATCTGCCAGTTCATTTCCAATCCCCTGCTGCATCACCATCTCCAAAGTCCAGTGGCTACCAGTCTCCTACAGAGCTCAGCTACTCTTAACATCTATTGTTTTAAACTTCCTCAGCTAGGTGCCTCCCCATCTTTCACTGCCAAACTTCTTAATAAAACCATCACCTGCAACCTCCACAACCTCTCCCAGTGAATCCTCTCAATCCAGACACCCCAAACCAAACTGCACTGTACCAACCACTCCTTCTCCAGTCTTGCACCCAAACTCTGGCAATCCCTCCCCCTCACCTAAAAGAGGTGTCCTCTTTCTCCACGTTCAGAGCACAACTCAAAAGACATCTCCATCAAAAATATGACTGCAAGTGCTTTTCCACTGGACACATAACCTAACTCTCTCCTCACTTACATCACTTCTACTTTACCCTCTGTTCCTACCCACTGCTTCTCTCTCTCTCTCTGTCTCTCTCTCTCTCTCTCATATTTACTACCAAAATGAATTCACATTGTTTGTTGTACTCTGATAATAATATTTATATTTTGTTTCAATTGTCTGTGGGATTATTTACCTTTGTTATTACTCTATTCTACGTTTGTGAATTAGTTCTGTTTTTTTTTTTGTGAATTATTTCACCCAGGCTGTTCCTGTAAATTGTCCATTGTGATCCGTGTACTACTCCTGTAAACAAACAAACAAAATAAATAAATAAATAAATGACAGATAAAGTAATTCAGTATCTAATGTTACAGACAGCAAAAATATCTAGAAGTCTTCATTGACCTTGCCTAAACATTATTAAGGCATACAGACAATATAGACAACAAAGTTTGCTACAAACTTTCCTATTATTCACAACTGCAAGATATTGTACAGCTTTTAATGTCCTCATTCCCATAATTGAATATACATAGCTTTATTAACACTTCACTTTAACACCACCACACTAAAGCTGCACGTACTGGAAAACAAAATTTGTAATTTTGTACTTCGAGCTAAACATGTCTCTTTTAAAGAGATTTCAAGGTTAACAGTTGCTAGCTGAGCTACTATACTGTCCAGTTGTTCAGAATTATCATACTAGGTCAATGTCCCCCATTAAAATCAATAAGAGAACCATCATACTCACTGAGAGTAAGTCGAGATGATGCCAGTACTTTGATGAGACCAGGTTTCAGCACTACCTTAGGAGAAAGAGCATTCAATAAACTTGGGCTGCCCGCATGGAATCAGTTACTCAGAAGAATATGTTAACATTGGATATCGTCAGAGCTAAACTGAAGGAACATCTTCTCCAAGAAGTTCCCTGTAATTGCTTTTGAGACACTGGACAAGTTGCTTTAAGCTTGTAGACATACTGTAACTGGAATATTTCCAAGTACTACATATTGGCAAATTCAGAAATTCTCACTTATCCCTTGTCGAGGGTTAAGCCTAAAAGAGGATGTGGACTACTTTGGGGTGGTCATATGGTGGAAGTCCTGTGAACAGTGTCCCGTAACAGCTCCAGTGTATCAGGTTTTCACTGGCCCCTCTGCTTTGATGTACCTGTGGGAGCAAGATTTGTTAATTTACCCTAGTTTTTTTTTATTTTGCTTTATTTAACTTATAAAAAGAGAGAGAGTAGGTAGTTCCCTAAGCATATGGGACCAGCTATCCAGCTATGCTAGTTGTTCATTCAATGGTCTTCATTGGTGGAAAGATCTATTGCTAAAGCCTCGTTCAGAGTAGCTTTTTGTTTCACTTGGAGTTTCTCATCTGTGAAAAAAATCTTAAGAATGTTTCTCCAATGGAGTCTAAGCAGTCAGAAAATATGCTGAAGTAGAGCTTTAAGATCCTTTATTGGTTTTCAAGAAGAAGATATTCAAGCACTTCTCTGTATGTTTTATCTATCAGACATTGAGCTTATATACTGTAAAATATGGGGGAGTCTCCGGGGTTATAGCCAATCGGGATGCATGGGAGTGTGTTGTGGGCATTCGCCTTTATTGAAAAATTTTTGTCATCACTCTTGGCTGTTAACCTTGCAAAGGTTAAACTATGCTTTACAGACAATTTTCTAAAAGCCAGATTACCTGAGAAATTTGCCTTGAGTAACTAGACGAAAGACTTAAAGTTACAAACAGAACATGGGTCAGATTGTAATAGGCAATCCTCTATTCAAAAGTCTCTTGTAGTCTGAACGGACTCTGCTGCGCTTGCATATCCTTCTTTAGGAATGCTTTCTTCTCAGTTAATCATTGTAGTCAACTAGGGAAAAAAAATTGAAATACAAATAAAATAAAATTCAGCTAAAATTAGAGTTAAACAGTAAAGTAAAGTGAGCTTTGTTAGGAACAACAATGTCACCTGTATCTCAGAAAAGGAATCTGTCATGAAGTATGTTTTGTGAGTCAGAACCAGATAAGACTTTTAATACCTATGATATGTCATGAGGTAAGCTTTGTAAGTCAGAACAATCTCAGACTATTAGAAAACGTATGTAAAATGAAATAAAATTAAAATAAACTTCAACTAAAATTAAACTAAATGCAGTATAAAAATTGAAATATAAATACAATTAAATTAAAATTAAATTAAATTAAAGTTTAAAAAGTATATATATATATATATAAAGTAAAAGTAGAAGTAAAATGTGCTTAGTCAGTAACAACAGCACCACCTGTAACCCAGAAAGGGAATCTGGAGTCCTGATATCAAAAAGTCTTCCACTGAGTGTGGTCCTGTCTTTGTTCCTGGTAGGCTTGTGAGAACCCCAGACTCCAATAAACTGTAAAAGCAACTATAACCAATTAGGGTGTCTGCTGGTGTCAAAATGGTCAGCTTCTAATCAAATTCCTTGTGGTCCAAAGTCCTCAAATTTAGAACAGGGATTATGGATTCAGTGGTGTTAAGCCCTGGTCCATCTGTGGCTTGGAGCCTTAGTTGCCAGATCAGTTGCCTTTTTTCCAAAATGGTATTGTGATTCTCATTTAGGGCTATCGTTGGTACTTGGTCAAGGATGTGGAGCACAAAATGGTCATGGCCAATGTGACTCCTGGCATGGATTGCTAGGGGGTTGGTGTGGTGGAGGTAACGAATGTCATGCAGGTGTCTGGCAATCTTAGTCTTGACTTGGGTGATGGTTTTCCTGACATAGAAGGCTCTGCATTGAGTGCACTTAGCTCTGTAAACAACCCCCTCTGAGTTGCAATCTCCTTGGACACTAGATCTGTAGCTGTTCTGGTTGTTGGGGCAGTAGAAGATGTCCTTTCCACTCATGTATTTACCATAGTGGCTGGGGGGTGCTGCATGGAAACATCCCTCCATTAGCATCAGGGGGAGTGCTGTGTTTTTCAAAATGTCCCTGACACTTTTCCCTCTCCTGGGTGTGAATATGGGTGTATTCGGGAATATGAGTCCAAAGGATCTGTTGCCAGAGATGATTGACCAGTTGTCCTTAATTATTTTGATGATCTCTGTGTAGTCAAGGGTGTAATCCAAGACCATAGTAAGACCCCATTCTTTGTTGCTGTTACGTCATGGGAGTCTGAGTCCAGTGTTGAGTCTTAGCATTCCTTGGATTTTCTTTTCAATGATGGTGTCTAGGATCATCTTCAGCATCTTGTTAGAATAGCCGCTTGAGAGAAAGTTTCTTTTAAGCTCCCCTATGTTCCTAATGAAATTATCAATTTCTTTTGAGACTCTCACTGTCCTTAAGCACTGGGATTTGATGACATTTTTTTTTAGTCTGTAGGGATGCATGCTCCTGGCAGCAAGCAGTAGGATGACCTTTGTCGGTTTGCGGTATAAATCATGTGTTACTCCATATTGGTCAGTGGCCTTACTGCCAAGTATGTCCAGAAATTCCACTTTATCCAGGCTGATCTTGGAAGTGAAGCATAGGAAAGGAGTGGATCTGTTGATATATGCCAGGAATTCTTCAAGCTGTCCGCGGTCACCATTCCAGAACAGAAGAACATCATCAATAAAGCAGAAATAGCATCCCATGTGTTGGTAAAATGAATAATTGTAGATGGTGTCCTTCTCCCATTTCCTCAGGACTGTATTTGTGAGACTGGGTGCCATTGCTGCACCCATAGCGATGCCAGTGGATTGTTTGTAAAATTTTCCATTGAATCTAAAGAAGTTGTTGCCCAGTAGGATGGAAAAGAGCCTTCTTAGAACTTTGATCGCTCCTGGTAGCTCAGCAAAATCTTGCTGGTAGCATTCAAAGACTGCAGTGATGCAGTAGCTGTTAGGTAGAAACTTATATAGAGACTCTACATCGATGGTAACTAAGAAGGAGTCTAGTTCGATGGAGATGTCTTTAATCTTGTTCAGAAAGTCCATTGAATCCAGTATAAAGGAGGGATTGTTTTCAGCGAGTGGTTTGACCTTAAAGTCAAGATAAATTGATATGGGTTTGGTGATGGATCCACTGCTGGCAACTACTGGTCTATGGGGGGGGGGGGTCCAGTAGGTTTGTCTGAGGCTTGGGGATCCCAAAAAACTGTGAGAGTCTCAAGAACGGCACTGTCAGGAACTCCATTAGCTTTTCACTACTGAGACCTTCTTAGTAGAGGTCTGTTAGGCTGGTGGTGATGTCCTCATATGCTGTTTTTATGTGGTCCAGATCAGTGGGTTCATAGAACCTTTTGTCTTCTAGCATCCTTTCCAACTTCATGTTATATGTGTCTGTGTCCATTATGAGGATGCCCCCTCCCTTGTCAGCTTTCATCACCTGTCTTGATTTGTCCCTGCTTAGTGACTTAAGAGCCTCTGTTTCCTCTATTGCCATTGTAAATCCTTTTTCGGGGGGGTGGGGTCAACAGCTTTCTGAGGTCAGGCTGACAGCTGGTCCCATACTCTTACGGAACTACATACTCTTTCTCTTTTTATAAATGAAATAAAGCAAAATAAAAAAAAAACTAGACTAAATTAGCAAACCTTGTTCCCACAGGTACATCAGAGCAGAAGGACTAGCGAAAGCCTGATTCACTGGAGCTGTCAGGGACTCTGTTCACAAGACCTCCACCATATGATTGCCCCAAGGTGGTCCTCATACTCCTTTAGGCTTAATCCTTGAGAGGGGATAAGTGAGAATTTCTGAATTAGCTAGTTTGTTCCCCCATCACCGTAGGGGCCATTCTCATGACCTGGGCTACTGTTTATGATCTGACTCTAAGTATGCATATTGTCACACTCTACTAAGAGAACTCTTTCCTGTAAATATTGTTTCCACATTGCATGAACTATTTTAATAGTGTTGCTAATTCCTACCTCTTTTCTATGTGCATTCAGTTTTAATATGTATTTTTGCTATCAAATGATGTATTTTCATTTTTGTTATTTTTTTAATTTTATATATATATATATATATATATATATATATATATATATATATATATATATATTTATACTTTGCTTCTCTGGAGCCTGGGTCATGGCAGAAAATGGTCAAATGAACAGTCCACTTACTGGTTTCTAAGATGATGGCATCATTTTGTCTATAGCACATTTTATCACACCAACAGGTGAGTTGGCTTTCATTAAACTTGCCCCTGCAACATGGAATCATTTTCCATTTGAAATAAGATCCCAGAAAGCACTGAATAGCTTCAAGATAAAACTGAAAGAACACTTTTTGAAATTATTTTCTTGGGTGGCGAAAGCCAGGGTACCTTTTTGGCTGGGCTTATATAGGTCCTAGGGCCAATAGCCTACTACCTACCTATGAACATCATCAAGAAAATGTTACTTGTACATGATTTCACTATGCTGGATAATTTCATGATCTACACTTATCCTCTGTTAATCTCTCTATACCTACATGATTACACACGAGGAGGCATTTGATAGTATATTAGGACTGTTTTCCTGACATTCTAATAATGCCTGTAAAGGGTTGGGAGGGTGGCCTAATGGTTAAGGTGTTTGCCTTACAAACGCAAGGTTCAGGGTTTGAGTCTCACAAGGGATAATTGGCTAGGCTTAAAATGGCTCATAAGGGCATCTAGCCTAGTGCTTATCTATGTATTGTTCATGTTTTAGATGAAACTCTGATAAGTATTTTCAATATTGTACATATCATTCTTTTGTACATTTCCTTCAAATTATTGCTTATACTGTCATCTTCTCCCATTCCTGCTAATGTAAACTGCTTTTTGCTCATTAGTGTTTGTGTTTGCAACTCCCTCAACCATCTCCCAGGTCATGGCTGAAAAGGGTTATTATACCAGCCCTCTGTACCTGGTTAACAAAGTGAACTAACTGACTAGCTAACTAAGTAAATTGGTGGTAGCTGCCCGCCCTACCTGATGTAGCTGTTAAATGTGGTCTCATGAGTTTCACCTGAGGATGCACAAAACTCTGCCTTGCCTTTCTTCATATACTCCTGTCTGCATCAATCTTCTTTGTTTATGGCATTTTCCTTTTGCCTCCTTAAAGTATACCTTTCTGCTTAGTCACGCAGAGTGTGTCCCTGCTAAGTTATTCATGTCTGTTTTGCACTGCAGTGCATTCTGTCTATGCATTACAGGTCATCTGTCCCCTAAAACACAGTTCTACGACTCCCATCCATTGAACCCCCTTTTCATCAAAGATTCTTTATCACTGCAGTAGAAAACCATTATTAACATTTATAGTGAAAAATTTACTTTACTAATTTATTATATTATTGACATTACATAGATTTGTAGGCTGTGAAAAGTGCCTTGTAACTTAAAAGTTACAAAACGAACTGATTGCATACCATTTACATATATAAGGGCATTCACATTGGCAATAGACATGGTGTAAAAATTGAATCACAGTTCATAGGTTCATAGGTTCATAGGTTCATACTAGGCTATCTGCCCGAGGGCATTTACAAGCCTAGCCCATAGTTTTGTGGCTTACGCCACCCCTTTAGTATGGGGAACTATACCCATTATTTTGCTGTGCCTCTGTCGAGCAGTGACACTGAGGTAATCCCTGGGGTATATCTGCGATCTCCCATCCATTGGTCAAGATTTCTCTTGAACAAGGCCAGCGAGGTGCTCTGCCTCACATATACCGGGATTTTGTTCCACAGCATAGGGAGTCTTTGGGTGATGAATCTATCCCTCCAGCACGTCCTATTAATAGCAGTGTCGAGGTTTAAGTCTCCCGCCCTTGTGGCTCTGACGGATGTAGATTTTTTGAGGTGAAGCATATTCATCAAATCTGGGTTTGACATGGCCTTGTATGTTAGGCAAAGGTCACCTCTGAGCAAGCGTGGCGACTGAATAGAGCTGGAGTTCTTTCAGTCGGGCAGCATAGGACAGATGTTTGAGACCCTTTATCCTTTTGGTGAGGAACTTTTGTGGCCTCTCCAGCTGCTGCAAGTGTCGGGTCAGATACATTCCGAGTGGGGCATTGTACTCGATCATTGGTCTGATGAGTGATGAGTATAGGGAGACTATGACCTCCCTTGATCTAGATGAGAATCCCTTCATGATAAGGTGGGCAATGTAGAAGGTCTTCCTAACTACTTTAGCTACATGGGTGTCGAATGATAGACTACTATCAACCTGGGTCCCCAGGTCCCTGATAACTTCTTCTGTGCTCAGTGGATTGCCACCTATTTGGTAGCTAGGGGTAACCTTGTTTTTCCCGAAGGGTATGACTATGCATTTTGGCATTTAACTTTAGGCCATGGCTCTGGCACCAGTTATCCGTTTCTGTGAGACCCTTCTGAAGGATATCTGTGTCAGATGTGTTTTCTACTATGGCCCAGTTTGCAGTCATCTGCAAACTTTGTCAGCCATAACCCTCCTGTGTTTGCTTGTACTTCGGAAAAGTAGATGCCAAACAAGAGTGGGCCCAGGACTGAGCCCTGTGGTACACCACTTGTGACAGGCTTTGAGTCTGACATGGCGCCAGCAACTCTGACCCTGTGGGTTCTGTCACTCAGCCAGTTTGCAACCCATCTTGTGATGTATGGGTTAACATTTAAGCTGATGAGTTTTTCAATGATACCCGAGTGGGGTATTGTATCGAAGGCCTTCGCCAGATCGAGGTAGGCTGTATGGACTACCTTTACCTCATCAATGGCTTTGGTGACTGTTTTGAAAAAGTCAACCAAGTTTAGAAGGCATGATCTGCCTTTGACAAAGCCAAACTGGGATGGATCCAAAGTCTGCAAATTCCCTATGTCTTTATTTATGAGGTCCATTATGATCCTCTCCATGGCTTTGCAGATAAGGCTTGTCAAGCTAATGGACCGGTAATTTCCAGGGTCGGTATTGGCACCGCCTTTGTGAAGTGGGACCACAGTTGCAGTGCGCCACTCCCTGGGTACGTATCCAGAGGTGAGACTATGATTAAACAGCTGTCCTAGCTGTGGGTTTAATTCCTCGTTGAGTTCGTGGAGCACACAGCCGGGGACACCATCAGGTCCCATGGATGCTGTGTTTTTTGCTTTGGAGAGAGCAGTTACCACTTGGGCGTTGGAGATGTTTGGGGGGCTGCAATCGCTTGGTATAGATATCTCTCCTTTTGGGAGTTTGCACTGAACCTGTCAGCCAGTATGTTGGCAATGTCTGTAGGATCAGTAATCTTCACATCATTTTGAACTAGTTCTGAGCATATCTGGGAGTTTCCTCCCAGGTTTCTAACATAGCTAAAGAAGGCCTTATGATTGTCTTTTGAGTCTTTAGCTATTTTTCTCTCAAAATTTGCTATGGATGATTTTATGAGAGCTCTTAGTTTTTTACTTATAGTGATCAAGGGTGTCTTACCTTTTAAGGATTTTGCTCTATCTTGTAGTAGCTTCCTCCTTTTGTTGTAGAGTTTGTTTATGGCTGGGGTCCACCAGACTGGACGCTTGCCTTTGGTACAAAGAGTCTTTGTTTTGCTTGGGATTGCCTTATCCATGCAGTCCTGCAGGTGCTGGTAGAAGGCATTTGTAAGTGATTCAGCGGCTTGAGTACTGTTTTCCGCCGCTCGGGGCCTTAAAGGAGACCACACTAGTCTTTAGAAGTGTGAAGTCGGCTTTGAGAAGTTCTTTACTGTGGTCTTTTTATTTCAGGTGGGGTGGGATGAGGACCTCCAGCGAGATTAGTTTGTGATCTGATCTCACCAGTGAGGGGTATACTTCCGGTGTTGAACATTGTGCTCCCATGTTCGTGATGATGAGATCAAGTATGTTTTCTCCTCTTGTGGGGATGGTGACTAGTTGTTCCATGGCATTTGAGTTTATGAATTCCAGGAACTTTTGGGCTAGGGTGTTTGGGCTTGAGTAGTGTTCCCAGTCTATATTAGGGTAATTGAAGTCACCTAGTATGATGGTGTTTGGTGATACATTTATCCCCTCTAGTGTTTTCAGGAAGGCCATGTGAGGTTCCTGAGTTTGTGAGAGTGGCCTGTAACATGCTACAATTTGCAGAGCAGTCTTGCCTATGGTTAATTGCACCTGGATGGTCTCCGATGCATCGTGCGTTGCCACCAGTCTTGAGGTGTGGGTGTCCTTGATGAATATGGATACCCCCCCCTCCTTTCTTGGTATTGTCCGGATTTTGGGGCCGGAACGCATGATATGAGGTAAAACCTGATACTACTAGATGCTACTAGATAGTGGTCTTAAAACCCCAGAAGAGTCAATATACAACTAGACAAAGACAAAACTAAGGGCAATTTTTTTAGTACAAAAAAGGAAGAGAGAGAGTGAGAGAGAGAGAGAGAAACAGAACAAGAATAACATCTTATAAATAAAAATATAAAAATATGGCAGGTGTTAGCCAACTAAATATGGGCCAAAAATGCTAAAAAGAGACAGAGGAAAACAATGAATGAAAAAGAAATGAAAAACCCAAAAAGGACATCTTACAAATAAAAACATAAAAAGGCATCTGATGTTCAACCACTGAAGGCCAAAGATGTTAAAACAAACCAAAAAATCTTTTGAAAAATATAGGTTGCAGTTCCAGAAAAGAGTCACAGGATGGTGATATAACCATATGCATCACCATAATTAGCCCTGCTTCTTCGATATCTGCCAAAGCATGAAAGAAATATGTATATCTTGCAAGAGAATCTTTTTTTTTTCATTCAAATATTTAATTTAACAAGATGTTAGGCTGCACTTTTTTGAATTTCTGAAGGATCATTTATGTAAATACAGGTTTGTATTTCTTATATGTAATGGTCAACACATTTTTTACTCTTCACACACACACACACACATACACACACACACACACACACACACACACACACACACACACACACACACACACACACACATGCGTGCATTGGGCATATAACTTAAATATAGTAAATTAAAGCATAGTTAACCTTACAGCAAACACCTAATGATAGCAATGTATTTTCACAATCTCCCAGCCAAATTTTCCGAGTAGGAACACTGCCAGGAGACATATCCTGCTATTGGGCTATAAGCTTAAAGGGTTTTGTCTGGGCACCAAAACAAAAATAAGCTAGTAAAATGAGATAAAAACATCTGCTTACCATTTGGAAATGAAGATAGTCAAAAAAATATTTCTAACAGGTCTTGTCCAATTTGAAATAAATAATAAATAATTTTTATATAATAGTAATAAGAAGACATCCATTTATTGTACACATTTAAAGAAAAAGTTAAAAAAAGTTAGAAATTAAGATTGGTAAAAAAACTCAATTTATATTTGTTGGAGCAAACTAGAAATGTTAATATCTAAATATAAAGATTTGTAATTGTTTTGACTGTATAATGTGTTTATATTTTGTTGTCATACTTGTTTAATTTGAATTTAGACAGCCGTATTTTCTTTATAAATACTGTAAATAAGTTTTACATTTTCAATAAAAGTTTGTTTTAGAAAGAAAAAGAAATTATATTGCACTTCTTTTTTTGCACAAGAGCAGTCTCTCAGTATGATTGATAAATGATATATGGGTTTGCCTTTTCCAGAAAGTAAATATAAGGCAAATAGTTGGCACTGTCTAGCAGGAAGCAACTTCAAAGCCGCTGGCTGCAGAAAGAGTGATTATTATTAGATCTGCCCAGCCATATCGTTCAAGTAGCCACTATGGGGAAAAGAAATGAACTCATTTAAAAAAACATCATTACCTAAAATGAACTGTGAATAACATCTGAATGAATGTCATAAATACACAGATACAAACAGAAACAAAGTATTAAATCCAGCCTGGCAAAGATGATAGTAACAATTCCATAAGTTAGAGGTAAAATAAGAGTTGAGAGGCAAATGTAACAAAATAGCCTTTTGGAAGAGCCAATATTCTCTGCTAAAGTATTACCTTGTACTGTGCATTCCTTTGTATTCCACTCATATATGGACTTCCACTTATCCACAGCTTTCCCAAGAAGACTGAGAGAGAAGCTTGAAAAAAACAGGTTCCACTAGACAGCAATGATAGGTTTCGTAATTTAACGGTCTGTCTCCCCAAACAGCAGTATTTAATTAATATAAACAGTACAACTGGTTTACCACCTTGCAGAAGCTAGTGATCTTACAGCTCAAATCATTGCAGCTGCTGCTGTAAAACAGTCTGAGCTCCCTCAAAACTGACTCAGTTTAGCTTTTGACCTTCCCTGATGCTCATACGTTATTTTGATCTGATTTTACTGCCGGGCATTTATGCTTTTTTATGTTTATTTATATCTTTATTTATTTTAGTTATTTGCCATTTGTTAACCGGGTCGGTCTGGCTGGGCAGGTGCCCTTTTTCAGAAGAGACCCGAGGAGCAAAGCTCCACAGTATACATTTTACCATTAGTTGCATACGTCAAATGTCCACAGTGGGCATTAAACAATCGGTTACTAACTTTATTTACAAATGTGATTTACAAAATTTACAAGTTTGATGAGAGTATGCAAAAAAAGAAGAGTGTAGATATTGAGCAAAAGATGTAAACAGAGAAATCTTGCTTGTGTTAGCCTTTCTAGATAAGGTATATTTACTGATTAATATAAAAACATAAGTTGTTGCCTATAGTTGAATATGGCTGTTAGATGGGAGAATGAAAGAAGAGGGAGGAAGGAGAAAAGGGATTATGTTTATTCATTTGTTATGGTTTTGTTGTAATATGGTTTGTTAATAAGCTTATTGATAAACCTGAACATGTTCAGGAACTACAGAAGCACCCGTCTGATGGAGTGAAAGACCTCTTTCTGTACAACATAACTATACACAGGATTTCAGATCATTTATGTGGGCTGAATTTTATTTAGTTATCTATCTTATTTTTTTTTCAAAAACTGATTGCAAACATATTTTGTTGTCCTTGTTTGATCAAGTACATGGGTCATAACACTGGCTGTTGTAAGCCTTCTTTCACCTCTTTGAACAGCTGCAGTTTAAAGAGTGATATACATGTGTCTTTCGGGTCCTAGACATGCACCTGTGCATTCCACTTCTGTCAGCTATTAGCAGGGAGGCGGAAATGGACTAATCTAGACACATAGCTCAGTAGACTGCAAAATGGATGCAAAATTTATGGAGTGGCACTTACTAGTTACGTATCAAGGGGGCACTTTTTGATATTAAGGTATGCTTACAGGGTATGCTGTTTGCTTAAGTGGGAAGGTGAGATCTGCAGTTGTAGACAGAATACTTGGCAATTATTGTTATAACTGTTTTTATAACTACCTCTGACTATCACTAAGAGAGGAGGAACCTACTGCACTTGTATGTTTATGTTATTTTATGTTACTTTAATATGTTAGCAGAAGCGATATTTCTGTGTCTTGGTTTAATCTTGCTAATCTAAAATTTGTCATTCTTTGATAAATTTACATTATAAAACTGCATTATATACTATAATGGTCACTGATCTCTTATATGCCAACCTGTACCCTTCTTTCTTTGATGCATGCAGAATACATACATGCATGCACAAAAAATGTGTTGCTTCTTCATTCCTTAACTGAATGTATAATTTATTGCTACTAGTGTGTGTGTGTGTGTGTGTGTGTGTGTGTGTGTGTGTGTGTGTGTGTCTATATATATATATATATATATATATATATATATATATATATATATATGTATATATATATATATATATTTATATTATTGTATTTTGTAACAGTTCCTGTTATTAGTAACAAGCTTTCACTGGTAGAAAAATAAGTAATCATCCATGGTAGTTCTACTTACTTCCAACAGGAAGAAGAAACACTGCTTAGCAGTTTATATAACTCCAATGTAATAGCACTGGTGTAAATGCAGCTTGGAGATGTGGGTGGTAAAATGTCTTTTGCTTAACAGTAGTCAGTCAGAAATGCTTTGAGTAAGTATCCACTGGCTATGAACAAGAATGCCATCTTACCAGGGGCAGATTCCCAAAAAGCTGTTTGGTCTGTATGCCACGCACATGCTCAGATGCAGCATGAAGAAGGCTGTGGTACAAGATCGTTTGCCTCTACTATTCCATATTCACCAGTATTTGCTCAATCCACTCCAGTCTGTAAACTGTGATTTTTTTTTTTAATTTCTAGAAGCCTTATGAAGGTACATGTCACCAAGAATATTATGCATCCCTCCAGCCTGCAAACTATAATACTATCATTTTTGGAAGTCTTATAAAGGTACCTGGCACTAAGTGTGTTTTACATCCATTCCAGGTTACAAACTGTGAACACATAATTTCCACAAGTTATATAATGATACATGGCAGTATATGTGTCATGCAGTGCTCTGTTTCTGTTCTTTTCACCCATACTTAACTGCAGCTAAAACAATATGTACAGCTTCAGGTGTGTTTTTTTGTCAAGACCTGTTTTAAGTGCAAAATGCTTGAAAAGTGTAATAGTCAGTTTCAGAATTCAGTGTTATTTTCCTTGAATTGCAGTTTACTTTTTTAAGGTGTCAGGATTTGTATTACTGGGTCTCACACTTCTGATAGACATATGTTGTATTTATCTACTTTAAGGTGTTTCACTGTCTTACATTTCTGACCACAGAATTACAGGTCATATATTCAATGCCCAACTTACAGCTCACTCCCACTGTCCTGATTTGCTGCATCTCTGATGACTTTGTACCTTGTTCAAGTGTTGTTGGGGGGGGGGGGGCATGTTAATTGTTCTCAGCCACCACATTTTTTTTTCTTGAAGTGTTGCAAGCTATATAGCTTCTGTGTTCCAGAGTTCAATCCCTCAGCCCTTGCATGCATTCTGTATGATCTTGAGCAAATTACTTAACCAAACATTGCTCCCTGGTCACACCTGGAAAGGGACTGTGTGTCCATTGGCTCTACCTGGTTAACAAATTGATATTACTATTATTATTGCCTACATTGGTAATTAAGGCTAATACTATAATACCTCTCCACCATGTCTGTTAAATTACGCACCCTTTCCCAGCTTGGTTGGCAGTTCGAACAGTCCTCTTCCTGACAATATGTTATACTGTTACTCCTACCTTAGATTGTCTGCATTCACATAACAGCATACACAGAACATGCCCTGCATCGAACCTACACTACCTGTACTTCTACACTACCTGTATTCTACCTGTATGTCTACACTCCATGTACTCTACCTTTGCTTCTACACTACCTGTACTTCACCTGTACTTCTCCACTGTCTGTACTCTACCTGTACTTCTACACGTGCCTGTACTTCTACACTACCTGTACTTCTACACTACCCATATTTGTACTTTCCCTGTACTTCTACACTGCCTGTACTCACTACCTGTACTACTACACTACCTGTGCTTCTCCAATACCTGTACTTCACCTGTACTTCTACACTACCCATATTTGCACATGGCCTGTGCTTCTACACTACTTGAGCATCTACACTACCCATACTTGTACACTGCCTATGCTTCTACACTACCTGTACTTCCACACTACCCGTACTTGTACACTGTCCATGCTTCTACACTACCTGTACTTCTACACTGCCTGTACTTCTACACTACCCGTACTTGTATATCGCCTATACCTCTACACTACCTGTGCTTCTACAATACCTGTACTTCACCTGTACTTCTACACTAGCTGTGCTTCTACACTACTCATATTTCTATACTGCCTGTACTTTTACACTACCCGTACTTGTACACTGCCTGTCCTTCTACACTGCCTGTATTCTACCTGTACTTTTATACTACCTGTACTTCTACATTGCCTGTACCTGTACTTCTATAATGCCTGTACTCACTACCTGTACTTATATACTGCCTGTACTTCACCTGTACTTCTACACCACCTGTGCTTCTACACTACCTGTACTTCTACACTACCTGTGCTTCTACACTACCTGTACTTCTACACTGCCTGTATTCTACCTGTACTTCTACACTGCCTGTACTTATATACTGTCTGTACTTCACCTGTACTTCTACACTACCTGTGCTTCTACACTACCTGTACTTCTACACTACCTGTGCTTCTACACTACCTGTGCTTCCTTAGTTATACTTCTCCTATCCCTTCTTTTTTGTCCATATTTTTTATTTGTATTGATAAAACAAAGAACAACTCAATTCAATATTTACAATGTTTACTTATATAAATCACACTTTAACTTTACAATCAAAATAATTTAAGAATAAATTGCTGACGATCCATTAAATTTATTTATCTGAAACCCCTTTTACTTTTGCCCGGTATTTATAATTGTGCTGTTTACCATTTGATATTAATGTTCTGATATTCATTTCTTTTTGGCATACAATGGAGATCAGTCTAAAAAGCTCAAGGCTTGGTGGCATTTCACTTTTCCAGTCTGAAGTAACAATCTTCCTTGATATAGCTAATGCGTTCCAGATCAAAGGATATTTAGAAGCATTTGCACAATTAGGTATTGGAGCATTTGTTAAAATCCTGTATTATGCACCTATCAGACCATAATGCTTTTAAAATGGAATTAAAATCCTGACAATACTTGCTCATGTTTACACTTTAAAAATGTGGCACATACCTGCCTTGTTTTCTTAAATCTTCTACACAAATTATAAATAGTTTTGAACATTTAAATTATAAGTAGTTTTGAACATTTTAGCATGTTTATGTGGAGCAATAAACAGTCTACGTAAATACTTCCAAATAAACACTTTTCAAAATATACAAGAAGATGTTAAGCTTATCTACTTTAAAATTAGGTCTTTATTATTATCATTATCAATATCATTTAGATTATTAGGATTAATAAAATCCCAGTATTTATTATTAAACTTAACATCCAGTTCTAAAATTGATTTATACATTTTTGAGATAAATGGTTTTGTAAATATAATACCTGTTACAATTAATATTCCTGGAAACTTTTCATTCTCTTTCTGTGTCATCAGCCTCTTTCTTTCTTTAATTGTCTCCCTTATACTAAAAGTCAGTAACCATGTTTCAGATTCTAACTCAAACATAAGAATACTTTTATCAGTAGACAATGTATTTATTACATCCAAAGAATCTGACCAATATTATTAGATTATGAAATGTTACACTTGGTCCCACTGGATAGCCAACTGGCTCACTGATAGGACTCAGGAGATCAAAATAGGTGAGCCCACCTCCACCAAGAGGCCAGTCAGTAGTGGAGTCACCCAGGCCTCAGTGCTGGGCCTGCACCTTTTTGGCATCTATTTTGCTGAAATGGAAGCAAATGCCGAAGGTTTCTGGCTGAATAATTTTGCAGATTATTGTAAATTGGGAATTATTTTTGACTCTCCTGCAGATACTAGCATTCTTCAAGAAGGCCTATCTCTAATTAACAAATGATGCCAAAACCATTGTCTTAAACTCAGTGCTAAGAAGCCCATAATTGTATCCTTTGGGAGTTTGACCATCCCAGCTAATTATCATTTTGATTATACAACCCTATGAGTTGACCCAGTGGTCTGGGATCTGAGTATGCATGTAGACAGTAACCTTATCTTGAACCACCACATGGCCACGGTGGTGAGGAAATCCTTTTATGTTACAAAACTTATAAGTAAGGGCTGGTTACTAGGTCCATAGAGGGTCATTATCCCATTGTAGTCTGCCCTTATCAGACCAATCACAGAGTACAGTGCTTCCTTTGATATGTACCTGACCAGGCATATGCAGCAAGCCTTACACAGAGCACCTTAAAACCATTTCCCTCTACTCAGTCTCTTATAGACTGCTGAGGGATGATACATGCCTAGCTTACAAGGCATCTGTAAACCCCTCACTTATGAATCTCCTGCATATTCGTAACTCAAACAGAACTAGAAATACAAGGTCTAAGGACCTTAATTTTGCTGTGACTTAAACAGAACATGCTAGAGAGACAGATATGTGTCCCAGAGACTGCCCCTCATATGGAACAGGCTTCCCATTCATGAAAAGTGCGGAGTTTGTCTGTTACTCAATTTAAGCGCAACTTAGACCAGTGGATGGGGAATAGGAAATTTACACCGGGCCTGGCACCCATGTCCCTTATGGATAGAGGAAACTTATAAATGCCTGGCTCTCAATGTCATACTTGGATACAGGATGTCATTACTCTTTTGAAAAAACTTGGCTAGGATTAGAAAAGCCACCTGCGTCATTAGCCTAGTAACAATCCATGAATCTCTAAGTACATTACGTTTAAAAAAGTCTAACTGAATTTGCTATTGCAATAATGAGAACGACAATTTTAGCAAGAGTTTTTTAAACCATATAACTTTTAAAAGATTTTAATAATAAATGTATATAATTAGATTTGGTTAAGATGCTTATGGACCCAACACAATAATTTTAATGACCCATAAATTTTATTTATAATACATAAAAAGATGTGGAAGAGGTTTAAGATCTGAATCATCATAAAAATGTGTGCATAATAGTTTCCATTTTTCATTAAAGAGTCATCTATCCAACATAAAATAGTTTTTAATATAGGCGCAACTGCATAATTCTCTATATTTGAGAATACAATGCCACCTTTATTCCATGGACTGAAGTGAATTGCAAATACGGGTCTGGGCTTTGTAAGGTACCATAACAAAATTTAAAAAGCATTTTGCTGAATTTTGAATTGTTTCTTTTGAAGGTATCATAGCTGTTTTTTGATTTACATATAAAATTTAAGTAATAAAATCCTTCTATGAGTAATAATAAGCTTCAAAAGGAAAGTATAAGTTATCCCTAAATATTTTATACTTACTTTAACTAAGCTGAAACAAAATTTTCAACAAGATTGTTATCTAATATTTGGTTTATATACAGAAATTATGCTTTACCTTCATTAAATTTCATTTTTGAGACCCTTTTAAACAGTCTAATGGAAATATAAATCTCAATGAATATTTTATTTATGTCTTTAATAGTCAATAGAATATCATCAGCAAAAAGCTCAATCTTGCATTGACAATTCTCATTTAGATTAAAGCCTTCAATCTTAGCATTATTTCTGATGAAAAATGCAAAGGGGTCAATACTTAATGCAAATAGTAAAAGGTAAATTGGATAACCGTGCTTAGTTTCTTCATGAATTTTAAATTGTTGTGATAAAAAGGAATCAGTTCTAAGATAGTCCTTAGAATTTTTATATGTTCTCCAAAAATACATTGAATTTTTCTGGGACTCCACACATTTGTTAAAGATTTAAATAAAAACATCCAGTTAACCATCATTTTTTGCACAATCAAGATGTATAACAGTTAAATTTGTATTTGTGTTTTTGACTTGACATAGTCAGTAATTGAAATAATTCTTTTGACATTATCTTCCATTTCCTATTTTGAATAAAGTGTGTTTGATCTTTATGTATGATGTAATCAACTATATTTTTCAACCTTTCTGAAATAATTGACATAAATATTTTATAGTCATTGTTCAAAAGTAAAATAGGTATGAATGAATAACACTGTTCTGAGTTTTTTCCTTGTTTTAAAATCTGGGATACTACATGATATTTCCAAGAGGGAGGTATCCTATTTCCCTTCTACACTGAAATAAATATTCAATAAAATAATTATCTCATTTGGCAAACATTTATACATTTCTGAAATTTCATTAAATATTTTGTTAAGAGCTTATCATTTTAAAAATGTTATTTAAAATTGTATCTACATTTTCATTTCCTTCTTGTTCTAAACTTTCAGCATTTAAGTTTTCATAATAATTATTAAATGTTTGCAACATTTCATTGTTATATGAAGTTTTTTTCAGCAACATTAGATTTTGTTATATCCTTAATTCTATTAGCTTTGTTCAATCTGTTAACTAAATTGTGTAAACATTTAAGGGTTGTTGCATATGAGTGTAGTCTGAACCTTTCTAAGCAGAGTTTAGTTTTATTAATGAAAATAGATTGAATTTTACTGTAAGCTCTTTATAATATTTTAACACTCCCCGGGATTCATGAACCTTGCGCCAGGCGCCAGCATAGCGTCGGCGTTATAACGCCAAATATGGCTGCTTAGCGATTCAGGTATGAATGAATTCCACGTGCACTACCGGCGGCGCCGACCGTCCCGCCCCCGGCGTAGGTATGCAAAACACACTGTGTGCGGTATTGCACCATGCAAATGAGGGCAAATAGCGATCCACGGCGGCGCGAGGCGAAGGTGAAGCACGGCAATGTAAACCAAAAAACGGTTTACATTTACCCAAACATACCGGAGGAGTAACGGAAGGCTGTCAAAGTCAGGTATCATATAGGTGCAATATGCCAATGTGGAAAGGCACCGAGAATGTCCAAAGAAAATATGCACAAAATGTAAAAATGACATAAATGGCACGTGTAGAAAGAACAGCAGACCCCGGATATGTGCACAGAAGTTGTAAAGCAATGAAATAATATGACAATGTCCTAAAAGAGCAGTAGAACACAAATCAGCTGCACAGCCACCACACACCATAGTATGTATGTAAAGCTGCAACCCCAGCGCAATGGTTGTCAAGGAGTGGTGGCGGTGTCCGCGCCGTAACCATGTATTAGTAGTCAATTCCATGCAAATGAGGCAGATAATAGTGAATCGCAAAACGGCGCGGGCGTAAGGATGGAGCAAACGGCGAGCGGTACTACACCGAGGAGTGGCCTACACGAGATACATGTCAACCACAGAGGGGTGTGCCACTGTAGGAGGAAGGATATTGAGGTCAGCAAATCTGGGCTGTACAATGCACATCACAGCATCAGGACTGGCGTGTTAGGAAATAGATGCGCTGAGAGTACAGAATGCGCGCATAAATGCATGTGCACGAGGATGACTACGCTCCTAAACCAGTCATGTGACGGCCTCACCGCAACAACCACGGATATAGGAAGGTAATGCGGAGAATACGAGGAAATGCGGAAGCAGTGTAAATGGATCCGTAATGAGCAATTAACACCAATCAATGCAGGAAGGGCAAACGCCGCAGCTGATAACTCTGCATGCAGACTCCTGCATAACGGGAAAGGGGAGGCATATGAGTGCAAAGATAGTAGGGGATGTAGTAGAAATGCAAAGAGCAAAGAACCGAAATAGCACAGCCAAGTACAGAGGTAGCATAACCGCGGCTGCAGATAAAATGCATCATATGCCATGTGCCTGCAGGATGCAGTAATGTAAGATGCCAGGCGAAGGCAATGCAGGCAACTGTAATGTAACACTACAGGCAGTACCGTTGCAGTTGCAGCGTAAAACCACGGAAATAATCCGTGGATACGGCCACAGACACACCCAATGACATCACCGGTATACAGCACAACAGTATTAAATGTGAATGCACACAACACACAGCGATTTCCCAAACGCCGCACCGTAGGGTGTAAACAGACGGGAACTTTTAATATGTATATGCTGGGTGCCAAGGCCGTGATGCATAGGTATGTGGCAGAGACAGACGGAGTTGCGGAGGGTGGTGCCGACAACGACCGTGAGGCCTCACAGGAGAAGGAGAGTGTTCAGACCAAGGGTGACCTACCAGGGGCTGCGAGACCTGGAGATAGTAGAGCGCTACAGGGTGGACAGGGACACGTTACAGCAAATAGTGGAGCTGTGCCGGCCCGGCCTGAGAACAAGAGACAACAGAGGGGAGCCCATCCCAGTGGACACAAAGGTATGTGTGAGCTTGCGAATACTGGCTACAGGTACCTTTCAAAGGCCAACCGGGGACATAATGGGCATCTCACAGGCATCAGCATCCAGGGTACTACACCAGTTCCTGGATGCCATGTTACCACATGCCCATGAGCACATAAATTACCCCACATCTCAGGAGGAGTTGGCTAGCAATATGCGCCGCTTCCACCGTGTGGCACAATACCGGGAGGTCCTGGGTGCGATAGACTGTACGCACATAGAAATTAAGTCACCACCGGGAGCAGGGTAGACGCTACATAAACCGCAAGGGATACCCTCCATCAATTGCCAGGTCGTGTGCAATGCGCAGGGCATTATTATGGATGTGTGTGCTGGCAGCCCTGGAAGCTACCACGACTCCCATATCTGGCATGCCTCACAGCTGTATCAGGTATTCGCCAGGGGACATCACACAAGGTCACCTTGTGGGGATGCTGGCTACGACTGGAGCCGTGGTTGATGACACCCATCAGAAATGCACACACACACATGCAAGAACGCCATAATGAGGCACACGCACAAACGAGAATAATCATAGAGCGTGTGTTCGATGTTGAAATCACGGTTCCGTGCTTGGATACATCCGTGGAGCCTTGCAGTACTCTCCAGGCACAAGTGCCCACATATTCATAGTATGTTGTATGCTACACAATATGATTCTGCGGAAACAGCTGCTGCAGGGACATAATGCCGGAGGGCCACCAAGCCCGCCACAACTGCCAGGGCAAGCACAGGCACAGGGCGTTCAGCGCCATGGACACACTGAGCCAGCCCCAGTAGGTAGACAGAGGCGCACCCGATCTGCCTACGCCCTGGCAAAGAGGGAACCGCATAGCACATACGTTGACAGTGTAGGCCCCATGGACTGACACCTCCTGACCTGCACACACAGTAAAATGGACGCCACACAAACTTGTCCGCCCGTAATGTGTACCGTCCGTGCGGACGCATGTGTGACTCCAACAAAGGCACCGCCCAAACACTGCACACCCAATAGCCAGCAGAGCATGGAACGCCAACACCTCAACGCACGCCGGTTCTACAGCACACGGCGTAGCCGTATGCTGCCACTATCGCCGCAAGTCGACCACATATGTACTCATGTGCATACACAGATACGGAAATACATATCAGTACACATGTAGAAATATATGTACGCATACACAGATATAAAGTACAACAGGGTAATATGGAACCCAGGGATGCAAGTTCACAGATAAGTAAGACGCGAAATCACCACATAGTAAACATAGTGACCGACAACCCGATCATCCATGAGGGTGGGCAGGGCAGGTAACGCCAGCCATGGAAATGTTAACCTGCATCAATACATATCCGCGTGTCGGGATGGTCACCAGTCCACGGTACAGTAACGGATATGTGTAGGTTACCACCTGTCCCACGCCAGAGGGACAGTCCCCTTTGGGCAGTTGTGTCCTGCAAAACATTGACAAAATGGCAAATGTCCTGAGATTGTAGGACAAAACTATTTCC
The DNA here is from genome assembly GCF_019279795.1 of Protopterus annectens. Lineage (NCBI taxonomy): Eukaryota > Metazoa > Chordata > Ceratodontiformes > Protopteridae > Protopterus > Protopterus annectens. Next base: position 709,498,754 of record NC_056733.1, on the reverse strand, counting down.
CATAATTTCTATATTAGTTGCATAAAACAGTGATTTTGTAGAAGAAACATCTAAATATGATAATAAACAGAATAAGCAACTGTAATGCTACAGGTTTGTATTCTGTCAAAAAGTGAATTGCTGTCCTTTGTACTGGCCGTGGGTATGTGTTTGCATGCAAAATCTGACGCTTCTACAGACAATGTCCCACTTTGGGTATTTGAAAAGGTGGCAACCCTAGATATAAAGCGTGTCATATCCATAGGATATGAGTGCGAGATACACGCCGCCACCGCGATGCGCCAACGAGGTATTGTGTTCAACCGTCGGTGCGAAGCGAAAGCATACCAGTGAAGTGTACGACATTATGAGGAACGCACTCATTTGGGGTGTAAAACAGTTCATGTTCCTCGCAGTTCCTCCAAGTTCCACATTGAAAATGTCTGTCAAACATCCATTGTTAGGAATGTATATAAATGACATCCTGGTAAATAGAATGTACTCATAGTAAGTCAGTAAAGGTTCTTCACTGTAAGTAAATCAGCATATTATAATCAACCTATGACCTACTTAGCTGAAGTTGTCACTATGCCATTACTATGTGTTCCACATTATGCCCATTTGTTTCACATTACTACTGTGTGTGTTCCTCACTCTGGAAATAGAAGGTTGACAGCCATGGCGGCAATATGTGTGTGTGTGAGGTGAGGTTGTCGGTGTTCCGCTGTGTGTGTGTAATGTGTGTGCCACTGTAAACTGTGTATGTAGATGACATGTCACAGGCGGAGTGTAATAACAGGCGAGGCATACAGTACAGGAACCATAGGCGATGTACAGCAGTACCCACAAAGTAGTACTGACATCTCCTCAGTGGCTATGCACGTGGCGACGTAAAACGATGCAAAGCGGAAATGTCCCAAAGTGTACCACAGGGCCATAGCCAACAGGAGATGCAAAGGACGATGTACAAACCATGACCGTAGGTATGGCGGCCATAAGGTAGACTCCACACGGTCCGTCGCCAACGTTACACAGCATCAGGCATGTACGGCGAAAATACGAATGTGCTATCTCGGCACCGATCGTGAACACCTACGGTCCCGTAAATACCGCTGTGTAAGCAAGCGGCACACGAATAGGAGGCTACCAGTAGCATACAGGCCGCCCCAAGTATAGGACCACATTCACCGTAACTATCAGCGACAAAATGCCAATGGATAGTAGGCACGGACGAACATCCGCAGATATATAACCGATGTGAAGGAGGAATACGTGCAGGAAGCACACATGCAGGCGATACCGACAGCAGACGACATCAACCAAACAAACATTCCCGAACAACAGACAGGTAACCCGCAGCTCCCCAAGCAGGGATGGAGCACACACACAAGCATATCTGGTATGTATAAATGCAAGACTCACACCCGCACTGCCACCCACATCCGCAGATATACCCCATTGCACAAATCAAACGGATAACAGCTAAAACGGTAGCAAACACATACAGGCAGTGAATGACAGCGGCATACCCACAACAAGCTCCTGGGAAACACTAGCAGCGGCTGATGCATCCCTGCATCCGCTATGTACAGGAAAATAACAGCTATGTAACACATCTGAATGCACAACGCCATCGACAGACGCCGCCAGGACACGGGACCCACATGTCGAACACAATACCATACTCAACACACACAATCCACGGCTAACACCACAGCGAAATGTGCCCGACACCACACATAGCGGATGCAGTCACACAAACATGATACAATACATACCATCCTCACGAAGGTATTGCAAATAACCAACGGCCACACGAGGAAAGAACCATGGGCTAGTGCCGACGCCAGAACGAACGAAAGGAAGGGGGATCACCGCCGATATGCGCATAAGTACACACCGAGGAACAGCTATTGGCCTGATTAACACACATGCCTCAGGTGACGACGAATATAAGGAAGACTCACTGGATATTCAAACCGTATGTTCATACCGAACTAACACGAATAGAGAAGGAGAAACAAGGGAATAGAGACGAACCCAGAACAAAAGGCCGGAAAGGTATGTCGAACCCACGACATGTACTGGTGTGTAACGCACGATACGTATGACGAATCTGTACAGTATGTGAACGGTGTGTGTAGGTAAAGATACCTGTCCATCAGGCAGAGAGAGGCGAAGGTTGAATATGTAATGCTAAAACGCGCAGCATACCAACGACTCTGGACAACGTGTGCACAGCACTGGCACAACATGTACACACCCGCCATAACCCCAGGTTCGGCTTGCCACCTTTTCAAATGGACAAAGTGGGAAATCTTCGACACACATCAGATGTTACAGGTGGACACATACCCATGGTCAGTACAAAGGTTAGAACTCTACTCTTTTGCATAAAGAAAACTGTAGTCTTGTAGCAGTTAAGTTGCTTATTGTGTGTCTTGTAACATTTAGGAATGTACATACATAAATAAGTATGTGATGCAACTCTTACATAAGAATGGCATATAGTGATGTCCTACAATCTCAGGACATTTGCCATTTGTAATATATTTTGTCAGGACACAACTGCCCAAGGAGGGACTGTCCCTTGCAAAGTGGCACAGGTGGTAACCGCACCCCAGGTCTGCCATAGGGGTTGCAAACACAGAACAATGCCACCACCCACGCTGATGCTGGCAGTGGATATCCAACAATGAAGTGCCACAGCAGGATAGGACATGTATGTATAGTGTCACAGCACACATGTGCATGGGCATATACCATCGATGTCATACGGAATGTGCGCACGACGCGCACGTATCCCACGCAGTAGGGCGACTATGTCAATTATGTGTAATGCAAAGCTGTCATGATGGATATGTTCACAAATCATAGACAGTATCACAGGCATAGCATGCATGATGGAGCGATGGCCTAATGTTATGTACATACACAAGATATGTATGGCCTGCACATATGGGACAATGTAGTAGCAGAATAGGTACCCGAAATGGAGGGAACAGCAAGTGACCATGTCCAAACGTTCCATAGCAGGTGCAATGTGTGCCACAATGATGTCCAGCAGAGCCGTGTGTAAACACATGTGCAATGTACACAGTACTGACCCCCCCATGGTAGTGTCCACTGAACGGCAGAACTGGATGTCAACTGTCATGTCTATACAGTACGTCCGCCGTGGTGGTACCATGGGTCTGTGTCACCCTACCAGCAAGGAAGCTATCACATGACTAGTGACACAGTGTGCCCCTGTGGGATGTGCACAGGACCTATGTCCCACAGCATGGTGTGTGTCCAGTCTGTGGATGTCACACAGACGCCTGGCTGAGCAATGTGGCATGTGTGCACACATGCAGGACTGCTCCTCCCACCCTGCCCACTGCAAACGCCATGTAGGAGTACTACATGCATCAGTACTGCGGAGAACATGGCCCATGGCAGAGTAGATTACACCCCTGTGTTAGTGGCATGCAGGTGAGCACAGATGTGTTACATGACTGTCATTTGCATATGTAAACTGTCTGAGCTGGGTAGAGAGCACAGCATGACTATACTGAGACATGTAACGTTGTATCCATTGTGTAAGGTACACCACACGTGTTATTGTAACACGGCCCGCGAGTACATGTGTGTATGGCACTGGTACAAGGGCACCCAAGGTATCAGCCAGACATACGGTCCAGAAATGCGTGGTCCTGCACATGTGTACCCACGCCATGGTGTAATATGGCAACCACAGCACCATGTGGGCTATGTGTGTGTACATCAACCATGTACAACGTGATATGCCTGTATAGGGACAGTATCCATGTGATACACCCCGCATGACCGGCAGTATGCAAAGGTGATGTGTATGCACTATGTGTGATGTAACTGATGCAATGATATCTACATGATATATCTGCCACACTGACACCTGTATGGGTGTCAGCAACATGAGTAGGATGAGCTAGAATGCTGCCAGGTATGTAGAAGTGGTATATGTAGGCATGTACAGTACTGTGTGACAGCAGGTAGTGTATGTATGCAAATACTGAGCATGAGGGGCCACATGTCTGAGGACCGCAATGTCACACGCCCCTGACTTGTTGTAGTTAGCATGATATGCCTGCACCACTGTGTGAACTGTACAGAAGGCACATGGCGAACATCCCGATACACAGGGTACGATGTGATGCTGGATGTACACTGGCAATAGCATAAAGTGGAATGGTGCTGAAGGGCAAAGAGCGGATCATGTCTGATGTGATACCCTCTGTACCACCCCAACCACCCATGCAATAATATGACAGGTGGCCAGCATGGGATGTGGTGTGCTGTGGCACAGAAGCCCAACAAGGGTGCCAGGAAAGGCATGCAGGTAGTCAATGAGTGTGTGAAGCATGTATGTCAAGATGTGGCCCAGTGCCATACTGAATGGCCCAGTCATGGGTGTAGAGATGCAGCCCCATACGTGCAATGCAGTACCATCCATGTGTAGTGTGATAGATGTGGTAGTGTGGTGGTCAGGGTGCACAACGCATGAATGGGCTAGCAGTCACTGACGGTGCTGCTGCAGAGACATGTAACAGCCAGGTTGGCGGATACAACAACCACGGCGGTTTGAGGTGACATCGACTGTGTTCCCGGACATAACATGTGCATGGCAGTACTATGTATGTGTCCACAGGGTTAATACAATGTCCAGCCAAGGATTGGAACCCTGTAGTGAGTGAGAGTGTGTATTGTTGGTAGGTACCCCATTGGCAGGCACGATGACAGCAACATCTGTGTCGCCAATGCCTGCATGACCGTGGTATGCTGCATTGAATGTGGATGTAGTCAAACAGCAGAGACATACCACCACACTGCGTGAGGGCCCACACTGCAATGTCTGGCAGTCATGTGTAGGTAGCTAGCTGTGGAGTATGTCATGCACCATCAGGACACACCATGACTGTCAAGTGACACACAAGACACAGGTGAACATAACTACCGTGCAACAGCCTGCACATGTGCCCATACAGCACGTGTGCATGGAACAGGAATACCACTGTATGCCTGTGAAAAGGCCAGTACCACCATGTCTCAGTGTGGAATAGCATGGTCCCTACCAGTGTGTAAATGTAGCAGAAGTGCACTGTGATCAGTGTTGGCATAGGCACGACTGTCCATCGCACGGGTGCCATGCCATCAACTACCACTGTCAGTGGATGTCAGTAATACCGGCTGTAGTGTGTATGTACCATGCATGCTGCTATGGTTGTGTGTTTAGGGTGTGGCTAGCAGGGATGGTAAGCATGGATGTTCAGCAAACAGAGGGGAGGTGTGTAGGCCCAGCACACAGACACATGGAGGTTTGGTGCATGCTGAGGGTAGTGTAGGTATGGTATGTGTCGGTAATGTGTCACCCAGCTATGCGCACTGCATGGCCAAGCATGTGTGGGTACATGGGAGTCCATACTAGGAAGGGCGGTTGCTGGCAATACATAGCAGTAGCAACTGTCCTAGGTGCAATGTACAGTATGCCAACCTGACCGCATGTAACCTGTGGTGTACAGTGTATTCACTGTCGCGGTCACAATGTGCGAGCGCCACGAACATGGGTATCTGAACATGGACTACCTATGATGCAATGTGTCATGGGAATATACAGTATGTGTGTAAATCACGGTGTGGTGTGGGAACCACCCACCCGTGTGTGTTGCAGTCCAGGTATGTGCCTGGGAGGTATGATCTGTGTACAATCTGGAATGGCAGGTGTGCCGTAGGGCATGGAGGCAGGTCCCAGGCACTGCAGATAAATGACATGTGTGCTGTACTGTGTGTGCAGTGCTAGTGTACAGCACAGTGGAGGGTGTAAGCATTGTCACACATCACTGCATGCTGTGCCTACCTGTGACAGCCCTGCCGGAGACAGACATGTGACACCACTGCACAGGCAGCATAGCATGTGAAGATGTACATGTGGGCTGCACACCTTAGGCAGATGTCCACACGCCATGTGTGCCACGGTAGTGTGTTTGAACACGACTATCAGACTGGACAAACAGCACATGCCTGCATAACAACAGTATGACCATAGTCAACAGTCCCAGTGACAGAGTAGGCCAATGTAGACTATCCCTGCATGCAGACCAGTGGCTACTGGACACCTGGCTAGACACACACCTGGAGGGTTAATTCACCATTGAGCCATCACATGTCCAAGTCCATGTGGGCCGCATAATGTCATCACAGGGTGGTCACAATAGCAGGTCGCAAGGCAGACACGGTGGTCCAGGTGATGTTTTATGTGTGCATATGTCAACCAGCACAGCCGCTCACATGTCTGCAACATACTGGTGCACGATGTATACTGTTACATGATGAATGGAACTGCACTGTCACCCACTACAGGGCCATCTGACACAGGTGTGTTGTGACTGGTGTAACCCATGTTTGCACAGGATACACACTGCTGTTGTAGGCAGCCATGCTGGTGGCCACCAGTGATATATGCAGTGGTCATACAGACATACCGCATACAGTGTTCATGCAGGAATGTCCATTGTCGTGGACGATGCGCTGCTATGTGAATGTAGGTGTTTGTTGTGAATGTCACACATCCAGAAGACACCATCTGGTGCAGTCATGGTTGTCAACACCGGTACACACAGCCACAGCAGTCAGAACCCAGTCCTGACAATGTGTGTCAGTCACCCTCGCATTGTGTGACATATGTGCACATGGCGGAACACCTCCCACTGTCATCTAAGCTGGCTACATGATGGCTGGAATGTATTGCCAGGTACAATGCTGGTAGCCGAATGAAGTACCTGGAATCAGACACAGTACGCTATGTCAGCCATGTAAACCATGCACAACAATGACCGCCCAACAGACACAAACAATGCATTGACACATGGAACATGTGCACATGACAACCCCATATGAGGTATGTTGCACATATTGATGTACAATTGTCATCTATGGCCATAGCATGGATGCAGACACACATACCCACAGGTAGTACCATGTGATGTAGGTAGGGGGCCATTGCTCGTGTACATGTCACAGTAGATGACCACACACATGTCCTCCATAGCTGCAATGTAGGGGTAGCTGTGGTATGTGACAACTGGACATGCCCATACAAATTACCATGTCCCACAGGAGATGTGTTAGGTGTGTACCACATGTGACGTGCTGACAACAAGCTGCGATGTGTATGGCTGCCCGTGTACCTGTGTGACATTGTTTGTGATGGGTGCAAAGGCACATAGTATCGTATTGCATGCACACAAGCCCCACATAGGTGCATAGCCTGAACATACAGTACAAGGAGTGTGTGGGATGATAGCAACCCACAGGTGGAGATGGGTACGGACGGCAGCCCACAACCACATGTGTGTGTACGGTGTTCACGTCCACGACACATGAGCATCTGAGAGGCTAGCGCCACAGCTGTACAGGGTCGCATGCATATATGTTCAGCAACATCCCTGTATGTCCCACCACTGGCCCGTGGACCAATGGACACCAACCAAATGTGCAGATATGAGATGTGCACAGCACATCACAGATGCCTACCGTAGAACAGGCCTACCATGTACACATGTGCACAGTAGGTCTGCGCCACCTGCAGTCAAACACGGTAGGTGCCAAACCACACCAATACGCCAGGCAATGACACAGATGGACGGCATGCCTGTGTGTATGTATGTTCGTGAATGCCTCCGCATAGCAATATAGCTGTGTCACCGCTAGAACAACAATATGAATGGGTTGTATGTGTGAGGGGTGCATCATATGTGTATGGTCAGATCGACGATACCATCAGTGGGCCTGCTATGTGAACATCCCTGTCCCCATACATGGATACCTCTGCTGAGCCCAACACCACATTCACAGAGGGAGGGATGGCGGTGTGTAGTGCAGCAGCAGACATGTGGGTGGCAGCGGCACTGGATGTACACATATGTGTTACCCACATCAGTTCAGGCAGCCATCCATGTGCATGGGATAGTGGTGTGTGTCCACATACAGCACTGTGTCGATCAATATCCCAGCACATAGCACCTGCCAGGGCTACAGTGTATGCATGGATGTGTGATACCTGCATGCAACAGACACACCCTCAACAAGCAGTGTACAGCATACCTCGCCGAGGACAGTGCCCACACCATGGTGATAAACATGTTGAATGTCCATATTCACACAGCTATGACATATGCAATGGACAGCCACCCTACCAATACCGCCAACCCCAGGTGGATCACACCCAGTGCCATGTATGTGGCATACCCTGCCATATCATGCAGAGCTGACCAGCAAGGCTGCATGAGCTATCACAGTCCCACATGGTGCAATGGACAAAAGGCACTCTCACTATCAACCATACACAGCAGTAATGTGGCGGCGATGCACCCTGTCATGTTACAGGTGCTGTGTGATGCTCTGCACAATGTGTGTTTGTACATGCTATGCATGGCCTTTCCTGCTAATGTGTCATGGTTACACATTGCTCCATGTCTATCACATATGCAACACAGGTGAGCTGTGGCAAGTTGTCCAGCACCCGCAAAGTGCTGTGTGGAAGTACATGGCACAACACATGCATGTGCAGGTGTCCATGAGTATGTGTACAGCGCCCCTGCTGACGCTCACAATGCAGACAGACGTGATGTGTACTGACATATGCTCAGGGTGCAGGAGAACAGTACCACAGACGACACAGGGGGACCTACGCCAACTGATATGGACATAGGAGCAGCCAGGTACACATGTCCATGGCAGGCTAACATCTACATGGTGCGGTACAGTGTGATGGGGTGGCACACAGATATGATGTGACACCCAGTGCTCAATGGTGTGAAGCCAGAACATCGGCTGTGTCACTGCCACGATGCCCTTCACAGATCACTGTGCAGATGTCGCATATGTCATAGCAATGTATTTCCAACAGTATGCCAGCACAGCAGTGTGAATGTGACCTGCCACCATCATTATGTCTTCCAGATAATGCCACGCTCCCGCCTTCCACCATTCAGCCGACAGGAGGAGGAGGTGATCATTCCATACCTCCATGGCAACCACGCCGCTTATTTAGCCATGTGCCACAGCAGGCACAGGAACGGCAGGAGATGTGGGAGGAGATGTGCAGGAGGGTGAACAGCGGGCGTAAACAACCGCAGCTATCAACAAATCCGCAGGCACTGCACAGACCTGATCCGCATGTAAGACAGCGTGCCGCTGCAATCGCCAGGCAACAACGTGGGACAGGTGGTGGGCCACCAACCCAGCCCCCACTCACAGCCACGGAGGAGCTCCTGGCCAGTCTGGGGACACCCACGGAAGAACACGCAGAAACACTTAAGCGCCCATTGTGGGGGGGGGGGTCTCCCCAGAAATGAGCCTGGGGCCGCCTGGTAAGGCAGTGTTGGAAGTTTTTTTGATAGGCGACGGGTGTGGGTGTCATAGTACAACACATGATATAGCAATACATGCCAGGTATATGGCCACACAAGATGCAAACCATAGTATGCTATGTTGTGTTAGCAGACATGTGCATAGCACATGCTACCACACACATGCATGATGTGAGATGCACAGTGCTGACTGTGGAGATAGTAATGGCTAATGTGTATACCTTTGTGCAATGCCTTTACAGGTACGCCTGGCGGTCGCAAGGACAAGGGTCTGTTGCAGGTAAGTCTGTTGCTAGTCAAAGGCATGTTCTGCTGTATTGATATTCCCCATGTGTCTAGGCATGACATGCTCACCTGTGTGTGCCCCAGTCACGGTATACAGCTCGCACCACCCGACACACACAACACCCATGTACAGTAGATACACCCGCTAGCGAGAGTGCTATGACACCACACAACCTATTGGTGTGTTACGTGCAGTCAGCTATGCATACAATGGTGTAGGTGTTACACAATGGCTGCATGTGTAGTATGCATTGGTATGCCAGTGCAGTATGCACACAGTACCACATAGTGAGCTGTGATCTGGCCAGAGCACAGGTGTTACCAATGTGACCCATGCCCCTGCATCGGTGCACACGCCAGACATGGCACATGCCATGTCCCATGCACGTGGATGTCTGGCTGCAGCATTGTCACACCATGACATGACCTATGCACAACATAGCAGACATCCACACTGTCAGCATATCCGGACAGAATGTGACACCTCACACTAGTATGGTTGTATGTCACATGGGCCACCACAGGGCCGTGTGCACGATGTCTACCACACACAATAGTCAATGACTCAGACAGACAAGGCCATGGTTGATACCTACAGGCATGTTGCCACACAGCACATCCACAGTGGGTACTCACCGCTGCACCCTCTACACACATAGTGGGTTCATCACTGTAGTGGACCCTGGACATCCAATGTAGTACACCAGTGACATGGAACGCCTCCACAGCTACTACAGGTGCCTCCAATGTCCACCATATACGTGCTGCTGAGCATCTGAACTGACTTACAGACATGGCAATGTAATGCATCCAGGTCACGCATCGCACAGACACATAGCTGTGTCCTGCTACTGTGCAGTGGCACAGAGCCCGCACTTCACACTGTACAGCTATGCACACAGCTCACAGCAAACGCACCTGCACAGACATCACTGTTACCCATACATTGTATCTGTAGACTGTACACATAACACTGCACCGTGACAGCCATTGTGATGTGGTGCATGCGGTGGGTCACCATCGACACATGTCCACAAGATACCGCACGTTTGCGTGTACATTACATACCGTCGGCAGCCATGTGTACTCTCAACTCGCCCGCGCCGACACGGTGTATCACGCTGATGCATGCAAACTACCATGAATGTGTGTACTGCATGCCTACTAAATGACACCTGCCTGTTGTACTGTCCCCACCAGGGCAGTGTACATACTGCCACTATGAATGTCTGGTCTGCATTCACTGGTCTGTGTTGTGTGAATGCTGCATGCCACCTGCATTATCACATGCATGCTGTCTGTGTGTGTGTGTGTGTGTGTGTGTGTGTGTGTGTGTGTGTGTGTGTGTGTGTGTGTGTGTGTGTGTGTGTGTGTGTGTCTGTATTATAACCGATGGTATGTCTTTGTATTGACAGGTGCTGTAGGTGAGTTCCCTCCCGCGGTCAATCTGATGCTAGTGTCCCCACAGATACTAGTGGTGATGACCATGTGCATGAGGCACAGGCAGGGTCGTCACAGGCAGACACTGTGCCAGTGGAGAACATCACACATACGCCCCTTTCATCCCCGCACACGGTTCAGATGCCGACACATACCCCAACACCGTTGACCATAGATGACAGGCAGTCAGCGCCTGTTGTCGCCGAGCAGGAATGTGTGGTGGCTGCAGAAGGTGTGGGTACACACGATGTTGCCAGTGTAAGGACTGGTGCAGTGCCACGCAGGCATGTGGCAGGTGCTGCTCGTAGGGGAGCACCGCCAGACATACACCTGCCGTACAGGTGCAGCAGCTGGTATAACCAGACGATGTTCCAGACTGTAATGGCGGCGCAGGCACGCCGAACGGCAGAACCAGGAAGGGCAGAGGCTGCAGAGGTCCGCAATCCGCACCCTGAATGACAACATCCAGGCATTGGCAATGCACAACAGCATCTTGCCGATGTTCTGGATAGGAGATTGGGTGACATGGCTGGTATCCTCGACCGAGGCATGGCCATCCTTGAGCGGCGCAGTCCGTGCAGGAACACCAGTTAGGTGAGGCATAGGGCACGTGGGCGGTGCCAGCAACACCACCTGCTGCAGGTCAGCGTGCGCCACCTCCCATGCCCACCCAGACAGTGCTGGTAGCAGCAGCAGTGCAGCTGCTACTACACCATCCACACCAGGACAGAGCAGGCCACGGACGTGGCCCTGACGGCCCGCCGTGGCACGCTTCCAGCGGACATGTGACATCGGAGAGTGGACAGTCCGTACTCCACCCGGTCGTGCCTGCGCGACCCCAGGCAGGCGCTGGTCAGGTCGCCGCCGGCAGACACAGTGAGCCGTAACACCTGCACTGTACAGTCAGGGGCTGCCAAGCATACCCCGTAGGCATCACAGATGACTGAACTGTGTACACACACACCCACACACAGCAGACACAACTGTAGGGCTCCACCACACCCACATGCAATCTACATAGTCATGCCCACTCAATGCACTGGCCCTTACACACACACATGATGTCATCCATTGGTACAGCCCATGCCTGTGGCACACATATCACCCTGTGCATATGATGAAGTCTCTGCCGCATAACTGTGAGCTACACCATCACTGCACGGTTAAGCTAACATATTCTGATGCACAGGGTGGACACGATAGTGAGAGGTGTATGTGATACCTGTGTCCGCATACCACGTGATGTGTATGTTGTGGTGTGTGTGTATGGCTGGTGACAGGTATGTCTGTTGTGCACGGACATCATGCAGCAGACATACCATGCAGGACAGGTGCAGCATTCATTGATATGTGTACACAGTATGTGTGGTGGTTACATGTGTAGCACCATGTCGGTGCAGTTAACCCGTATGATACTGATGGTGTACTTGCACGCGCCTACTGGGAGCACTGTAATTAGTTCCCCACGGTAGTCGGGGTACCCACAGGCATGTCTGGCAACATCAGCATAGCACAGTTACCCGCGATCCGCATGGACCCCTACATAGGTACATAGGAACACATGAACGTAACAGGATATGTGCCCTACGACATGTGTGGACCTAGCATGACTGTGTGTATGCCTAACACCCCTCAGGATGGGGATGCCATATCCATCAGTCCCCAGTCCCTGGTCTAGCAGTGACACACAGAGGTTGGCTGGCGATAACTATCATCACACATCCACATGTCATTAGCAGTCCTGGACAAAGGCAGTCAGGGCCTTTCCTTCACATGGCCTGGCACTCCTCCCCGTGTTGTAGGGGTGTCTGGCCGTTAACCCTGTTCCCCAGCACGCCCCACTCATCTTTGTGTTGAGGTGTCTGACAGTCGCTTCTGTGCCCGTGGTTTGCATGGAGCCTGGGAGGTGGAATGTGCCCATGTCACCCAGGTCAGACATGGCCGTATGTCAGGCACAGAGCACCACGGAGCAGCAGTGCTGTGAAGATCCACAGCCGGTGTCCCCTTGGCCGTGCAGCTTGTGACACATGTCCTAGCACCGCCATCCCCGCCTTGTGGAACGCTTGCGGTCCTTCCGAAAGTGCTGCAGGCGCCAGGTTAGCTACAGGCCACCTGTGCCATTGTATGCACTCGTTGCTCTCCTGTGTGATGTGTACAGGGGTACAATGAACACCCTGATGTGGTTGACATTCCATCCAGACCAGGAGGCCACAATGGAATGTCTTCACACCCACATTGCCATTGTGTGTGTTGACAGAGGTTGCCGACAGGTGTGGTAGCCATTTCCCTGAACACGTCCACCATCTTTAATGGCGTATCACCTACATGTGACATTGGGACGAACATGTCCTTCACACTGGGTAGGGCTGCACCTTCTCTGGCATTTAGTAGCAGGCCATGGCTCTGGCACCAGTCATCCTTGTCTATGACGCCCTAGGTGGATGTCCGTGTAACATGGGGTGTTGGGTATGTTGGCCCGTGCGTAGTCATCTGCATACCTTGTCTGCTACAATCCCCCTATGATTGCATGCACATTGAAGGTCGGATGCCATATGGCAGGGGCACAGGAGTGAGCCCTGTGGGCCTCCACTGGGTCCAGATATGAGTGTGACAAGGCACCTTGAGCACCAACCCTGTGTGGTGTGACCTCCAACCTGTCTGAGAAGCATCGGGTGACATATGTCCCCACATGTATGCTGGCGAGCCTTCTATGGGTCCCATGTGTAGTGTGCTCTGAACGCTCCCACCAGGTCATGGTACTGTGTGCAAACCCACGATCCCCATCAATGGCCTTGGTGACCACTCCAGACTGGACGAAAGCAGGTTCGGGAGGCAGGATCTGCCCTTGACTATGTAGTTGTGGGTATGTTCCGCATTGGCTGTACACCGCTATCTGTAACCATGGCCACCTGTATGGACCTCCACACAGCTTTGCAGACAACACTTGTCAAGCGATAGGGTGTGGCTGGTGGCAGTCCATGGGCGCAATGCCCTGGCATAGTGGGACCGAAGATGCCATATGGCATCCATGGGGGACATAGCCCATAGTATGGCTAACATGACACAGTGGTCGCATGTGTGGGCCGTGGGTCTCAATGTGGTTGGATAGCACACAGCCAGGGACACCATCGGTGCCCATTGCTGACGGTCAACCGCCATAGAGATATGGGATCACCCAGGCCATATGACATGTTTGGGAGGATACACTCTGGTGGGATGGATATGTTCCCTGTTGCGGCGGGATGTATGCATGGAACATGTCCTGTGGTTTGCAGACAATGTCTGTGGGTGCAGTGACTGTTGTACCATTCTGGACCATTTCCAGGCAAGTCTGTGTGCCCCCAACCATGTCCTTACCACAGTTAGGGAAGGCCCTGTGGTTGTCTCATGTGCCCTCTGCAGTACCACTCCCACAAGCGGACCTGGATGATGGTATGTGGGGCCGTATGGTAACGCCGGTATGAATGGGTGATGGTTTATCTGGTACTGTCATTGCTCTGCCATGTAGTAGCTCCAACTGTTGATGTACAGGTAGTCAGTGGCTGCAGTCCACCACACCATGTGCCTACCTGTGGTGGACAAGGGCCTGATGTCATCATGTTTGCCTGTTGCAGACATGCATGTGGGTGGTCGGGAAGGCATTCGTTAGGCGCTTGCAGGTCTGGCCTCTGTTCAACACTGGCATGGAGGACTTGTAGGGTACCACACCGGTCGATGATGTGTGTGGTTTTCTGTGGAGAGGTCATCACTGAGGTCCCCCATGCTGGTGTTGGTTACAGTGAGTGGATGACCAGTGGATCCACTATACGGTCTTGCATCACCATTGAGGGCTGTACATCCTGTGTGGGGCATATCCTCACCATGTGTGATGGGCAGAACTGTCAGACATCCCCCTAGTATGTATGGTGCATGGCTGTTTAACAGTGGCCAGGTGTGTGAACACCTGGGACTGCTGGCGCACTGTGTTGTGCCATGGGTAATGTTCCCAGGCTATGTATGGGTGGTTCATGTCACCCAATACGGTGCTGTTGTGAGAGCATGCCCACTCACCAGTGTCCTCAGGACATCTGTGAAGGTATCCTGTGTTTGGGAGGGTTGTCTGTAGCATGCAACAAACTGTAGGCCAGTCCTACACATGGTTAATTGCACCTAGATATTCCCCGCAGCAACGCCCACGTCTGTGGCATGGCCGGGTTGCTGTTGTGTGGCCGGACACACAGGACGGTCCGCATTCCGCCACCCATGCCGTCGCACCATGTGTATGCATGTCTGATCTGTGCCGACTCTAAGTGTCTGAGCATGCCCAGTAGGCAGCTGTGTAGATAGACACACAGCACAGTGCACACCGCGCCCGTCTGCAGTTATACCCCGGTGCATGCCTGTATCCCCTACGCAACGGCCACGCCTGTGGCATGGCCAGGTTCCTGTTGTGTGGCTGGACACACACGACGGTCCACATTCCGCCACCCATGCTGTCGCAACATGTGTATGCATGTCTGCCCTGTGCCGAAGTCTAAGTGTCTGAGCATGCCCAGTATGCAGTGATGTACTGATCAGTAGTTACTTGTTATTCCCGACTGCAGCACTAACGCAGTTAGTGTACGGCGACCTTTGGGATGGTAACAGACCGCGGATCGCGCACTCTGTCCGAACTCCCGATCGGGCGCGATTGCCTCTGCAAATCATACCACTCACGAGGGGTATGCCTCCTGACAGCGCCTGCTCAGTAAACTCGGTAGCTGCTCTGTAAATGCTTCATACTGTAGTGTGTTCATGTAGATAGGCGAGGTTCGTCCCCCGTCCCTTCCGTGTGTGTGTGTGTGTGTGTGTGTGTGTGTCTCTGTGTGTGTGTGTGTTTCCAGCTGCCTCTGCGACTGATTATGCTTTTAGACGCTCCGCAACACATGCCTCGCCTTTTTCCAACTATTCTCTTGCGGGTGACGCCAGCAGCATACAAGTATGCCTGTGACAGCCTGTTTAGTAAACTCGTAGCTGCTCTGTAAATGCTTCATACAGTAGTGTGTTCATGTAGATAGTCGAGGTTCGCCCCCGCCCCTTCCGTGTGTGTGTGTGTCTCTGTGTGTGTGTGTTTCCAGCTGCCTCTGCGACTGATTATGATTTTAGACGCTCCGCAACACATGCCTTGGCTATTGCCAACTATTGTCTGCGGGTGACGCCAGCAGCCTACAAGTATGCCTGTGACAGCGCCTGTTTAGTAAACTCGGTAGCTGCTCTGTAAATGCTTCATACAGTAGTGTGTTCATGTAGATAGTCGAGGTTCGCCCCGCCCCTTCCGTGTGTGTGTGTCTCTGTGTGTGTGTGTTTCCAGCTGCCTCTGCGACTGATTATGCTTTTAGACGCCCGCAACACATGCCTTGGCTATTGCCAACTATTGTCTTGCGGGTGACGCCAGCAGCCTACAAGTATGCCTGTGACAGCGCCTGTTTAGTAAACTCGTAGCTGCTCTGTAAATGCTTCATACAGTAGTGTGTTCATGTAGATAGGCGAGGTTCGCCCCCGCCCCTTCCGTGTGTGTGTGTGTCTGTGTGTGTGTTTCCGGCTGCCTCTGCGACTGATTATGCTTTTAGACGCCCGCAACACATGCCTTGGCTATTGCCAACTATTGTCTTATGGTGACGCCAGCAGCCTACAAGTATGCCTGTGACAGCGCCTGTTTAGTAAACTCGGTAGCTGCTCTGTAAATGCTTCATAGAGTAGTGTGTTCATGTAGATAGGCGAGGTTCGCCCCCGTCCCTTCCGTGTGTGTGTGTCTCTGTGTGTGTGTGTTTCCAGCTGCCTCTGCGACTGATTATGCTTTTAGACGCTCCGCAACACATGCCTTGGCTATTTCCAAATATTGTCTTGGGTGGCGCCAGCAGCCTACATGTATGCCTCTGACAGCGCCACGCCAGTTAACTCGGTAGCGCTGTGTAAATGCTTCATACTGTACTGAGTTCATGTAAATAGGCGTAGGTTCATCTCCCGTCCCTTCCGTGTGTGTGTGTGTTTCCGTTGCTTTCAAAAATACAACTGAATGAGCAAATTGTTACAGTGTTCACAATCAACAATGTGATATTTAAAATCATGTTAAGACTCACATTGTTGATTGTTAACATTCTTAGACATAGCATTTTTCCTGCACACGTTGTGGAAACAACGGAAACGTTGCATGTTTTAATGAACTGTTTAAATGTTACGAAGACTTGTGTTGTGTCGAACTACGGGGACTATTCTTGCTGCAGGTTGCTGGTTTGTTTGTGTTTCATAGTACAATATCATGTAATAAGTGTGTTCATAGTATGCTTTCTGTGATGTTGACATGTGTGTGTTTCGTTAGCAGTACGTCTCTGCTTTCTATGCTGTGGCTACATCTCCATTGCTCGCATAGAAAGTGACAAATGGAAGTGTAAGGGTGGATATTTAAAGCCTGGATACTTCCATGTTATGTGTAAGTCTCACGGGCCAACGGGTGATAGCGCATACATGTCTATGAAGTACCTTTGGATACCATATGGCACCTGTCGTGGACGAAATGTTTATGTTGACTGTTCCATCTACCTATGTGTGACATGGTTTGTGGCCATAGGGTGCCAGCAAGTCTTCCCTGTTCATTGGGTGTTTGCCATGGTGTATTGACATCAATCCTATTAATTCACCGAAGGATGTCTTTCTTTGGTGTCAACGCCATAGTTTGACCATCCTATGTCATTCCCAGCAGACGTGGAGATTGTGCCATTGGTATCTTTACACAGGTGACCCATCTGTTCCACTGTATGGAAGCGCAGGATCCCCATAGATGTGCTGGCACATTGAGTGTTGTGTACGCCGGTATCTGCCCAGCGGTCTTGCTTTGAATGGGGAGTGTGTACTGTAGACCGTGATCTGTATTCCCTGGGTTATGCCTTGCAACAGCTGTGGATTCCCCAGGTTTGCAGCTATGGGTGCCATCTTGGCCGTGACGCTTGTCCATCCATGGGAACTGCCTACTGGACACTAGTATCGGGCTGTCAACATTTCACAGCTGCATTCTCCATTTCCGTGGATGATCGGTATTAGTATTGCGGAGTAACGATATGTTATGGCCACGCCCCGCACACGGGCGGACGACGAATCATCTGCCAATCCACACCGACACCCATATTTGCATACCCACGATCCCATGTCTGGAACCTCGACAGTACCCCTTGCACACCCTTCATGTGCGGAAATGGGATGAACGACGTGTATGGACGCAGCAGCCTGGGGAGTCCTATTCATATGTCCTGCATTTCATGGACGGCTGTCATCACCCTTGAAGACGCTTGTGGTGCATATATCTACCTGTGCCGTAGTCACGGCTGTCACCTCTCCGGGTTCACACTATGTTGCCTACACTTACCTAAGGAGTAATTTTGGGTCCTGCAATGGACACCGATGTGCATATGTAAAGTTTAGAACATGTTGGACTGTGTCCATTCGCCAGTGGGTTTGACTGCCGTGATGTTCCCCATTCCCGGATGTCTGTCCGCCTACCCATATTATGTAGTGCTACGTAACCCGTGTCCTTCCACAATTTACCCATAGGGTGTTACTGTAGTCCTGCAGGTTGGCAACTGCTTTAGATAATCCTCACAGGTACCATTGTGAACTATCCGCCACTGTATTGTCAGTATAACACAGCCGGTACATGTAGAACCTATTTATTAATGACAGTATGTCGCTTATGTGTGAACGCCATATTTTAGCGATAGTATGACCTTCCTAGTTGACGTTGTTGGTGTGCCATTAATATGTGTTCCACAGGTCGCAGGTATGTTCCGCAGAGTGGAAGCGGATGATCCCCACATACTTGATAGCACCTTCGCTGCTGTGTACGCTGGGATTCGCACGGCAGGATGGATGTCTACGGGTGTATCTACTGTTGTTTCCATCTTAATGTCTTGTGTCATGCCCTACTACGGCTGTGTGATTCCACCAGGTTTGCTATTATGGGTGCCATCTTGTCCGTGACGCTTGTCCATCCTTGGGAAATGCCTACTGGACACTGATGTAGGGCTGAGCACATTTCACACATGCCTTTAGTATTACCCTATGGATGCTTTGCATCCTTACTGGGGACTAAGGCACGCCCTGTACCCGCAGCCCTCCCACGGGCGGACAACGGATTATCTGCCAAACAACACCGAGCCCCATTTTGCATACCCAGGATACCATGGCTGCAACCCCCCACGGTACGCATGACACATGCTTCATGTGTGCGGAACTGGGATATGGACGCACATGTATGGACACGGCAGTCTGGGGACCTCTGTTCATATGTCCTGCATGTCATGGGCAGGTATCATCAACCTTAAACACGCTGGTGGTGCATATGTCTAGCTGTGCCGTAGTCACGGTTTGTACTCTGATTGGCTGATCTCGATGGATAAAGGTCTTAACGCCTTAATTTTTGGAGTCCTACAATGGACACCGATGTGCATTTGTAAAGTGTAGAACGTGTTTGACTGTCCCCATCTGGCCAGTGGTATTGACTGCCGCTGTATGTTCCCCAGTCGTGGATGTCTGCTTGACTACCCATCGCTTGTATGACATGGCCTATCTATATCCACGCGCCAGTATGCGGAAATACAGCAAACCTTAAGGCCCTGCCCATCTTCATAAACGACATTATGGAACATATATCGGCAAAAACAGACACTGTCAAATACGATAGACTCCACACTGAAAGGATACTGAGCTCTCTCACCTACTAACATGGGTCATCGCCGGAGTACCGAATGCATGACATAGCCGCCCTTATACACTTCCTTCAGAGTCGGTTTAAAGCTTAAATAATCAATAAACCAGCTCATAGTTAGGTGGACAGTGCTCCAAGTCTTGATTATAACGTGACATATACATATCAGTGTTGCATGCCTTACTTCATGGAAACAATAATACGGCAACAATGTGTTAATATATATACAATATTGGTAAATACAATCAGTATCCGGACACATAGTTGATAATTGTTGTGAGTGCACCTTAGAATGTAGTGTGTTGATCAGGTTATTGTATATCAATGTGTATAATAGTAGCATTACGATAACAAAGCATGGAATTAATAAGTACTATTTAAGCATATATTTGACAATTATGAATGTAAACGTGTGGAGGAGACATCCGTAACCTTCCCTGGTTCCACTGGATCACACACGCACACGCAAACTCGCATGTCCGGTTAGGTTACGCACGCCGCATTACGCATATCCGTAGTCCGCTTATATATGTTTACAGTGTCTGTGTGGCTACGTGTTTTATGCTACTTGTGACTATTCCGTAACATATGTCTGATCCGTTGACGGACGGTGCAGAAAGCACTTACAGCTTTATATATGTAACAGTCTTTGCAGCATGGACGCTTTACGCATTACGCACATCTATATGTTCTATAGTCTTCCTCTTTTCCTCTCTCTTTCCTAACCCCTGCCTCTTTCCCTTATATTCATCTTACATTCCCCTTTACTACTGTATCCTTCTGAGCTTCAACTGTTATCCATATGGCAAATGCCTTATTGCATAACCTTTATGTACTAGATAAAATGCTTTGAAATTGACCAAACATTATGTATGATATTAAACTGTTTGAGTTCCTTAATGTATGTTGAATTTATTAACAAAATTGATTTATATTTCTATTTTTATTGTATGTCTTTATTAATAATATGTCTGTCTGTCATTATCATGTTATGTGTGGAGCTTTTCTCCCCGGGCCTCTACTGAAAATGGACATATATCCAGCTAGACTAGCCCGGTCAACAAATGTAAAATAAAATAAAATAAAAAAAAAAAAAATACAAATAGTCGTAATTCAAATGTGACTGCATTCACGTTTGACGGTTACTGTGACCAGTGCACGTTAGCTGTTCGTTGTCATTAATATGCATACCCATGGTACCCATGTACATTTACATATCCCCCCCCCCGCACACACGCACGTCACAGGCATCCATTCTCCTGCTGGGAAAGGTGCGGTACTGCATGTTGAACATTCCTAATTCCTCGCCATGGCCCAGGATGCATATGTCGTCACCGCAGGGCTGTTCAGATGACAGCTGCTTATATCCCATACGCATACAGGCCTTCGATTGTCAGGGTGTTGCTGTGGTGCTTTGGGTTTGGTCTTGGCCGCCCACTGTACGGGACTGCCCTGACCCTGTACGAATGTTAGATGAGTCACATGGGCACGCTTTGTCCGTGTCAATGGTACCATGTCACGCCCCCAATTATTCGTGAACCGTGCGCCGATTGGCCGGTGTACCCGTTGTAGATGTCGTTATACTAATTGCACACGGTCTGCTCGAAATAACCAATTTCCATTACTAACCCTCCGTATGTATGGCCTGTGTCGCAATATTACAAGGGTTTAACATTGCTTTCACTGAGCCACAGACATGTCCGTTGCTTTGTTTGGCCCGGTTCCGCTGTGCTACACACATTTAACATGGCGTAACAGGTTGAACAGCTCAGACACGAGGACATCGGGTTGTCCGTCGCTGTCTATTATTGAATGTCTCTGTGGAGTTTGTTTCACAAAGCGAGACAATGTCGGCATTGTTAACGGACATCACGCACAGTACGGCCGCACCGGCGCGGGTGACGTATGTCTGCCTTTGGCCGGCGAACAGGCATTATGCTGTGCCATTATGTCTGGGGATATATGGTTTCCTTACATAGATGATGTGCCATACTAGCAATGACCCTAGCAATGACCCGCCTGGGTGTGGGTACTGCTGTATTACCCACGGGAAGAGTGGCCTTAGGGTAAGTGGTGACCTAGGCAGAAGTTGCCACCGATACATCACCCGCTACCCTCCTGGTCTACCTACACCAAATAGAGTCTGGAAAGGTGCCCCGAGTAGAGCAACACCCTAGACGGCTACCTACTTGGCCTATGCCTAAGGCCGGCTATGTGTGTGGTCCCTTGGGCATCGGACTCGAACGTACACGCCTGCCGTGGGTATGTCCAGCATTACCCACATCCAGCCCCAAGGCAGTCAACACAGCATCCATGCATGGTGTCCCAGCTGTGTACTCCAGGAACTCTAACTCACACTTAGGACAGCTGTTTAATCTTAGCCTCACCTCAGGATACGCATCTGAGTAGTAGCACAGGGCGACTGTAGTCACACTCCACATAGATGGTGCCTCCACTGACCCTGGTTATTACCATACCATTAGTTTGACAAGCCTTATCTGCAAAGCCATGGAGATGGATCATAATGGGACACATAGATAAAGACATAGGGGACCCGCATACTTTGGATACAACCCAGTTTAGCTTGGTCAGAGTCAGATCATGCCCTTTACACGTGTTTCACTTTGTAGAATCAGTCACCAAGGCCATTGCTGAGGGTAAAGCAGTCCATACAGCCTACCTCAACCCGGCAGAGGCCTTCGACACAATACCCCCTCAGGTATAATTGATAAACCCGTCATCTTGAATGTAAATCCATACATCGCCATATGGGTTGCAAACGGGCTAAGTCACAGAACACACATGGCCATAGTTGCTGGTGCCATGTCATACTCACAGCCAGTCACAGGTGGTGTCCCATGGGGCTCAGTCCTGGGTCCACTATTTCCATCATCTACGTTTCCAATGTACACGCATACACAGGGGGGTTATGGTGACAATGTTTGCAGATGACTGCAAACCGGTGCCAAAGTCAGACACACATCTGACACAGATATCCTTCAGGAGTGCCTCACAGATGTGGGATAAGTGGTACCAGAGACATGTCCTACAGCTAAATGCCAGGAAATGCATAGGCATACCCTTCGGGAAGAACAAGGTTACCCCGAGCTACCATATAGGTGGCAATCCACTGAGCACAGAGGGGTTACCAGTGATTTGGGGACATGTGTTGTTGTTAACCGCTCGTAGACACACATGTTGCTAACATAGTTAGGTAGACCTTCCACATTGCCCACATCATCATGAAGGGATTCACATCTAGATCAGGGGAGGTCATTGTCCCCTTGTACTCATCGCCAATAGACCTATGATTGGGTACAATGCCCCGTTCAGAATGTATCTGACCCAACACCTGCAGCAGCTGGAAAGGCACCAACAGTTCTTCGACAAACAGATGCAGGGTCTCAGGTATATGTGTTATACTGACCGACTGAAAGAATTCCAGCTGTATACAGTTGCATACCACTTGCCCAGAGGTGACCCGTGCCTGGCATACACGGCTAAGTCGGACCCAGATCTGATGACTATGCTTCACGAAATAAGTTAGATCCTCAGAACCACAAGGGCAGCTGACGACACCTTGACACTGTCATTAATCGAACGTGTTGTTGGGACGGATTCATCACCCAGACACTCACTATGCTGTGGAACAACATCCCAGTACATGTGAGGGCAAGCACCTCGCTGGCCTTGTGTTAGTATTTACACATGGATGACTGAGTTGATTTATTTAAGTAACCTTCTAACTGAATATTTACATTAGCACATTGTGAATGTTTACACTTCTCTGGCCTATTTTACAGTAGTCATAATCATACGGTTTATGTGTATATATTATGGTTCATTTATATTACTAGGTGTCTGCAGTTCTGTTAATATATTGGCACAATCCGTAGGACATATATATGTATCTTACACAGTCAGACATTTGGAAAACATTTTATGTTGGTTCATGTTTCATATATGTACATATATTTCTATTTTCCGATGAAGACTGTACCTTCAAGCAATGTCTGATGTCCTCACTGTGTGGGATCTGTAACCCAAGTAAGGTTTGTTCGCTTGTCTGCCTTTAAGGCATGTAATTAGTACCTAGCACATGTAATGTACTGACCAATTAATGCTTGTAAATGTAGTAGGTTGGACTGCATTGTATGTAGTCTGAATAAGTCTGCTTATGAAGCAGACGGTGGGCTCCAATAGACTATGGTGACTGCTTTTAATTCTTGGTGTGCTCTGGTTGGTCACTGACGGTCCCTACAGTACCTCGCCTTTGCTTTAGACTTCATCAGCCGGTTGTCTGTGTTTGTTGTCTGGGGAATGTCAACTGTAGTCCCTATGTGTATGACTTGTGTAATGCCTTACTACGGCAGTGTAATTCCACCGGTTTGCAGTTATGGGTGCCATCTTAGTCATACGCTTGTCCATCCATGTGAATTGCCTACTATACACTGGTATAGGGCTGTACACATTTCACACCTGCATTTTGCATTCCCCGGAGTATGGTGTGCATTAATAGCGGAGAGTGACGATGTGTTACGACACGCCCCTCCCACGGGCGGACAAAGGATTGCCTGCAAAACAACACCGAGGCCAGATTCTACATACCCAGACTCCCTTGACTGCAACAGTGCACAGTACCCATTACACATCCTTCATGTGTGCTGGACTGTGATGTGGACGCAGCTGAATGGACCCGATACCCTGTGTATTTCTGTGCATGTGTGCTGCAGTTCATGGACAGCTATCATCAACATTGAACACGCTTGCATGCATATGTGTACCTGTGACGTGGTGACGACAATGAGGTCACGTGAGTAATGCAGGAAGCTAGCAGGCATTCTCTGAACAGAATTTTTGGGTCCTACAATGGACACCGATGTGCATATGTCAAGTTAAATGTTGCTGGACTGTGTCCACCTGCCCAGTGCTTTTCACTGCTGGTGTATGTTCCCCAATCGCGGATGTCTGTTTGACTACCCATTCCACATGGTGCTACATAACCAGCTGATTTAGTACTGTGAACAAATTACATACATCCAAAGATGCTGGTTAGCAACTGCTTCATATACACCTCAGACATCCCAATGGGACATATCCGCCACTATATTACCAATATAACACCACCGGAACATGTTGCTTACCTATGCATTCATTTAACCATGTTGTCTTCATAGGTGGGAATGCCATAGTTTACATATCCTACGTGACGCTGTGTGTGTGCCATTAGTATGTGTTCCACAGGTCGCACATCTGTTCCGCTGTACGGTAGCGGTGCTCCTCACTCTGTCGCTGGCAGATTGAGTGCTGTGTACGCCGGTGTTGGCACGACAGTCCGCTTTGTATGTGGAATGTCAACTGTAGTCCCTATGTGTATTTCCTGTGTTATGCCTTCCGCTGCTATGTCATTTCCCGGTTTGCAGTTGTGCGTGCCATCCTGCCCATACGGGTGTCCATCCATGACAATTGCCTACTGGACACTAGTATAGGGCTGTACACATTCCACACCTACATTTAGCATTCTCCGGAGTATGGTTTGCATTATTAGCGGAGAGTAAGGCAGGTGATACGCGACACATCCTCCCACGGGCGGAGAAAGGATTACCTGCGAAACAACACCGAGCACAGAGTCTACATACCCAGAATCCCTTGACTGCAACAATTGACAGTACCCATTACACATCCGCCATGTGTGCGGTAATGTGCTGTGGACGCAGTTCTATGGACCCGTACCCTGGGTATTCCTGTGCATCTGTGCTGCATGACATGGACAGCTATCAGCAACATTAAACACGCTATGTGCATATGTGTACCTGTGACTACAATGAGTTCCGTTAGTTGATTAAATAAGGCGGAAGAGCTGTCTTTAGACAAATTTTGGGTCCTACAATGGACACCACTGTGCATTTGTAAAGTGTAGAGCTTGTCGGACTGTGTCCTTGTGAGCACTGGGTTTCACTGATACTGTGTGTTCAGGAATCGCGGATGTCTGTTTGACCACCCATTCCACATGGTGCTACATAACCAGGTGATTTAGTACTGTGGACAAATGACATACATCCAATGATGCTGGTTAGCAAATGCTCCATATAAACCGCACACGTCCCAATGGGACATATCCGACACTGTATTTCCAATATAACACCACCGGAACATGTTGATTACCTATGCATTCATTTAACCATGTTGTCTTCATAGGTGGGAATGCCATAGTTTACATATCCTACTTGACGGTGTGTGTGTGCCATTAGTATGTGTTCCACAGGTCGCACATCTGTTCCGCTGTACGGTAGCGGTGCTCCTCAGTCTGTTGCTGGCAGATTGAGTGCTGTGTACGCCGGTGTTGGCACGACGGTCCTGCTTTGTATGTGGAATGTCAACTGTAGTCCCTATGTGTATTTCCTGTGTTATGCCTTACCACGGCTATGTCATGTACCCGGTTTGGCAGTTGTAGGTGCCATCCTGGCCATACGGGTGTCCATCCATGACAATTGCCTACTGGACACTAGTATAGGGCTGTACACATTCCACACCTACATTTAGCATTCTCCGGAGTATGGTTTGCATTATTAGCGGAGAGTAAGGCAGGTGCTACGACACATCCTCCCACGGGCGGAGAAAGGATTGCCTGCGAAACAACACCGAGCACAGCGTCTACATACCCAGAATCCCTTGACTGCAACAATTGACAGTACCCATTACACATCCGTCATGTGCGGAACTGTGATGTGGACGCAGTTCTATGGACCCGTACCCTGGGTATTTCTGTGCATCTGTGCTGCATTACATGGACAGCTATCAGCAACATTAAACACGCTTGCATATGTGTACCTGTGACGACAATGATTTCAGGTACGCATTGAAATAAGAAATTATTCGATTCTTTCCACAATTTTTGGGTCCTACGATGGACACCACTGTGCATATGTAAAGTGTAGAGCTTGTCGGACTGTGTCCTTGTGAGCAGTGGGTTTCACTGATGCTGTGTGTTCAGCAATCGTGTATGTGTGCTTGACTACCCATACTGTGTTGTGCTACAGGAACCATGTCTTCCGACACCAGAAACCAATGCTATACATCCAATGTTGCAGGTTAACAACCACTTTCATACCATACCCAGAGGTCACGATTGGGAGGTATTGCCACTTTATTATCGGAACAACACCCCAGACTGTGTACATCATGGGAACTTTAGGCCAGTCTTACCAGCCATTTCCAATTGTAATTGGCAGACACATGTCAATACATGTATGATAACACATATTGTCATGCAGAAGTTGATCTATGTTATTTGGACATTGGCTTCTGCTTTTGGCATCCGTTGCTGTGAGTGTTGCCAGTTACCATACACATTGCTTGCTCACAGGCAGACTACACAATACTGCGCAGTACTGTGGTCTCCTTTAAGGACCCTGAGCCAGTGGTCGATGGTACGGCAGCCACTGCATCAATCACATTTGCCATCTACCAGTACCTACAGGACTGCATGAGCCAGTCATTCACTTACCCAACTGTGGTTCACTGTACCAATGCCAAGCATCCAGTGTGGTGTACCCCAGCCATACACAAAATGTACAACACGAGGAGGTGGCTACTACAAGGTGGAGCAGACACCTTGTGAGGTGTGACACCCTTGGTCATCATATGTGTAGACTTACACACTGTCATGAAATAGTCCAGGGCACATTCCACAGATATACCTACATGGACCTGGCTAACAATCATACCACCTTCAGTTGCTATGCTGGACACCTGGGAGCTCAGTCCCACATATGCTCTGACTGGGTTCACATAGAGGTGGGGTTTACTCAACATACACACATTGCCAACATACAGGCTGACAAGTCCAGTGAGGACATCTCCACACCCTCCCCACACATGAGGTGATGTGTGTACCACAGGTTTGTGGTCACCAAATGTTCTGTGACACACAGGTGGGACATGCTCTCTCCAGGGTAGTGGACATAGCATCGATGAGACCAGCTGGTGACCCCGCTGTGTACTCCACTATCTCGGTTATGAATTGGACACACAGTTAGGACAGCTATTTCTTTGTAGCCTCACCTCAGGTAGGGTACCCAGGTTGTGTCACATGGCAACTGTAGTCCCACGACAGAAGGCCAATACCTCCACTGAGGCTGGTTATTCCTGTCCCATTACCCTGAGGAGACCTATCTGCAAAGACATGGGGAGGGATCATACTGTGGCTCGTACATGACTGCATAGGGGACATACTTACTTTGCCTCACACACGGTTTGTCTTGTTCAGGGCGGTTCATGCCTTTAAAGCATGGTTGACATTTTCAGGACAGTCGCCGAGGCCACTGATGGGGTGTTGCAGTCCATACAGCCTACCTCGACCTGGCAAAGCCCTTCATCACATTACCCCTCAGGTATCGCTGATAAACCCATTGGCTGGGATGTGAACACGCACATCACAGAATGTGTTGTAAACTGTCTATGTGACACAACCCACACGGTCATAGTTGCTGGCAGCATATCAGACCTACTGCCTGTCAGAAGTGGTGTCCCATGGGGCCCTTCCATGTGTGCACTCCTGTCATACACCTACATCTTCACGGTACAGGCACACACAGGGTGCTATGGGCAACAGTGTTTGTAGATGACTGCAACACAGGTGCCATAGTGGGACAGACATCTGACACAGATATCCTTCAAGGCGCCTCCCAGATATGCATATCTGCTGTCAGGGACATGTCCCACAGCTAAATGCAACGCCATGCAACATCATACCTGTGGAGAAGTACTAGGTCACCCCTGTCCAGCATATAGGTGGCTGTCCACTCAGCACAGGGGTGATTACCAGGAATCAGGGGACAGTGTTGGATGGTCACCATTCATTCCACACACACGGTGCTATCGTGGTTGTGTGGGTCTTCTACATTGCCCACCTGTTGGTGCAGGGATTCACATCTACATCAGGCTAGGTCATTGTTCCCTTGTACCCATTACGTGTTACACCTATGATCTACTACATTGCCCCATTCAGACTGTATCTGACCATACACCTACAGCAGCTGTGAAGCCCACATAGGTTGATCGTTGTACAGATGCAGGATGACACCATTTTGTGTAATGCTGCCCCACATGTAGGACCCCTGCCACATCACGCCACATACCTGCTGTTTGTTGTTGGCCTGTGCCTGACATACAAGGCCATGTCAACCCATATGTCATGTGTATGCTTCACCTACTGTATCCGCATCCCTCAGAATCACTAGGGCAGGTGACATTTACCTTGTCACGGTCATTCATGGATGTGTTTGGGTGACACATATATCACCCAGACAATCATTATGCTGTGGATCTACATCACAGTACATGTGAGACAGACATCCTTCCTAGCCTTGTTCGCAGCTATGTTGTCCATTGGATGGAGGATTGCAGGTATAGGCCAGGGATTACATCATTATCACTGCTTGACGGAGATACAGCAATATCATGGGTATTTCATCTGAAGCACAGAAGGTTGGCAAAGTCATCCTAACTATGGTGTAGTATTATGGCTGGGCCTGGGACGATGGCCTACCCTGTACCTATGGACGTGTGAACCTATATTCATAGTTTGTCACATGTACAATTGTCTATCCACTATAGTCTTTCGCCACTGTATATTTCTGTGGCACATGATTGTCCTCTGTATTACATGCAGGTATGCTGTGTACATTGCACATACGCCACAGTTGATGACAGTGTATCTGTGTCCCTAACACTGTGATACTGAGGACTACCACACATCCTTCACAGCATTCCATGCATATGTCCATTCTATTCTTCTTTGGCCTATGGGGGTTGTTAAGGCAAACATTACTCAAGTCCCTGTTTGTGCATGCTTCATGTTGGTGTTTGACCAGGCTCCGCTGCAGTCATGTGTTGGACAGTAGTGTGTCTGTGTGTTTGCCATGTGTTTTTATTGCCAGTACATCTGTGGGAGGTGTAGTTGGCACATGTTCCTCTTTGCAGGGACACCCATCCTGGTGTTTGTGTCATGCATCTGCACTTGGCACGTGCCATATGTCCTGTACTATTCCCACAGTCGTGTATGCCTTCATGCACTACTACTGCATGTTACTGGCTGTGTGTATGTGGTACACATGGACATTGTGATGTTTGTCTTGACCTATTCCAATGCTAGAACGTAAACATCTGTCAATTAAGTCTTTTAAATCAAACTGTAACACTCATTCGTATTTTCAACATGACACTCATTAACACAGGAAGCTGGGATTAATAACATTTTATTACTGTGCAGCAGGAGGCAAAGGAGTATGCAGTCAAAGTTTAGACATTTGTTCAACTCTATACATGTTACATCTGTATGAGCATTCTGTATACTATCATCTTTTGCACACATTAATGATGTTGTCAGTCACAAGGCATTTACATTGCTAGAGTACAGAACATTGTATTCCTACAACAGTGCTCAGGTAATGCTTATTACATGTTTTCCCATGAGGATAGCCCAACCTTGCGAGACACATATTCAGTTAGACTGTACTTTGGTAAGTTCTGCTCTGACACGGTTCCAACACTGTTCATATTCAGTCCTCACTCCGTGTCATACTAGGTTCCTGTGTCTCTGCTGAGCAGCTGTACTCTGTGTTACAGCTCACAAGCCTATCCTCCTCAGTAGAAGGATGACAGATATACCTGTACATACATGTATTATTCTGTAACCGAGCAGATGACTAATGCTGACTGA
Source organism: Protopterus annectens (assembly GCF_019279795.1). Taxonomy (NCBI): domain Eukaryota; kingdom Metazoa; phylum Chordata; order Ceratodontiformes; family Protopteridae; genus Protopterus; species Protopterus annectens. The sequence goes on along the minus strand of NC_056733.1, from coordinate 709,468,222 downwards.
CATACACCTGCTGCACTGGTTACTGCTAGGGTTCAATCACACTGCAGCTACACTACAAGCAATTACATGCATGAGAAGCTGTACTGCTATATTGTCAGGTAGAATAATATGCATTATACACTATTAGCTTCTAAAGTTGCACGTCATATTATGTTTAAATATGCATTTTGCTAACATTCTCCCTCCTTTGATTGCTTCTACTCTATCCAGAGACATATACAACATTATTTCATTCCCTGGCGTCTTCCTCTGTGGAACGCTTAACTAGGCAGGTAATTTGATGTAGATTGCAAGTAGGATTGCATTTGCTATTGTCAAATACCAGTACAGGTATTGTTCCATAGTCTCGGTACAGGTATGTTGCCAGAGTCCCTGACTAATACTTACATGCACAGTATCCCGCACTAGACACATGCTCCCAATATGAGCAGAACAACACAAATGGCATTCATGATATTCAGTATGACTGACCCCATCCACCCAATGGTTTGTGGAAATGGTTCGCAGTGGGTTTGGGCCTGTTTCCGCCATGGATGACACCTGCTATATTACCTGTAGGTGGGCGTTGCTTTTGGTCTCTTCATGTGGTAGTTGGACACAGCGATCTTCTTCAGTAAGCGCCAGCACGCAATTCTCAGCGCCACGGTGCAGTCGTGCACTATTACATTTTGTGACACAACAGTTCTCATTGCATCCAGTTCATCAGTCACATGTTCAGGAGCCGGAAGTCACATTCATCCTTCCTCCGACAGTTTTTGATAACTTCCTCTGTTCCCTGATTGCTTTCACTACTCCAGAAGCTGGGGATGTTCCAGCCCAGGTTGTGACGCTGTCACTGAAGTCCATATGAATCGGTATTCCTTTATCTCTTGCAGAGGACTGACATGTCAGAACAGCTTCCATTTCACCCACTGGATTAGTAGGTTTCCGGACTGTGTTCCCAGTTATACCAGCTATATGTGTTATAGTTCGCTTCGCACCCACAGGCAATTGTACAGTATGTCATGTGACTGGAGCCAGATAACCCAAATAACAACTGCCGGACCAATTCCCAGGTAACCATTGCTATGCTTATTTCCCACAAACAACATAACTATATTCTACTTTATTACTGATGCGGGTTACCTCTGCATGTAACAAATTCCTGTCTCTAACAGAGTACTGTTTATACAATTCAGGATGTTTCTGCACATCCTTCAACATTGTTCTCATGATGTTTCAATACAAATTAGGAATGGTGCTACAAGTAGTACTGTGATCTTTGGCTGTTATATGACATTCGTAAGACACAGTTATGTTACAAATACTCCCACCAACTGCAACTGTACCATGTTTATGATAACATACAATTCCTTTTTGTGTAACAGGTAAGTACATTGCCACGTTGTCCTGTGATCTCACAGAACCTGTATCAAAGTGTAGATATTCACAAGTCTCAATCTATCCCCAAGGGGACCACATGCATCGGAAGTCCTCCATATGATGTAGGTATGGCAGTACAAACACAGCAATTTAAAGTGTTCCTGGTCTCTATATGCACACGCATCATGCCTAGGTATCTGTTGAGGTGTGGAAGACACTCTGTGGCCAGTTCATCACGTATCAGTATTTGTATCCGTGTAGTTATATGCAGGTGAGGTCCCGGAAATTGTAACGTAAACACAAACATGGTTAATAGGTGTATAATCATTAGGACAGCAAACATAAATGTCTTTGGGGTTGCTTTGTATTGTTATACAGTCTTCGCCGGGTGATTCGCGCTCTTTGGTATATCAGCTACAAGATGTCAATCAGACTTGATATCCTTTACCAGTTTGAGAAATGTGAGGTGGACCCAGGACGACCTCTCTGCAAACTTTACTGCGGTAGGCGTTGCCAACGGTACCCGTACAGACATTCGCACTGTCCACTTGGCAATAATGTTCTTTGGATAACAGTGACATACACACAGGATACTGGTGTCAGCTATGCTTCCGCCTTCGCTTGCTCTTATCTGTAACAGACTTTAACTGAGGAACAGTGTTACTAGTTAACAATCCTCTCATGTCACCTACTACTGAGTCATCGACCTCCGGCTCTGCAGGCATGACAGCTTTCCACTCTGGCACATGATATGCCATTCCACATACTACTTCAAGTGGGTGCAGCACTTTACATTTGGAACTGTTGTCATGCTCAGCAATGCTAGAGGTAGACAGCTCATGTAACTCGCCTGGATGTCACCCACCCAACTTCTCTACTTTTTTCTCGATCCCATTCTGGCGGCAGCAGTCGTGTTGAGTGAGGGTTGTACATGGAATGGACATTGATGGTAATGCGGAGTAAACGCCCAGGTAGCGTGATTGTCTGGTTAACTACATGTGTTCTATTGTCACTGTAGCTTCTTTACAGCATGCCAGATCTAGGGATACTTAATTTTACTGGCACCTTTGCCACTGCTGCTGCATCCGGATTACTGGTTGGGAATGCTTCTACCCATTTTGATTATCTATATGTGTAATCGCTAAACAGTCTTTGTTCCCTTCACATTTATGCAGATGTATGAATTCCATACAAATAGCACGGAACGGTTAGGGTGGTGTAGGTAAACTCACTCCCTTCGGTTTAAATACTCCCTGTGCATGATATCTACGGCAAACGTGACACGCTGCTCATGAGGTTTGTATGTGGTTCGTAATTCCGTATGTTAGGTATTCTGTTAACCAAATGTACCATCCCCCCTGTTGAGACATGTCTGTACCCATGGCTCCACAAAGCCGCATATCTGAATATATTAGACGTTAATATTGGCTTTCTCACTGTGGATATGTGCAGTCCGTGTTCAAGGATTGCTCCTCGCAATAACCACGTCGGCTTTTCTGCTTTCGTAGTTGCTGTTTGCATTGTTTGTACAGTTTCTACATCTAAACAGTCTGAGGTTTGTCATTCCTCATTCACACAGACACTTTCCAACTGTGACGCTGCTTGTTTTGCAGGTGCATGAGCTCATGCCTCAACTTTCCTACTGTTATCCTGTTGCATTCTATGCCCTGCACATTTACAATTACCTACTTCAGTGGGTAACTGCATGTAGTGTAATGCATTCAGGTTCGTATGCGCATGATTAATCGGTTTACCGGTGGATGTTATCATTCCCCTATTCTTCCACTGCTGCTCATAAACATGCACTGCACAGACAACAGAATGACTATCGGGACATATGTCCACACATCATTTTTCCGCTACAGTACAAGCACGTGTTAAAGCTATCTATTCTGCTGCTTGAGCAGACACGTTATGCTGCAGGGTTTGGCCGCCTACAATGTCATTATCAATAACTACTGCATAAACTACTTCATTCGCTCCTGTAGGACTCTGTCTACATGATCCGTACACATTAACTGTCACCTCTGCATCATCTAAGGGTATATCAGTGTTATCATGTCTGTGTGTAGTTATTTAAGCCATTTCATATAGGCTACTGTGTGATGTGCCATACACAGGTGTCAGACGCGACGCTGATAGGTTTCATGTTGTACAACGCTCAATCACCATGTGAGGTTGACTCAGTGGTATGGTCAGACATGACACATGTGTAGCACGAGTCAGGAATTCTATCTTCTCTTGCAGCAGATTGATCGCAACTGCATGACACATTCTCACAGTGAGAGGGTGGTCTAGTAACATTACGGCCGGGCCTGTACTGCCATGGGTGCTACAACAACTGCCTGTACACAATGTGGCAGTGACCATGCCACAGTGTCCAACTGCAATGAGTAGTCATCTATTTGGCGTTGCTTACTTCCCTGCTGTTGCATCAAGACTGACGCCATATATCTCCGCTTACAATCTACGGTCTGACAACATGTGTTATGATTATTCACGAGACCTACTACAGCTGTTAAGGCTATCAATCGCTCTAGTCTGCATAACGCTGTTTCTGCTACTGTAATCCAGTGTACTATGTGTTGTGCTGCCATAGGTGTATTAAAGGTTAAGGCAAACAATACAGCGGATTCCACAGCATTGTTTGGTATCCAGATTTAACATGTGTTAGTCGGCCCAGACACGACATCATTCCCTTCTTGTTAGTTGGCTTGGGTGCTTATTATATTGCTACCTTCCTATCGACATGTGATGTTCTACCCTACTTGGATACCAGATATGCCATGTAATTGACCTGTATTCTCTGTATTTGCAATTTATGCTTGCTTACTTTATGTCCCTGTTCTGCTGATTATCTCAATAATGCTATTGTATCTTCCATACATTGCTGCTGGGTAGGGGCCGCAAGCAGAATATCATCCAATTAAAGTGGAGCTTGACTGGCCCCGGTGGAGTTGACACCGAATGTAGCTAGCCATCCCCTGTGAGAATATCGCTGTACTTTCACAGTAGCCCCGCGATAGCCGGGTATGGCTGTATCTGTCACCCTGACTGTACAAGCAAAGCAATACGAACTATGTGGATGTATAGGTATTGCAAAGTAAGCATAGCTTATATGTACCACGGTAAGATACTTCTGTGGCATGTTCATAGCATTGAATATAGTGTGTGGGTCTGGCACCAACGCTACCCTAAGTATTCTTACATTATTTACAGCTTATACATACTGTACCATCCGCCATTCCCTTTGGTTTCCGATCAGGAGATACAGGGTATTGCATGGTGAATAGCGGTTACTTTGTGGATGGGGAATTCTCTGACTTTGCAGATATCTTCTGGTGTCCACGGTCTATACGCCACGGGGTTGGGTCCTGGCCTTCCTGTCCTGCATGATGGTTCGGTACTTCAATTAATTGACAGATATCCTCACTCTGTTTTAGTACTGTGTTCTTACCGGGTGTCCCTAGGTATGTTACGTGTTCGGGATGTGGTTTCAATAGCTTCTATTACATTTGTTCGTTGTGCTACCTCTGTTGCCACAGGATAACGTGGGGACTAGCCTGCCCTCCCGCTTAATATCCTGCATGTGGTATCTGAGGTGGTAGGGTGTTGTGGGGGCGGTCGGTACTACTGTATTATGATCTTCTCTGTGTAACGTATGATGCTTAGCCATTTGTAGTGTTCTATTCCCTTCGTACACTACCTCAGTCCACCGATGTGCATGACGGATACCCAATTGTCGCTGTTTTGTCGCCTGCACATCTTAGGGCTGCCACCTTTACAATGCACAATGTGGGACATTAGTGTTCGAACGGTAATTTGCCGGGAAAATGCATACCCACGGCCAGTACATAGGACAGGTATTCACCCTTTGCCAGGAGAGCGACCAATTGTTGTAGCATTTCAGTTGCTTATTCTGTTTATTATTATATTTTGCTGTTCCACATACAAATTTACTGTTTTACGCTACCATCTTGATATATATCTGGGAAATGTTTGTCCTGAGATATCAGGACATTTGACATTTGTTCGGTTTATTTACAGGACACGACTGGCCAGAGAGGGCATATCCCTCTCAGGGTGGAACAGGTGTTTACCTTGGAACATATGCATCAAATTTTCAGGGATTACAATGTTTCAGTAACGATATGTTGCCTAATATACCATCAATGTCATATTTATTACCCCATTTTGCTGCGTAACTCACAATTATGTGCTCTCTGCGATTGCATATTCTTCACGCCACCCGTCAAACGCTGGATCACATGATCTGTTGCTTCGATAATCTCCCATATCCTCTACACGACTGCTACGCACCTTCTGTCATAACACGTGTGTCTCCTTCCCTGTATCCACTGTAGTGTCTACAATCACTATTTACTCTGCTGTGTGTTCCCTGACCTATGTTCAGATTTAACAGTATGTGGGTAGGTCTTCGACCCGATATCACTACTGTTAACAGAAACACAATGTAGTCTGGTCCCTGATCTACAATAGACACAAAAGGCAGACACTCCTTACCTGGGCCTCCTGTTTAAGGCTGCACGCTTTCTTCTTGGGATCCAGTTTTCCGCTTTTCAGCCACAGATCAGACAGTAAACAGCCTCTTTACACACAACAATTCAGTCGGAGGTCTTTTCATTCAAGAAGAACCATTTATGCATATTCTCCAGCGCATATGTCTAACCAGCCATGCACTCTGACCTGTAGCTTACCAAGGGAATTCGATTACAAGGATCACGATGTGAAATAAGTTGTTACAACCAGACTGTAGTTATCAGTAGGCTTTTCTAAGTGACAGCCGATAACACAGGAGGCTCGGGTTCGAAAGTTTTAGTAGTGTACACAGGCAGGCTAAATAATGTACAGTCCAAGTATGAGAGTTTTGTCTGACTCTATACAGTAAGCAGTTTCTTTATATAGTGTTTACAATCAGCTTTTGCCCACCTTACTGACGTGGTCGGTCACAGGGCATTTCCATCACTATGGTCCGCAATAGTCTATACATACGTGGGTGCTGGGCTCGTGCTTTTAAATTGTTTTCTCATGGGAATAACACAGCCTTGCAAGGCACCTTGTACATTACAGTATCCTTTTGTGATTGTAGCTGTTTCAAGGACCCTAGACTGTTACGATACAGTGGACAGTTAATTTCTTAATACGCTGCTTTGTCTCTCTGGTAGGAGTTGTACTGCTATCTTCCATTGAGCTCACAAGGCCATCCTCCTCTGGGGAAGGAGTGCTGTTATGCATGTACATACATTTATTGTTCTGTAACCCAGCAAATAATTAATGATGACAGACATGAGCCTGCTGTCCTGCTTACTGCCAGGTTCAGAATTCCATCACAGTACAGCTTAGCTTCACCAATTACATGCAGGCTTAGTTCTACTGCCATATTGTACGGTACAATTCAATACATTATATAGTATTTAGAGTGTAAACTGGAACTTCATATGTGTTTCTATATATTTTACTTAACAACATCCATCCAGCCATATGCATGTTGTTCCGCCCTTTACCTTGACCGTGTGTATTTGTCCGTCCAGCCACGCTTAATCTCCACATGTGATGTCCCAGTTTCCCTTCTTTGCCTGTAGCACCCTGTTAGGACGCCCTGTGTGGTAGGCACCTGTTCCGCTATATGTGATCGACTTCACTGCAAAGATAATCATCGATGCGGTGGTCCAACGACCGACTTGTCCACATGTGTACACTTATGTGCACCGTGTCGTATGCAAACCTAGATGGTTTGGACGGGTACATACTACATGCCGGATGTACACATTCTGCTGACACATTCACATGCAGCCATTTACATATCTGTACCTGCGGTGGGTTGGTGACATGTGGGTACGATTTGCCCGCTGTGGCATTGCCTAACACAAACTTCTTACCACAGTTCAGGTATGCACATTGTGTGTGGTTGTATAGCTGCACACGGATGCTAGCAGGTTTGGGTGCAGGGGTATACATGGGTGTGACTGACATGTACAATGAGGCTATTGTGTAGTACATCCGAATGCATGGGTTCTGCTTCTGGATATTACACTTCATCATACACCATCCAGTGTATGCAACAGAGACGTTGCTGGGTCTGGGATATGTTGCTATGCACATGTTTGCCTGTGTTTGAGGTATCTTGCTTCCTTACTGTTGTTATGTCAGCACAGCTACCCGGCTATGTACTGTCACTACTGCTTGTGACCATTATGGTTGGCACCTTTTCCAATGCCCATAGTGGGGCATGTTATGTGGACACTTCGGATTTGCAGGACTACACATACCCAGGGCTAGTGCAGTTGACAGAACTTCACTTGTTTACCATACTATGATCTTATTCTGTAAGCGCTTGCGTGCCTTATTTATTTGCTTATGCCATGTCTGTGTTCCATATCGTAATGTATATGTTTTATGCTACTATTTACATGTATATTGCGGAATTTATGGCAGGGGATCGGAGGTCATTTTCCATTTTACGATTGTTGCAGGGACACGACTGTCCAATCAGGGACTGTCCATGGCACATTGGGACAGCAGGTAACCCTGGTGACCATGCCCATGTCGCTGCTGGGGTTTCCACCTTTTCCATTTTTCCGATCTGGGATATTTCCGGACTCACATCTGACTTTACAGGCCGACACATACAAACGGTCACTATATAGCATAGAAATTCACTTGTTTGCCTAAATAATATGCTTATTATTGTGGCAATTTCCTTGCTTATTCTGTTTATTGTGTCATTTAGGTATTTCTGTTACAGAAATAACCAATTCATGCTACCATTACATTACATACGGGATATCATTGTGTCCTACAATCATAGCACATCAGCCATTTCTACGCTTTTTCGGGACACAACTGTCCATGGAGAGACTGCCCCAACCAAAGTGGGACAGGTGGTGACCTTAGTCGCTGCTCCTATGTCGGTGCGGCGCGCTGACATGCGGCTGTACACCTTCTCTGAGTGTAAACACTGACAGTGCATTGCGGGACGAAGGCGGTCTTATGCGTATCCTTTGCTCCTTGGACGGGTACACTTATGCCTTCGTGGCTTCTATTTGCTTCTCCGTTAATTTGGGACGGGGACTATGTTGCATACTGTACGTGCGTTTCATTCTGCACAGGACCTGGCTGCTGCCATTACTATTGTGGGCGGACCGTGGCTGTCAGCACATTAGGTTGCTCACCTCATGCCGGCTTAGACACGCCCAGACGATCCTACCTGGGCTCGCTCACGTACACTACGCACGTGTCTGTGATTCCGGTGCACTCTCATTAATATGTATATGGCGCTACTGCACCGGATATTCCATGCACCGCCGGCGCAGGCCTTACGCCGGCCTTGCGCCGAGCTTCATGAATCCCGGGGACTATCTTTATTGCAATTCTAATTTCTTATTATGTAACTTGTCTTGTAAACCTTTAATTTCTTCTTCTAGTCTGGACCTTTTTAAGCAGAGTCCAGTTGTTTTAATTAAAATAGAATGAAATTTTACATTAAGCTCTTTAATATTTTCAAGACTATCTTTATTACAATTCTAAATTCTCATTATGCAACTTGCATTTTAAACGTTTATTTTCTTCTTCTCATTTTTTAATTTTAATTTTACAATTTTTAATATTTTTGTAAGAGATGCACCTTTAAATAATCCCATAGTTTAATATAACTTATAGAAGTATTATTAAAGGACTTCATGCATTTCTTAAATTCTTTAATTAATCATTCCTTAATGACTAACTGAATAGTCTGGGATTTTGTTGATTAAGGGAAAGGTCCTACTTTTAATTGAAAGCTGAAAACATATAACATTGTGGTTCAATAAATCACATGGCATCACCAAAACTTTATCTGAATCTGTTTGTAATTCATTTGATGTGTACACTATAGCTCTCCTTGTCTGTGTTCCAAAAGCATAAATACTTAAGCAGCAGCAGTTATCCTAGGCTCTTTTAGTGCATTTATATTTCTTTTATCCAAAACACAATTATAATTCCCATCCAGTATTAGTTACCTTTCATTTTATTGAATACTTCATAATTCACCTTAACAACCTTTGATCCATCTCCTGGAAACCAATACCTGTTAGCAACAGTACAAATCATTTCATATAATTCTAATACAACCAGTGGCAATATCCCTGTCTCCTCTTAAAATATAAAGTGAACTTTTGGTATAACTATAGATTTTTCCATAATATATACATTCATCTTCTCTTTTCTTTGAAGGGAGAAACCTCCAAGCCAGAATAGTCTTGCTTAATATCCTTGCTTAAAAGATGTGTTTCTTGCAGCAAAACTATGTCATCTTCATTTAGTTTAATAAACCTAAACAATTAGCACTCCCTTTATGTAGTTGGATGTCATAAAACTGCAATGTAACACAATTCATGAATTCCCCATAATAGTCAATGGCACGCATGCTACACCACAACCATGGCACAAGGGTTGCTAAGGGTCTGTGACAGTGTTCTGCGCAGTAACTAGGAATTAGTAGTCAATGCCATGCAAATGAGTCAAGTAATACTGAATCGCAAACTCCCCGCCAGCGTAAGGATGTACCATACAGCGTAGCGGTACAACACCAAGGTGTGGCCTGGAGGTAAACATGAAATCAAGAGAAGGGTGCACCACCGTAGCTGTAAGCACATTGGAGCATTGCTAATCCAGGTTTCCCATTGCCTAAGCAAAGCTGCAGGATAGGGGTGTGGAAGTAGCCATAGCTTTGCTTAGCTGAGAGCACACAAGGTAACCGAAAGTGCATGTGAACGTGGATGAAAACGCGCTCGAAACCCGGTAAATGGCTGTGCGCAGTGTGCACCATAGCTGAAACAGGAAGGATACAGGAAGACAATAAGGAAATGCTGCAGCATGGTAATTGGAGTACAAATGAGTAGTTAACACCTAGGAACTCACAGTGGGCAACTGACAACAGCTAACAAGGTTGCTAGCAGCTACCTGCAGAACAGGAAAGGGGAGGTGCCGTACAGCAAAGAAAAGAGATCTGTCACAGCAGAACAAAGCTAACTTGCAGTAGATCAGCTACATAACACATTTCGCAACACAATCCTAGATTGTGAAAGTACAAAACAAGAAAGCAGGCAGCTGAATGCATGCCTGACAATGGGAGGGGAATTGGATTGAAAAGTGAGGTAAAGGGCAATAGATGAATAATGGCAGCCAAGCGTAAGTCAACACCAAAGGCCCCACAATAGCAGTACCTGCTGTAAAACCCCATAATTAAGATACCCTGCAGCTGGAATTGCACATACACACCAAATTACACCAGCATCATCCATTGCACAATAGTATAAGGTGTGAAAGCCCCACACACACACTTGTATATTCCCAGACACTGCACCATTGGTGCATACAGACAGGGAACTTTTAATATGTACATGTTAGGGGCTGCCATAGCTTTGATTCACCAGCATGTGTTGGAGACTGACGGTGGTGTGGAGGATGATGCTGACAATCGTCTCAGGCACCGGAGGAGGAGAAGAGTGTTCAGACCCAGGGTAACCTACCAGGGGCTACATGATCTGGAGATAGTAGAGCGTTACAAGGTGGACAGGGACACCATACAGCAACTTGTTGAGCTGTGCTGGCCATGCCTCAGAGCCAGAAATAACAGAGGGGAACCCATCCCAGTGAACACGAAGGTATGTGTAAGCTTGAGAATACTAGACACAGGTACCTTTCAAAGGCCAGCTGGGGATATCATGGGGATCTCACAGGCATCAGCATCCAGAGTACTCCACCAGTTCCTGGATGCAATGTTACCACATGCCAATGAGCACATATACTTCCCCTGAATGGAGGAGGAGTTGGCCAGCAATATGCATCACTTCCACCATGTGGCAGACTATCCGGAGGTACTGGGTGCAATAGACTGCATGCACATACACATCAAGACACCATCCGGTGAGCAGGGTAGGAGCTACAAAAACCACAAGGGATACCACTCCATCAACTGCCAGATCATGTGCAATGCCCAGGGCATTATCATGGATGTGTGTGCTGGCAGCCCTGGAAGCTATCATGACTCCCACATCTGGCATGCCTCACAGCTGTATCAGGTATTTGCCAAGGGGGACATCCCATAAGGCCACCTGGTGGGGGATGCTGGCTATGCACTGGAACCGTGGATGATGACTCCCATCAGAAATGCACACACAGACACGCAAGAACGCCATAATGAGGCATGTGCAGAAACCAGAATCATCATAGAGCGCATGTTTGGGATGCTGAAATCACAGTTCCGTTGCTTGGACATATCTGGTGAAGCCTTGCAGTACTCTCCAGGCACGTGCGCCCACATCTTCATAGTATGTGCCATGCTACAAAATATAATCCTGCGGAAACAACTGCAGCAAGGACAGAATGGTGAAGGCCCTCACAGCCCACCACTATTGCCAAGGGCCCCACAGGCACAGAGGGACTCAGACCACGAACGCCCTGTGCCAGCCCCAGTAGGCAGACAGAGGCGTGCCCAGTATGCCCATGCCTTGGCAAAGAGGGAACGTATAGCACACGCACTGACAGTGTAGGCACTCATGGACTGACACCCTTCTCCACCTGCACACACAGCAAACATGGATGGCACACACACACGACCACCTGTAAATTGTCATGCATAGGTGGTCTAATGTGTGCATCCTACATAGGTAGCCCTCAACTATTGTACACACAACTGCCATTGGCACAAGGTAAGTCAATACCTGAACAGTAAATTAAGCTATCAGCATGTGTCCATACTGTATGTATAGGTTCATAGATACATAGGTAGGTACATGACTAACTGCCCGAGGCCACTCATAAGCATAGCCAAAAAGTGTCTGCTGTCGCCACCTCATTGAATAACTAACTGTCCCTCTGTGGAGCAAAGTCAATTGCGGGATCCCTGGGGTGTATCCACTGTTCCCCACCCACTCTGCAAGGATTCCCTGGAGTGTTAGTGAGGGGTTTCATATAATGTAATCAAGGATGTAGTTCCAAATAATGGGGAGTACCCATGACAGGAATCTTCTCAGATGATTTACATGTTACATAGTATACCTTAACCACAGCTTGCATATATAGGTAGTATTCACAGAATAATAAACATTTGGAGCACACAACCGCTCAAATGTGCGTTAATCACCCTTGCACTACCAGTGCCTGCTCTGAGAAGTAAAATTACCACTGCAAGGATTAGAACACACAACCATGTACACAATCTTCACAATAACCTACCACTAAGCTACCTGAGATGAACCAATGGCAGTTGTGTATACTGACAGGTTAAAACACAGAAGGTAGGAATGTGTGGAAATAGGACAAACCAGCATGTACCCAATGAAAGGTGTATGCTATACATATATATATATATATATATATATATATATATATATATATATATAGAGAGAGAGAGAGAGAGATATGTCGATATATGGGGATATACATAAATATGTAAATATATAGATAGGTTAACAACATCTACATAACCATGGAAGTACATATAAATGGGATACCTACCACATACCGACTGCTTGACATACCGACACGCGTAATCACGAGGCTTAAAGTCCGAAAGACCACAGTACCGAAACACCAGAAGCATGAGGTTTAAAATCCCGATGTTAAGGGATATTTAGTCAGTGCTTCTGGTGTTGCGGTTCAGGTAGATTACTGTGTGTAAGTGTGTTTCTGAGGTCTGTAGTGTGTGTAAGTGTGTGTTCTGAGTGTGGTGTGTGTTCCTGGGTGACTGTAATATGTGGGTGTGGGTTTGCTTTGTGCGTCTGTTTGTGCGATCTAGGAGGTAGAATATTAAAGTAGGGGGGTGTGGGGGGCACAGACACCCACATGGGGGGGTGTAGGGGGGCTTGCCCACCTGCTCATCCATAGTGTAGGATGGTTTGTTTGGATGTGGTCGGTAGCAGTGTATCTCTGTGTGCGTGTGTGTGTTCCATGTTTGTGTTACTTTTGCAAATTACTGTCGCTGTCAGTAATGTGGGGTATGGGATTCTGGGCCCGGTACTGTGGGCGTTGGAATTGTGTGGTTTCGGGATTCCATGGGTATCCAGTATACAGCGGTTGAAGTGTTCATATATGAGTATAACATGGACCATAGCAATCATACATTCTGCCACGACCAAACTTTATGAACAAAGGATATGGAGAGTATATCCCTATACACTATTACAAATATGTGCTATGGACATGAGCCTATGATAGGGTTACCACCTGTCCACTTGCGAAACTGTTAAATCCCTGGCCAACCAACTAGCTCCTTACACCACATGCTTTAACACAACCATGATCAATAACTCTCTCCTATTTCATTTTCAACCAGTTCCCACATCCCTTGTCTGTAAATTTATCCACCAGCTTAAACCCACTGCACTCTCTGCAGATCAACTACCTGCAGAATACCTGCAAAAATCAGCTAAAGAAATTGCTTACCCCATATCCATCCTCATAAATAGAACAATAACTGAAGGATACATCCCATCCATCTGGAAAGTCTCCCACATTATCCTCCTGCACAAAGGCGGTACTTCCAAGGACCTTTCCAACTGCAGGCCCATAGCCATATTATCCCCTGTTGCAAAGATAATGGAGAAATGCATTCACAGGCAACTTTTAACCCATCTACTTGATAAAAATCTACTAACCAACTGTCAACATGGTTTTAGACCATTTCATAGCACCACCTCTGCTCTTTTATCCTTTTCTGACCATATTAATAGAAATCATAATAATGACATCCTATCCTCAGCCCTCTTTATTGATCTGTCAAAAGCTTTCGACATGGTCAACCATCACCTCCTCATAAACACTCTTAGAAACCTGTCATTGGATGATCTTGTTATTCAGTGGTTCCAGTCCTGCTTAAATAATAGAAAACAAGCTGTACTATGGGCAAAAACCTTAACTTCCCACCTTCCAGTTACCCTAGGAGTCCCACAAGGATCCACACTGGGACCTTTATTTTCTCCATCTTTACTAATGACCTCCACTCTGTTATCTCACAAGCCACCTGCATCCAATACGCAGATGACTCCACACTTATATGCTCTGCCTCTTCCCCATCAGAACTTCAATCCCTAACCCAAAAGACCTTTAATACAGTTGAAAATTGGCTCCTGCATAGATATCTTATCTTAAACCCCCCCAAAAAATGCTACTATTCACACCCACTCATAGAACCTCCCCACTTAACTTTACCGTAACCTCTAGTAAGGGAACCATTATATCTCCTGATACTATCACTAAACTACTCGGGGTTCTAATTGATAATAACCTCTCTTATGAGCCTCACATCAGTAACACTATAAAAACAGTTAATAAGAAATTAGGTTCCCTTTATAGGATCAAACCCTTTCTGACTCCATTAGCCAGAATTACCATTGCCTGCACCCACCTTATATCTACTCTGCTTTATGCCTCTCCCATCTATACCAAATTATGTAAAAGTGCTCTGAATAAGCTGACTTCCTCGTACAACATTGCCAGATTTGCTGCAGGGTCCTCCTATAGAACCCATCATTGTATCAATTTGAATCATCTAGACTGGCTTGAATTGCCAAACCTAATATTATTCAATCAAATAATTGTAACCCACAAGATCCTGTACCACCCACAAAATACTCCTATACTCACTTCCTTGGTCACCCTCTTTAATAATCTCAAAATCCTTCGCTCATCTAACAAACTACTAGTACAAATATCTAAATCTAATAACTCAGCAGGGGAAACTCTGTTCTCTAATACAGTGGGTAAAACTTGAAACAGTCTCCCCAGTCACCTAACCTCACTATCCTCAGTTAACCTATTTAAAAGTAAACTTAAACCTTACCTTAAATCACACTGGTATGCCCCTGTGCTAACCCAGATTAAACAACTTCCCCTTCCCATGATAACATAATTTTTATCACTTATCTTATTGAGGGCATATAACTATGTATATAGTGTCTGTCTTATCAACTAAACCAGCCTATTTTTTTAGGCCTTGTGTGTAAATTTTACAGTATGAGTGTGTTCAAGTATTGCTTATAAAGTACATTCTCTACATTTATCATTTTTTTGACATGTTTTGTGTGACTTTCTAATTAATAGTTCAAATGTCTTTTGTAAATATCATTGTCCTTATGTATTGGTTGTTTAACATCTGGAGCTTTTCTCCCCGGGCCTCTACTGAAAATGGACATATATCCAGTTGGACTAGCCCGGTCAAAAAATGTAAAATAAAATAAATAAAATAAAATAAAATAAATAAGGTCAGTAATCCTCTTGGTATGGTACTGTTGTGGTCTTCCAAGCTGTTGCAGTTGTCTTGTAAGGTACATCCCAAATGGGGTGCTGTATCCTTTAAAGGGTCTAATAAGTCATGAGTAGAGAGGCATAATGGCCTTCTTTGTTCTGGATGTGTACCCATTAGAGATTACGGGAGCCACGTGGAAGGGTATCCTAACCACCTTGTCATTATGGGTATCAAAGGAGAGATTGCTATCTACTGGGGTTCCCAGATCCCTTATTACTTTTTCTGTATGTAGGAGACTAGCACTTATGTGGTAGTCCATGGGTAATTAGTTATATCCAAAGGGGATGACTATGCACTTTTTGGCATTCTGCTTGAGGCCATGATATTGACACCAGGTATCTGTCTCAGTGTGACCGTTCCGGAGGGTGTCTGTATCAGCTGGGGAAACAATTATGGCGCCTAGTTTGCAGTCATCTGGAAACCTTTTCAGCCAAAGCCCTCCTGTGCTTGCCTGTATGTCAGACAATTATATATCGAACATGAGGGGTCCTAGGACTGAGCCCTAGGGGACACCAATTGTAACTGGTATACAGTCGGACCTACGGTATGCAACTCCCACTGTGTGAGTTCTGTCCGTGAGCCACTTTGCAAACCATCACATGACGCAGGGGTTAATGTTCAGGTGGATGGGTATGTTGATAATATCAGAATGGGGAATGATGTTGAAAGCCTTTGAGAGATCAAGGTAGGCTGTGTGGACCTCCTTACCCTCATCTAATGCCTTGGTAACTGTCTCTAAGAAGTCCACCAGGTTTAGGAGGCATGGTCTGCCCTTAACAAAGCCAAACTAGGAGGGGTCAGAGGTTTGGTGATACCCAATGTCTCTGTGACTGAGATCCATGATGATGTGCTCCATAACCTTGCAGACCAGGCTAGTCAGGCCTATAGGGCAATAGGTCTGTTGTGGCGCCACCTTTTTGGAGTGGGATAACTGTTGCTGTGCACCAGTCATGGGGCACAAAGCCCGATGTGAGGCTATTATTGAACATGGTGCATAGGTGGGGAGCCAGTACGTTCTGAAGTTCATGTAAAACGCAGCCTGGGATGTTGTCTGGTCCCATGGATGCTGTGATATTGGCTTTAGAGTGTGCAGCTTTTACCTGCATAGTTGTGATTACAGGGACTCTGAACTCTTCCTGTATAGATATGGGCCCTTTAGGGGGTGAGAGGGGGAAAGGTTGCACTGAACCTATCTGCCATGATGTTGGCAATATCAGTTGGTTCTGTAATGTTCGTGCCTTTGTGATGTAACTCTGAGCAGGTCTGGTTGTTGATATCAAGATATTTGACATAGCTATAGAATGCTTTGTGGTTGTCATTGGAATTAGTGGCGGTTTTGTTTCCGTAGCTAGCTTTGGGGGATCTTATAAGGGCTCTCACCTTCTTACTGAGGCTGACAAGGGAGCTCCTCCACGCATGGGATTGTACTCTGTTTTGCAACAGTGTCTTCCTTCTGTTGTACAGTTTGCTTATGGCAGGGGACCACCAGATTCGCTTCCTTAATTAGGAGTATAGCATCTTGGTTCTGTTTGGGATAGCATGATCCATGCTCTCGTGTAAGTGCTTATAGAGTGCATTTGTGCAGGATTCAGCAGTTGTAACAGTATTGTCCATCTGCATGGGTGTCATGAAGTTCACCATGTCTGTCTTAAGAAGCATGAATTTGGCTTTGTAGACATATTATACTGTGGTTCCCTTAATGAGGGGTGGGGGCGGGATGTGGCTATCAAGGGTGTTCAGCTTATGGTTGGATCGGACCTACGAGGAGTTGACATCAGGTGTGGAACACCGGTCACTCATGTTGGTAATGCCTAGGTCTAGGATATTGTTGGCCCTGGTGGGTGTGTGGATAAGTTGATCCAGGGCATTGGTGTTTATGAATTCCAGAAAATGTTGAGCTAATGAGTTGGTACACAAGTGGTTTTCCTAGTTAATGGTGGGGTAGATTCAGAGAGACTATGTGATGAATGTGGTGTAGTGCGAATGTTTACCTTCTTCACATGACTGTCAGGGTCAGTCTTGGTTGGAGAGAGCTTTGCCTCCAGTTTGGCTAGATAAGTGCATCTCTCACAGGTTGTAGTGTTGGGTGGTAGGCGGAGAGGGTTGTCTGTGTACATGAGGCAATGTCTACATTGCTTCAAGATGTCCAGATTCATCAGATAGACAGGAGAGAACACTGGCAGCTGACCTTTGGACATGACTGAATATAAAACTAATTTCCCCTAGATAAGTGAAGAAAGTGAGTACAAGAGCTATTTTACTCTAAGCAAGTGAGAAAGGTATGTACAAAACCTGTTTACCTCTAGGTAATGAGGAAGATTGAGTGCTATAGTAATTAGTAGCTTACGTAGTGCTTACAAGTTCTGAACAAGTGCTGAGCATGAATAAGCAATCCAGATAGGGTCTTGGATAATATAAACACACTGACCCCCCCCCCAACAGGTACACAATCATATATCCAGGTACACCACAGAGCCCCTGTACCCACAACTATGCAGGTACAAGCTGCACTCAGGCTGCATGGGACCTGTCCACATCCCAGGTTGTATCATACACATATGGCAAAACAAGTTGTCCTCCACATACACATCATGTAAAACATAGCTTCATGTCAGGCTGTGTACACACTGAATGGTGCACACCAACAGGTATCACAAACCACAAACCACTGATAATGGGAAGTACTGCGCTACTACCCTGCTGAGTCTGGTCTGAAAGGCCATGAACCTTGATCAAATTATTTGATGTCAGCAGTACAGATGTAGATGACAGTAAGGTTGATTTCACAATGCATATCATAACCTTGCCAGGTCATAGGACATCATCACCCATACTGTGTTCCGCCTACACTCGGTATACTAGATGTACATTCCTATGTCACAGGAGTGTTTTGCAATGGGACTGCTGGCAGAACCAACACTACAGAAGGTGTCTGAATAATACATGCACATCACACCAGTGCCAGCTACAGTAAGACAGGGTTAATTAATTGTACTCCCCCTCATTGTAGTCCATACCATACAGACTAACAGAAGGCATCTGCCTATTGAAGTATGTGAATGATTATGACCTAGGAGCAATAGCCGACTCAGAGTGTTGTAGACAACATACAGAAGGGGCTTTCTGGGTGAGGTGTGTGTGGCATATGGCCACAATCTGACAGCTACATATATGTTAATAACCCTGTACCCATGAACTACCACCTAGGCAGCGGTCAACATAATGGACACTGTGTGTAAGGGATGCAGCTGGGCAGTTGTCTTTCCTGTGATAGTTACATCACAACACCTGTCAGGTAGTCGTATGTGGCAACCCTAATCATGACAGGGTGCCATCCATGAATATAGAGATCATTGTCCAGCCATACACAACACTTAAGTGACCCATATCAGATCACATATTTCCTTTAAGGGGTATTGGCTATGTTCCGATGGCCTACACCAGCCTTCCCATTCCCCATCTCCACTATGTAGCATGATACATACCCTGAATAAATCCATGTCCAACCCAGTGATGTTGGACATGCTACACATACACATCCTGATCTCAAACACATACTTCATGGACATCCACCTTCCTAGTACTAGGATCATCACATGCTGGACAGATCCTTGTCCCATACACTTTACATAGTCCTGCCATATTATGCATTATGCAGAGCTGCACATCACCCCCCTCTCAGACATGGTGTGATGACAGCATGGTAAATGTATCATTAACCCTGTGGATTAGTTATGTGGCACTGCTCTACCTGGCCCCAGAGACCCGCCTGCTGGCTGCAACTAGATAACCTTTCATCCTAGATTCATACATGGCCCAGGGCATATAGCCTACTAGTTGACATTGACTGTACATGCTATAGTTGATATCCATCCCTGCAAATACCATCTGGCTAGCCAGTGTCCCATGTGTATCACATGTGCAACACAGGTGATACATGGCCGGATGTTGAATTGCTGTACGGTGCCGTGTAGATGTATATGGCAGAACACATACATGTAAAAACCTTCCGTGAACAAGTCTGCAGGGTCACATGTCCGTTAAGGCAGTGTAAGTCTTTATATGTGACATATACACCGCATCAATGTCGACTGCATTAATGTGGACACATCCAGTCATGTGCTGATAGGTAGGAACACCAGTACAGGCAAACAGACATGCCCACATCAAGACAGCATCCACATGGAGTATGAGCAATGTAATCAGGTGACACACACACATATATGGTGATAATATCCACTCACCATTGAGTGTCACATGTGTGTGACACAAACATGTCAGTGGTGTCAGTGTCATGTAGATTTGCAAAGACAACTATTTAATCATAATAAATGCGATACACATGTATGTTCAGCTGTAGCTCTGCATGTCTCTATGAGGTACTGTGACCTGTCTCCATCATTATGTCTTCCAGGTATGCCGCATGCAAGGTTACCCCCTTATACCCGCTTGGAGGATGAGACCCTCATCCCAAACCTACATGACAATCATGATATCCTGTTCAGCCATGTGCCACAGGATACACAGCAGCGGGATGCCCTGTGGATGGAACTTCACAGGAGGGTTAATGATGTGGGTGGCCACAACCACACATACCAGCAGGTGCTCAGACTCTGTACAGACCTCATTAGATGGGCGAAACAGTGTGTGAATGCAATTGCCAGGAAACAAGGTGCAACAGGTGGTGGACCACCAACCCAGC